>NC_092336.1:434730000-435066785 GCF_046630445.1 Rutidosis leptorrhynchoides
TTGGAAAAACGTTTGAGTTTAAAGCATAATCGGAAAGCATCTCAACAACATACACAAACCATAATATTATTTTGGCATTATAACTGACTGCATCATAACATATACTAATAATAACTACTCGTTAATCATGGTAACGATATCGTAAATCATAATAATGAAAGACATTATATAAAGACAAAGGATAGAAGTACCAGTAGATTAAACGAGTTCCAAAAACAAAAGTGACAACTTCAAAGTCCAGACCGCTCCTAATACAATCTTTGGTGTTCTTTTTCGGGTACTAGGTTTCCCGCACGGAGTCGAAGACCTTGAAAGTATGACAAATATTGTAGAAAGAGAGAGAGAAAGAGAGAAGTGAATTGAAGTGTGTGTAAAAATGGATGACAAATGCCCTTTAAATGGATATGGTTTTTGCTGTCATACTTCTGGCAGGCCGTATGGCAAGCCGTAGGGCTTGGCAAATCGTTTGGCCTGGCCGGATACAAGGCAGGCCGTTTCCCATATGGCAAGCCGTATGGCAGGCCGTATGGCTGCCCTGGTTTGCTGTTTTTGCTAGATCATTTTTCTTGTTCCTTGGACCGTAACTTGGTTTCCGGGGTCGTAACTTGTCTTTCACCGTTTTCGCTCTAGAATCTTCGTTTTAGCTCCGATTCTTTTGATTCTTTTTGTACCGGCTTCGTAATCACTTGATCTTCACTTTTAACCGATAAAGTGAGTATTTTGGCAATAAAGCTTGGAACTTTATTATTTTTGGGCCTCAATACTGTAGTGACCCGAACTTTTCCATGTTTATATATATATTAAATGAAATTGTTATTTTACATGATTAAGTGTTTCCAACATGTTAAGCAATCAAACTTGTTAAGACTTGATTAATTGAAATAGGTTTCATATAGACAATTTGAAATGTCCCGTTCTTATTGATTAAAAACGTTCCATATTAATTGATTTCGTTGCGAGGTTTTGACCTCTATATGAGACGTTTTTCAAAGACTGCATTCATTTTTAAAACAAACCATAACCTTTATTTCATAAATAAAGGTTTAAAAAGCTTTACGTAGATTATCAAATAATGATAATCTAAAATATCCTGTTTACACACGACCATTACATAATGGTTTACAATACAAATATGTTACATCGAAATCAGTTTCTTGAATGCAGTTTTTACACAATATCATACAAACATGGACTCCAAATCTTGTCCTTATTTTAGTATGCAACAGCGGAAGTTCTTAGTATTCACCTGAGAATAAACATGCTTTAAACATCAACAAAAAATGTTGGTGAGTTATAGGTTTAACCTATATATATCAAATCGTAACAATAGACCACAAGATTTCATATTTCAATACACATCCCATACATAGAGATAAAAATCATTCATATGATGAACACCTTGTAGTGACCCGAACTTTTCCATGTTTATATATATTAATTGAGATTGATATTTACATGATTAAATGTTTCCAACATGTTAAGCAATCAAACTTGTTAAGACTTGATTAATTGAAATATGTTTCATATAGACAATTGACCACCCAAGTTGACCGGTGATTCACGAACGTTAAAACTTGTAAAAACTATATGATGACATATATATGGATATATATATAGTTAAAATGATACTATGATAAGTAAACATATCATTAAGTATATTAACAATGAACTACATATGTAAAAACAAGACTACTAACTTAATGATTTTTAAACGAGACATATATGTAACGATTATTGTTGTAAAGACATTTAATGTATATATATCATATTAAGAGATATTCATACATGATAATATCATGATAATATAATAATTTAAAATCTCATTTGATATTATAAACATTGGGTTAACAACATTTAACAAGATCGTTAACCTAAAGGTTTCAAAACAACACTTACATGTAACGACTAACGATGACTTAACGACTCAGTTAAAATGTATATACATGTAGTGTTTTAATATGTATTTATACACTTTTGAAAGACTTCAATACACTTATCAAAATACTTCTACTTAACAAAATGCTTACAATTACATCCTCGTTCAGTTTCATCAACAATTCTATTCGTATGCACCCGTATTCGTACTCGTATAATACACAGCTTTTAGATGTATGTACTATTGGTATATACACTCCAATGATCAGCTCTTAGCAGCCCATGTGAGTCACCTAACACATGTGGGAACCATCATTTGGCAACTAGCATGAAATATCTCATAAAATTACAAAAATATGAGTAATCATTCATGACTTATTTACATGAAAACAAAATTACATATCCTTTATATCTAATCCATACACCAAAGACCAAAAACACCTACAAACACTTTCATTCTTCAATTTTCTTCATCTAATTGATCTCTCTCAAGTTCTATCTTCAAGTTCTAAGTGTTCTTCATATATTCTACAAGTTCTAGTTACATAAAATCAAGAATACTTTCAAGTTTGCTAGCTCACTTCCAATCTTGTAAGGTGATCATCCAACCTCAAGAAATCTTTGTTTCTTACAGTAGGTTATCATTCTAATACAAGGTAATAATCATATTCAAACTTTGGTTCAATTTCTATAACTATAACAATCTTATTTCAAGTGATGATCTTACTTGAACTTGTTTTCGTGTCATGATTCTGCTTCAAGAACTTCGAGCCATCCAAGGATCCGTTGAAGCTAGATCCATTTTTCTCTTTTCCAGTAGGTTTATCCAAGGAACTTAAGGTAGTAATGATGTTCATAACATCATTCAATTCATACATATAAAGCTATCTTATTCGAAGGTTTAAACTTGTAATCACTAGAACATAGTTTAGTTAATTCTAAACTTGTTCGCAAACAAAAGTTAATCCTTCTAACTTGACTTTTAAAATCAACTAAACACATGTTCTATATCTATATGATATGCTAACTTAATGATTTAAAACCTGGAAACACGAAAAACACCGTAAAACCGGATTTACGCCGTCGTAGTAACACCGCGGGCTGTTTTGGGTTAGTTAATTAAAAACTATGATAAACTTTGATTTAAAAGTTGTTATTCTGAGAAAATGATTTTTATTATGAACATGAAACTATATCCAAAAATTATGGTTAAACTCAAAGTGGAAGTATGTTTTCTAAAATGGTCATCTAGACGTCGTTCTTTTGACTGAAATGACTACCTTTACAAAAATGACTTGTAACTTATTTTTCCGACTATAAACCTATACTTTTTCTGTTTAGATTCATAAAGAGTTCAATATGAAACCATAGCACTTTGATTCACTCAAAACGGATTTAAAATGAAGAAGTTATGGGTAAAACAAGATTGGATAATTTTTCTCATTTTAGCTACGTGAAAATTGGTAACAAATCTATTCCAACCATAACTTAATCAACTTGTATTGTATATTATGTAATCTTGAGATACCATAGACACGTATACAATGTTTCGACCTATCATGTCGACACATCTATATATATTTCGGAACAACCATAGACACTCTATATGTGAATGTTGGAGTTAGCTATACAGGGTTGAGGTTGATTCCAAAATATATATAGTTTGAGTTGTGATCAATACTGAGATACGTATACACTGGGTCGTGGATTGATTCAAGATAATATTTATCGATTTATTTATGTACATCTAACTGTGGACAACTAGTTGTAGGTTACTAACGAGGACAGCTGACTTAATAAACTTAAAACATCAAAATATATTAAAAGTGTTGTAAATATATTTTGAACATACTTTGATATATATGTATATATTGCTATAGGTTCGTGAATCAACCAGTGGCCAAGTCTTACTTCCCGACGTAGTAAAAATCTGTGAAAGTGAGTTATAGTCCCACTTTTAAAATCTAATATTTTTGGAATGAGAATACATGCAGGTTTTATAAATGATTTACAAAATAGACACAAGTAAGTGAAACTACATTCTATGGTTGAATTATCGAAATCGAATATGCCCCTTTTTATTAAGTCTGGTAATCTGAGAATTAGGGAACATACACCCTAATTGACGCGAATCCTAAAGATAGATCTATTGGGCCTAACAAACCCCATCCAAAGTACCGGATGCTTTAGTACTTCGAAATTTATATCATATCCGAAGGGTGTCCCGGAATGATGGGGATATTCTTATACATGCATCTTGGTAATGTCGGTTACCAGGTGTTCACCATATGAATGATTTTTATCTCTATGTAAGGGATGTGTATTGAAATATGAAATCTTGTGGTCTATTATTATGATTTGATATATATAGGTTAAACCTATAACTCACCAACATTTTTGTTGACGTTTTAAGCATGTTTAATACTGAGATACGTATACACTGGGTCGTGGATTGATTCAAGATAATATTTATCGATTTATTTATGTACATCTAACTGTGGACAACTAGTTGTAGGTTACTAACGAGGACAGCTGACTTAATAAACTTAAAACATCAAAATATATTAAAAGTGTTGTAAATATATTTTGAACATACTTTGATATATATGTATATATTGTTATAGGTTCGTGAATCAACCAGTGGCCAAGTCTTACTTCCCGACGAAGTAAAAATCTGTGAAAGTGAGTTATAGTCCCACTTTTAAAATCTAATATTTTTGGGATGAGAATACATGCAGGTTTTATAAATGATTTACAAAATAGACACAAGTACGTGAAACTACATTCTATGGTTGAATTATCGAAATCGAATATGCCCCTTTTTATTAAGTCTGGTAATCTGAGAATTAGGGAACAGACACCCTAATTGACGCGAATCCTAAAGATAGATCTATTGGGCCTAACAAACCCTATCCAAAGTACCGGATGCTTTAGTACTTCGAAATTTATATCATATCCGAAGGGTGTCCCGGAATGATGGGGATATTCTTATACATGCATCTTGTTAATGTCGGTTACCAGGTGTTCACCATATGAATGATTTTTATCTCTATGTAAGGGATGTGTATTGAAATATGAAATCTTGTGGTCTATTATTATGATTTGATATATATAGGTTAAACCTATAACTCACCAACATTTTTGTTGACGTTTTAAGCATGTTTATTCTCAGGTGATTATTAAGAGCTTCCGCTGTCGCATACTTAAATAAGGACGAGATTTGGAGTCCATGCTTGTATGATATTGTGTAAAAACTGCATTCAAGAAACTTATTTTGTTGTAACATATTTGTATTGTAAACCATTATGTAATGGTCGTGTGTAAACAGGATATTTTAGATTATCATTATTTGATAATCTACGTAAAGCTTTTTAAACCTTTATTGATGTAATAAAGGTTATGGTTTGTTTTAAAAATGAATGCAGTCTTTGAAAAACGTCTCATATAGAGGTCAAAACCTCGCAACGAAATCAATTAATATGTAACGTTTTTAATCAATAAGAACGGGACATTTCAGTTGGTATCCGAGCGTTGGTCTTAGAGAACCAGAATTTTGCATTAGTGTGTCTTATCGAGTTTGTTAGGATGCGTTAGTGAGTCTGGACTTCGACCGTGTTTACTTGAAAAATGATTGCTTAACAAATTTTGTTGGAAACTATATATTTTTAACATGTGAATATTATGTGATATATTAATCTCTTAACGTGTTTGATATTATGTGATAGATGTCTACCTCTAGAACAAGTCCCAT
Organism: Rutidosis leptorrhynchoides; assembly: GCF_046630445.1. Lineage (NCBI taxonomy): Eukaryota > Viridiplantae > Streptophyta > Magnoliopsida > Asterales > Asteraceae > Rutidosis > Rutidosis leptorrhynchoides. The sequence continues at coordinate 434,735,627 of NC_092336.1, forward strand.
TGACTCACCTAATAATAATGAAGAGTCAAATGTAAATTGGAATGATTCGTGGACTGATTCACAAGTTCCCGAAGAGGAACCGGAAGAAGAGTCGGAATCGGAAGAAGAGTCGGAATCGGAAGAAGAGGAACCGGAGGAGGAAATAGAACCGGTGGGGGAAATAATAAAACGGTTAAGTAAAAGAAAATCCTCAACCAACCGACCAAGGTTAATTATGGTCAATGGTGTTTCCGCCAAGGAAGCAAAATATTGGAAGGATTACCAATTCTCCGATGAATCGGATTCCGACGAGAATTCCGATGATGTTATAGAAATTACCCCAACTGAATTTAAAAAGGCAAAAGAAAATAATAAGGGAAAGGGCATAAAAATAGAGAAATCTAATTCCAACCCCGATGAACTTTATATGTATCGTCAACCCCCGAAGTCCATAAGTTGTAACAATGACCCAGGAACCTCTAAACCACCAGGTTTTTCTAAACCGTTGTGGAAAATAACAGCTAGTATTAGGGAAACATCATATATCCCTAGAAACTTGGCAAAACGAACCAAAACCGAAGAAGAAGAAACAAGCGAGTCAGAATAAGATAGTTGTATTCGTGTGGTGTAATATATGTAATATAGTGTGCTTATGCTTTATGATATATGTAAAAATTGCTTGTATTAATAAGTATTTTTTTATGAATCTAACTCTTGTCTATTTTACAGTATAAAAACACAAAATGGATAGACAACCCAATATTTTAAGAGACCTACCCGGAGACATGATTGATGAAATCTTGTCTAGAGTCGGTCAGAATTCTTCGACACAACTATTTAAGGCGAGATCAGTTTGTAAGACATTCGAAGAACGTTCCAAGAATGCCTTGGTTTATAAAAGGCTTTCGTTCGAAAGATGGGGGATATCACATTGGGAAATCCATAAGTTACGATGTGTTTACTTTGACGCATATATTGCGGGGAACCCAAATGCTATTTTACGCAATGGGTTAAGAAATTATTTTGACTCAATATATCCGAATATTGGACTTCGTGATTTAGAAAAAGCGGCTAACATGCAACATAAAGAAGCATGTTATGCTTACGGATTAGTAATGTTCGCTTCTCACCAAAGTGAGAACAAGAACATCGGGCTACAACTATTAAACAAAACGTTCCCACAAGTGACGGAGTCGGTAATTGGGGTAAGAAATGAGGTTTTTAGATTGTTACGGGACTGTTGGACATTACGTAACCCTTGTCCCTTTGACGACATTACAACACGCTGTCTTATCAACGGCCATAACGGTTATGTTCCACAAGACCAAGGATGGGAAGTAGTCCTAGTAAAACCAGAATGCATGACTTGTTTCTGGACGTATGAATTACGTGTCTTTATTGCCTTTGCTGAACGACTTGTGTACTAGCTAGAATTATCTTCACAACTATCTTGTATCAAAGTTATTGTGTACTATATTTCATGCTTTATGTAAAATAAGCGGTATTGTAAGTTTGTAAAATATTGTATAAAAGTTTGAACGCGAAATATTATTATAATCAGTTTTTCATATAGAATTGTAGTAGTTGAATTGTATATTAGCTACTAAGTATGAACTTAACGGGTAGGTACTACCCGAATTTAAACTTATAAAACGCTAATATGAAGAAAAAGCTTTTATAAATGAGTTCATATTATGCTACGAAATACTATTAACTACTCTTAATATTCTGTATGATTAACTTGTTCCATTTGATAATTTTGAAGGAAATGGCACCGACTACTCGACACACCGTGAATATGAATGAAGAGGAATTCCGTACTTTTCTAGCTTCAAACATAGCCGCAGTACAGGCTTCGCTACATACCAACAATAACCTTGGATCTAGCAGTACAGGAAATCGTGTAGGATGCACCTACAAAGAATTCACTGCCTGCAAACCTTTGGAATTTGATGGAACCGAAGGACCGATCGGATTGAAACGGTGGACCGAGAAGGTCGAATCGGTGTTTGCCATAAGTAGGTGTACTGAAGAGGACAAAGTGAAGTACGCTACGCATACCTTCACAGGTTCTGCGTTAACATGGTGGAATACCTATCTAGAGCAAGTGGGACAAGACGATGCGTACGCACTACCGTGGTCCGCATTCAAGCACTTGATGAACGAGAAGTACCATCCCAGAACCGAGGTCAATAAGCTCAAGACAGAACTTAGAGGGTTACGAACCCAAGGATTTGATATTACCACGTATGAAAGACGATTCACAGAATTGTGCCTATTGTGTCCGGGAGCATTCGAAGATGAGGAAGAGAAGATCGACGCGTTTGTGAAAGGATTACCGGAAAGAATCCAAGAAGATATAAGTTCACACGAGCCCGCCTCCATACAACAGGCATGTAGAATGGCTCACAAACTAGTGAACCAGATTGAAGAAAGAATTAAAGAACAGACTGCTGAAGAGGCCAATGTGAAGCAAGTCAAAAGAAAGTGGGAGGAAAACGGTGATAAGAATCACCAATACAACAACAGCAGCAATTACAACAATAATCGCAACAATTATCCCAACAATCGCAACATCAATCGCAACTACAACAAACGGCCCAACAACAACAACAACAACAACGACAACAACAACAACAACAACAACAACAACAACAGCAACTACAACAATCATCCCAACAATAATAATAACCGCAACAATAACAACAATCAGAAGCAGCTATGCCAAAGGTGTGAAAAGTATCACTCGGGGTTCTGCACCAAATTTTGCAACAAGTGTAAAAGAAATAGTCATAGCGCGGCAAAGTGTGAGGTCTACGGACCAGGGGTTAATAGAACGAAAGGAACAAATGGTGTCGGAACGAGTAATGGCGGAGCAAGTAGTGTCGGAGCAAGTTATGCCAATGTAGTTTGTTATAAATGTGGAAAACCGGGCCACATTATTAGAAATTGCCCGAACCAGGAGAACACGAATGGACAAGGCCGCGGAAGAGTTTTCAATATTAATGCGGCAGAGGCACAGGAAGACCCGGAGCTTGTTACGGGTACGTTTCTTATTGACAATAAATCTGCTTACGTTTTATTTGATTCGGGTGCGGATAGAAGCTATATGAGTAGAGATTTTTGTGCTAAATTAAGTTGTCCATTGACGCCTTTGGATAGTAAATTTTTACTCGAATTAGCAAATGGTAAATTAATTTCAGCAGATAATATATGTCGGAATCGAGAAATTAAACTGGTTAGCGAAACATTTAAGATTGACTTGATACCAGTAGAGTTAGGGAGTTTTGATGTGATAATCGGTATGGACTGGTTGAAAGAAGTGAAAGCAGAGATCGTTTGTTACAAAAATGCAATTCGCATTATACGAGAAAAAGGAAAACCCTTAATGGTGTACGGAGAAAAGAGCAACACGAAGCTACATCTTATTAGTAATTTTAAGGCACAAAAACTAATAAGAAAAGGTTGCTATGCTGTTCTAGCACACGTCGAGAAAGTACAAACTGAAGAAAAGAGCATCAATGATGTTCCCATTGCAAAAGAATTTCCCGATGTATTTCCGAAAGAATTACCGGGATTACCCCCACATCGATCCGTTGAATTTCAAATAGATCTTGTACCAGGAGCTACACCAATAGCTCGTGCTCCTTACAGACTCGCACCCAGCGAGATGAAAGAACTGCGAAGCCAATTACAAGAACTTTTAGAGCGTGGTTTCATTCGACCAAGCACATCACCGTGGGGAGCTCCTGTTTTGTTTGTCAAGAAGAAAGATGGTACATTCAGGTTGTGTATCGACTACCGAGAGTTGAACAAACTTACCATCAAGAACCGCTACCCACTACCGAGAATCGATGACTTATTTGATCAACTACAAGGCTCGTCTGTTTATTCAAAGATTGACTTACGTTCCGGGTATCATCAAATGCGGGTGAAAGAAGATGATATTCCAAAGACTGCTTTCAGAACACGTTACGGTCATTACGAGTTTATGGTTATGCCGTTTGGTTTAACTAATACACCAGCTGTGTTCATGGACCTTATGAACCGAGTGTGTGGACCATACCTTGACAAGTTTGTCATTGTTTTCATTGATGACATACTTATTTACTCAAAGAATGACCAAGAACACGGTGAACATTTGAGAAAGGTGTTAGAAGTATTAAGGAAGGAAGAATTGTACGCTAAGTTTTCAAAGTGTGCATTTTGGTTGGAAGAAGTTAAATTCCTCGGTCACATAGTGAACAAAGAAGGTATTAAGGTGGATCCGGCAAAGATAGAAATTGTTGAAAAGTGGGAAACCCCGAAAACTCCGAAACATATACGCCAGTTTTTAGGACTAGCTGGTTACTACAGAAGGTTTATCCAAGACTTTTCCAGAATAGCAAAACCCTTGACTGCATTAACGCATAAAGGGAAGAAATTTGAATGTAATGATGAACAAGAGAAAGCGTTTCAGTTATTGAAGAAAAAGCTAACTACGGAACCTATATTGTCATTGCCTGAAGAGAATGATGATTTTGTGATTTATTGTGACTCATCAAAGCAAGGTCTCGGTTGTGTATTAATGCAACGAACGAAGGTGATTGCTTATGCGTCTAGACAATTGAAGATTCACGAACAAAATTATACGACGCATGATTTGGAATTAGGAGCGGTTGTTTTTGCATTAAAGACTTGGAGGCACTACTTATATGGGGTCAAAAGTATTATATATACCGACCACAAAAGTCTTCAACACATATTTATTCAGAAACAACTGAATATGAGGCAGCGTAGGTGGATTGAATTATTGAATGATTACGACTTTGAGATTCGTTACCACCCGGGGAAGGCAAATGTGGTAGCCGATGCCTTGAGCAGGAAGGACAGAGAACCCATTCGAGTAAAATCTATGAATATAATGATTCATAATAACCTTACTACTCAAATAAAGGAGGCGCAACAAGGAGTTTTAAAAGAGGGAAATTTAAAGGATGAAATACCCAAAGGATCGGAGAAGGATCTTAATATTCGGGAAGACGGAACCCGGTATAGGGCTGAAAGGATTTGGGTACCAAAATTTGGAGATATGAGAGAAATGGTACTTAGAGAATCTCATAAAACCAGATACTCAATACATCCTGGAACGGGGAAGATGTACAAGGATCTCAAGAAACATTTTTGGTGGCCGGGTATGAAAGCCGATGTTGCTAAATACGTAGGAGAATGTTTGACGTGTTCTAAGGTCAAAGCTGAGCATCAGAAACCATCAGGTCTACTTCAACAACCCGAAATCCCGGAATGGAAATGGGAAAACATTACCATGGATTTCATCACTAAATTGCCAAGGACTGCAAGTGGTTTTGATACTATTTGGGTAATAGTTGATCGTCTCACCAAATCAGCACACTTCCTGCCAATAAGAGAAGATGACAAGATGGAGAAGTTAGCACGACTGTATTTGAAGGAAGTCGTCTCCAGACATGGAATACCAATCTCTATTATCTCTGATAGGGATGGCAGATTTATTTCAAGATTCTGGCAGACATTACAGCAAGCATTAGGAACTCGTCTAGACATGAGTACTGCCTATCATCCACAAACTGATGGGCAGAGCGAAAGGACGATACAAACGCTTGAAGACATGCTACGAGCTTGTGTTATTGATTTCAGAAACAGTTGGGATCGACATCTACCGTTAGCAGAATTTTCCTACAACAACAGCTACCATTCAAGCATTGAGATGGCGCCGTTTGAAGCACTTTATGGTAGAAAGTGCAGGTCTCCGATTTTTTGGAGTGAAGTGGGGGATAGACAGATTACGGGTCCGGAGATTATACAAGAAACTACCGAGAAGATCATCCAAATTCAACAACGGTTGAAAACCGCCCAAAGTCGACAAAAGAGCTACGCTGACATTAAAAGAAAAGATATAGAATTTGAAATTGGAGAGATGGTCATGCTTAAAGTTGCACCTTGGAAAGGCGTTGTTCGATTTGGTAAACGAAGGAAATTAAATCCAAGGTATATTGGACCATTCAAGATTATTGATCGTGTCGGACCAGTAGCTTACCGACTTGAGTTACCTCAACAACTCGCGGCTGTACATAACACTTTCCACGTCTCGAATTTGAAGAAATGTTTTGCTAAAGAAGATCTCACTATTCCGTTAGATGAAATCCAAATCAACGAAAAACTTCAATTCATCGAAGAACCCGTCGAAATAATGGATCGTGAGGTTAAAAGACTTAAGCAAAACAAGATACCAATTGTTAAGGTTCGATGGAATGCTCGTAGAGGACCCGAGTTCACCTGGGAGCGTGAAGATCAGATGAAGAAGAAATACCCGCATCTATTTCCAGAAGATTCGTCAACACCTTCAACAGCTTAAAATTTCGGGACGAAATTTATTTAACGGGTAGGTACTGTAGTGACCCGAACTTTTCCATGTTTATATATATTAATTGAGATTGATATTTACATGATTAAATGTTTCCAACATGTTAAGCAATCAAACTTGTTAAGACTTGATTAATTGAAATATGTTTCATATAGACAATTGACCACCCAAGTTGACCGGTGATTCACGAACGTTAAAACTTGTAAAAACTATATGATGACATATATATGGATATATATATAGTTAACATGATACTATGATAAGTAAACATATCATTAAGTATATTAACAATGAACTACATATGTAAAAACAAGACTACTAACTTAATGATTTTTAAACGAGACATATATGTAACGATTATCGTTGTAAAGACATTTAATGTATATATATCATATTAAGAGATATTCATACATGATAATATCATGATAATATAATAATTTAAAATCTCATTTGATATTATAAACATTGGGTTAACAACATTTAACAAGATCGTTAACCTAAAGGTTTCAAAACAACACTTACATGTAACGACTAACGATGACTTAACGACTCAGTTAAAATGTATATACATGTAGTGTTTTAAAATGTATTTATACACTTTTGAAAGACTTCAATACACTTATCAAAATACTTCTACTTAACAAAAATGCTTACAATTACATCCTCGTTCAGTTTCATCAACAATTCTACTCGTATGCACCCGTATTCGTACTCGTACAATACACAGCTTTTAGATGTATGTACTATTGTTATATACACTCCAATGATTAGCTCTTAGCAGCCCATTTGAGTCACCTAACACATTTGGGAACCATCATTTGGCAACTAGCATGAAATATCTCATAAAATTACAAAAATATGAGTAATCATTCATGACTTATTTACATGAAAACAAAATTACATATCCTTTATATCTAATCCATACACCAACGACCAAAAACACCTAAAAACACTTTCATTCTTCAATTTTCTTCATCTAATTGATCTCTCTCAAGTTCTATCTTCAAGTTCTAAGTGTTCTTCATATATTCTACAAGTTCTAGTTACATAAAATCAAGAATACTTTCAAGTTTGCTAGCTCACTTCCAATCTTGTAAGGTGATCATCCAATCTCAAGAAATCTTTGTTTCTTACAGTAGGTTATCATTCTAATACAAGGTAATAATCATATTCAAACTTTGGTTCAATTTCTATAACTATAACAATCTTATTTCAAGTGATGATCTTACTTGAACTTGTTTTCGTGTCATGATTCTGCTTCAAGAACTTCGAGCCATCCAAGGATCCGTTGAAGCTAGATCCATTTTTCTCTTTTCTAGTAGGTTTATCCAAGGAACTTAAGGTATTAATGATGTTCATAACATCATTCAATTCATACATATAAAGCTATCTTATTCGAAGGTTTAAACTTGTAATCACTAGAACATAGTTTAGTTAATTCTAAACTTGTTCGCAAACAAAAGTTAATCCTTCTAACTTGACTTTTAAAATCAACTAAACACATGTTCTATATCTATATGATATGCTAACTTAATGATTTAAAACCTGGAAACACGAAAAACACCATAAAACCGGATTTACGCCGTCGTAGTAACACCGCGGGCTGTTTTGGGTTAGTTAATTAAAAACTATGATAAACTTTGATTTAAAAGTTGTTATTCTGAGAAAATGATTTTTATTATGAACATGAAACTATATCCAAAAATTATGGTTAAACTCAAAGTGGAAGTATGTTTTCTAAAATGGTCATCTAGACGTCGTTCTTTTGACTGAAATGACTACCTTTACAAAAATGACTTGTAACTTATTTTTCTGACTATAAACCTATACTTTTTCTGTTTAGATTCATAAAATAGAGTTCAATATGAAACCATAGCAATTTGATTCACTCAAAACGGATTTAAAATGAAGAAGTTATGGGTAAAACAAGATTGGATAATTTTTCTCATTTTAGCTACGTGAAAATTGGTAACAAATCTATTCCAACCATAACTTAATCAACTTGTATTGTATATTATGTAATCTTGAGATACCATAGACACGTATACAATGTTTCGACCTATCATGTTGACACATCTATATATATTTCGAAACAACCATAGACACTCTATATGTGAATGTTGGAGTTAGCTATACAGGGTTGAGGTTGATTCCAAAATATATATAGTTTGAGTTGTGATCAATACTGAGATACGTATACACTGGGTCGTGGATTGATTCAAGTTAATATTTATCGATTTATTTATGTACATCTAACTGTGGACAACTAGTTGTAGGTTACTAACGAGGACAGCTGACTTAATAAACTTAAAACATCAAAATATATTAAAAGTGTTGTAAATATATTTTGAACATACTTTGATATATATGTATATATTGTTATAGGTTCGTGAATCAACCAGTGGCCAAGTCTTACTTCCCGACGAAGTAAAAATCTGTGAAAGTGAGTTATAGTCCCACTTTTAAAATCTAATATTTTTGGGATGAGAATACATGCAGGTTTTATAAATGATTTACAAAATAGACACAAGTACGTGAAACTACATTCTATGGTTGAATTATCGAAATCGAATATGCCCCTTTTTATTAAGTCTGGTAATCTGAGAATTAGGGAACAGACACCCTAATTGACGCGAATCCTAAAGATAGATCTATTGGGCCTAACAAACCCCATCCAAAGTACCGGATGCTTTGGTACTTCGAAATTTATATCATATCCGAAGGGTGTCCCGGAATGATGGGGATATTTTTATACATGCATCTTGTTAATGTCGGTTACCAGGTGTTCACCATATGAATGATTTTTATCTCTATGTAAGGGATGTGTATTGAAATATGAAATCTTGTGGTCTATTATTATGATTTGATATATATAGGTTAAACCTATAACTCACCAACATTTTTGTTGACATTTTAAGCATGTTTATTCTCAGGTGATTATTAAGAGCTTCCGCTGTCGCATACTTAAATAAGGATGAGATTTGGAGTCCATGCTTGTATGATATTGTGTAAAAACTGCATTCAAGAAACTTATTTTGTTGTAACATATTTGTATTGTAAACCATTATGTAATGGTCGTGTGTCAACAGGATATTTTAGATTATCATTATTTGATAATCTACGTAAAGCTTTTTAAACCTTTATTGATGAAATAAAGGTTATGGTTTGTCTTAAAAATGAATGCAGTCTTTGAAAAACGTCTCATATAGAGGTCAAAACCTCGCAACGAAATCAATTAATATGGAACGTTTTTAATCAATAAGAACGGGACATTTCACACCTGGTAACCGACATTAACAAGATGCATATATAAGAATATCCCCATCATTTCGGGACACCCTTCGGATATGATATAAATTTCGAAGTACTAAAGCATCCGGTACTTTGGATGGAGTTTGTTAGACCCAATAGATCTATCTTTAGGATTCGCGTCAATTAGGGTGTCTGTTCCCTAATTCTTAGATTACCAGACTTAATAAAAAGGGGCATATTCGATTTCGATAATTCAACCATAGAATGTAGTTTCACGTACTTGTGTCTATTTTGTAAATCATTTATAAAACCTGCATGTATTCTCATCCCAAAAATATTAGATTTTAAAAGTGGGACTATAACTCACTTTCACAGATTTTTACTTCGTCGGGAATTAAGACTTGGCCACTGGTTGATTCACGAACCTATAACAATATATACATATATATCAAAGTATGTTCAAAATATATTTACAACACTTTTAATATATTTTGATGTTTTAAGTTTATTAAGTCAGCTGTCCTCGTTAGTAACCTACAACTAGTTGTCCACAGTTAGATGTACAGAAATAAATCGATAAATATTATCTTGAATCAATCCACGACCCAGTGTATACGTATCTCAGTATTGATCACAACTCAAACTATATATATTTTGGAATCAACCTCAACCCTGTATAGCTAACTCCAACATTCACATATAGAGTGTCTATGGTTGTTCCGAAATATATATAGATGTGTCGACATGATAGGTCGAAACATTGTATACGTGTCTATGGTATCTCAAGATTACATAATATACAATACAAGTTGATTAAGTTATGGATGGAATAGATTTGTTACCAATTTTCACGTAGCTAAAATGAGAAAAATTATCCAATCTTGTTTTACCCATAACTTCTTCATTTTAAATCCGTTTTGAGTGAATCAAATTGCTATGGTTTCATATTGAACTCTATTTTATGAATCTAAACAGAAAAATTATATGTTTATAGTCGGAAAAATAAGTTACAAGTCGTTTTTGTAAAGGTAGTCATTTCAGTCGAAAGAACGACGTCTAGATGACCATTTTAGAAAACATACTTCCACTTTTAGTTTAACCATAATTTTTGGATATAGTTTCATGTTCATAATAAAAATCATTTTCTCAGAATAACAACTTTTAAATCAAAGTTTATCATAGTTTTTAATTAACTAACCCAAAACAGCCCGCGGTGTTACTACGACGGCGTAAATCCGGTTTTACGGTGTTTTTCGTGTTTCCAGGTTTTATATCATTAAGTTAGCATATAATATAGATATAAAACATGTGTTTAGTTGATTTTAAAAGTCAAGTTAGAAGGATTAACTTTTATTTGCGAACAAGTTTAGAATTAACTAAACTATGTTCTAGTGATTATAAGTTTAAACCTTCGAATAAGATAGCTTTATATGTATGAATTGAATGATGTTATGAACATCATTACTACCTCAAGTTACTTGGATAAACCTACTAGAAATGAGAAAAATAGATCTAGCTTCAAAGGATCCTTGGATGGCTTGAAAGTTCTTGAAGCAGAATCATGACACAAAAACAATTTCAAGTAAGATTTCCACTCGAAATAAGATTGTTATAGTTATAGAAATTGAATTAAAGTTTGAATATGATTAATACCTTGTATTAGAAATATAACCTACTATAAGTAACAAAGGTTTCTTGATCTTGGATGATTACTTGGAATGGATTTAGAAAACTTGGAAGTAAACTTGCAATCTTGGAAGTATTCTTGATTTTATGAAACTAGAACTTTTGGAATTTATGAAGAACACTTAGAACTTGAAGATAGAACTTGAGAGAGATCAATTAGATGAATAAAATTGAAGAATGAAAGTATTTTTAGGTGTTTTTGGTCGTTGGTGTATGGATTATATATAAAGGATATGTAATTTTGTTTTCATGTAAATATGTCATGAATGATTACTCATATTTTTGTAATTTTATGAGATATTTCATGCTAGTTGCCAAATGATGGTTCCCATATGTGTTAGGTGACTCACATGGGCTGCTAAGAGCTGATCATTGGAGTGTATATACCAATAGTACATACATCTAAAAGCTGTGTATTGTACGAGTACAAATACGGGTGCATACGAGTAGAATTGTTGATGAAACTGAACGAGGATGTAATTGTAAGCATTTTTGTTAAGTAGAAGTATTTTGATAAGTGTCTTGAAGTCTTTCAAAAGTTTATGAATACATATTAAAACACTACATGTATATACATTTTAACTGAGTCGTTAAGTCATCGTTAGTCGTTACATGTAAATGTTGTTTTGAAACCTTTAGGTTAACGATCTTGTTGAATGTTGTTAACCCATTGTTTATTATAACAAATGAGATGTTAAATTGTTATATTATCATGATATTATAATATATAATATATCTTAGTATGATATATATACAGTTAAATGTCGTTACAACGATAATCGTTACATATATGTCTCGTTTCGAAATCATTAAGTTAGTAGTCTTATTTTTACATATGTATTTCATTGTTAATACACTTAATAATATATTTACTTATCATTTAACATAATTAACCAAGTGTATCAATATCTTAATATGATTCATATGTACCTAGTAAGACGTTGTTATAACGATAATCGTTATATATATCGTTTTCGAGTTTCTTAAATTAATAGTCTCATTTTTATGTATATAACTCATTGTTAAAATACCTAATGAGATACATACTTATAATAAAATCATGTTAACTATATATATAACCATATATATGTCATCGTATAGTTTTTACAAGTTTTAACGTTCGTGAATCACCGGTCAACTTGGGTGGTCAATTGTCTATATGAAACCTATTTCAATTAATCAAGTCTTAACAAGTTTGATTGTTTAACATGTTGGAAACATTTAATCATGTAAATATAGTTTTCATTAAACATATAATCATAGAAAGGTTCGGAAAAGTTCGGGTCACTACACAATTGACCACCCAAGTTGACCGGTGATTCACGAACGTTAAAACTTGTAAAAACTATATGATGACATATATATGGTTATATATATAGTTAACATTATATTATGATAAGTAAACATATCATTAAGTATATTAACAATGAACTACATATGTAAAAACAAGACTACTAACTTAATGATTTTGAAACGAGACATATATGTAACGATTATCGTTGTAACGACATTTAATGTATATATATATATCATATTAAGAGATATTTTTACATCATAATATCATGATAATAAAATAATTTAAAATCTCTTTTGATATTATAAATATTGGGTTAACAACATTTAACAAGATCGTTAACCTAAAGGTTTCAAAACAACACTTACATGTAACGACTAACGATGACTTAACGACTCAGTTAAAATGTATATACATGTAGTGTTTTAATATGTATTCATACACTTTTGAAAGACTTCAAGACACTTATCAAAATACTTCTACTTAACAAAAATGCTTACAATTACATCCTCGTTCAGTTTCATCAACAATTCTACTCGTATGCACCCGTATTTGTACTCGTACAATACACAGCTTTTAGATGTATGTACTATTGGTATATACACTCCAATGATCAGCTCTTATCAGCCTATGTGAGTTTCATTATTCCCTTTTTATATACATTTTGGGCTGAGAATACATGCAAATGTTTTATTAACTGTTTTATAATATTTATATGGTGAGTTTCATTAATCCCTTTTTAAATGCTTTTGCAATATATATTTTTGGGACTGAGAATACATGCGCTGTTTTTATAACTGTTTTACGAAATAGACACAAGTACGTGAAACTACATTATATGGTTGAATTATCGAAATCGAATATGCCCCTTTTTATTAAGTCTGGTAATCTAAGAATTAGGGAACAGACACCCTAATTGACACAAACTCTAAAGATAGATCTATTGAGCCTAACAAACCCCATCCAAAGTACCGGATGCTTTAGTACTTCGAAATTTATATCATATCTGAAGGGTGTCCCGGAATGATGGGGATATTCTTATATATGCATCTTGTTAATGTCGGTTACCAGGTGTTCACCATATGAATGATTTTTATATCTATGTATGGGATGTATATTGAAATATGAAATCTTGTGGTCTATTGTTATGATTTGATATATATAGGTTAAACCTATAACTCACCAATATTTTTGTTGATGTTTTAAGCATGTTTATTCTCAGGTGATTATTAAGAGCTTTCGCTGTCGCATACTTAAATAAGGACAAGATTTGGAGTCCATGCTTGTATGATATTGTGTAAAAACTGCATTCAAGAAACTTATTTCGTTGTAACATATTTGTATTGTAAACCATTATATAATAGTCGTGTGTAAACAGGATATTTTAGATTATCATTATTTGATAATCTACGTAAAGCTTTTTAAACCTTTATTGATGAAATAAAGGTTATGGTTTGTTTTAAAATGAATGCAGTCTTTGAAAAACGTCTCATATAGAGGTCAAAACCTCGCAACGAAATCAATTAATATGGAACGTTTTTAATCAATAAGAACGGGACATTTCAGTTGGTATCAGAGCGTTGGTCTTAGAGAACAAGAATTTTGCATTAGTGTGTCTTATCGAGTTTGTTAGGATGCATTAGTGAGTCTGGACTTCGACCGTGTTTTCTTTAAAAATGATTGCTTAACATTTTTGTTGGAAACTATATATTATTAACATGTAAATATTATGTGATATATTAATCTCTTAATGTGTTTGATATTATGTGATAGATGTCTACCTCTAGAACAAGTCCCATTGACTCACCTAATAATAATGAAGAGTCAAATGTAAATTGGAATAATTCGTGGACTGATTCACAAGTTCCCGAAGAGGAACCGGAAGAAGAGTCGGAACCGGAAGAAGAATCGGAACCGGAAGAAGAATCGGAACCGGAAGAAGAAATAGAACCAGTGGGGGAAATAATAAAACGGTTAAGTAGAAGAAAATCCTTAACCAACCGACCAAAGTTAATTATGGTCAATGGTGTTTCCGCCAAGGAAGCAAAGTATTGGGAAGATTACCAATTCTCCGATGAATCGGATCCCGACAAGGAATCCGATGATGTTATAGAAATTACCCCAACACAATTTAATAAGGCAAAAGAGAACAATAAGGGAAAGGGCATAAAAATAGAGAAATTTGATTCCAAACCCGATGAACTTTATATGTATCGTCAACGCCCGTATTTCTTAAGTTGTGACAATAACCCGGGAACCTCTAAACCACCAGGTTTTTCTAAACCAATGTGGAAAACGACGGCTCATATTAGGAGAACATCATATATCCCTAGAAACTTGGCAAAACGAACCAAAACCGAAGAAGAAGAAACGAGCGAGTCGGAATAAGATAGTTGTATTCGTGTGGTGTAATATATGTAATATAGTGTGCTTATGCTTTATGATATATGTAAAAATTGCTTGTATTAATAAGTATTTTTTTATGAATCTAACTCTTGTCTATTTTACAGTATAAAAACACAAAATAGATAGACAACCCAATATTTTAAGAGACCTACCCGGAGACATGATTGATGAAATCTTGTCTAGAGTCGGTCAGAATTCCTCGGCACAACTATTTAAGGCGAGATCAGTTTGTAAGACATTCGAAGAACGTTCCAAGAATTCATTGGTTTATAAAAGGCTTTCGTTCGAAAGATGGGGGATATCACATTGGTAAATCCATAAGTTACGATGTGTTTACTTTGACACATATATTGCGGGGAACCCAAATGCTATTTTACGCAACGGGTTAAGAAATTATTTTGACTCAATATATCCGAATATAGGACTTTGTGATTTAGAAAAAGCGGCTAACATGCAACATAAAGAAGCATGTTATGCTTACGGCTTAGTAATGTTCGCTTCTCACCAAAGTGAGACAAGAACATCGGGCTACAACTATTAAACAAAACGTTCCCACAAGTGACGGAGTCGGTAATTGGGGTAAGAAATGAGGTTTTTAGGTTATTACGAGACTGTTGGTCATTACGTAACCTTCATCCTTTTGACGACGTTACAACACATTGTCTTACTATCGGTCACAACGGTTATGTTCCACAAAACCAAGGATGGGAAGTGGTATTAGTAAAACCAGAATGCATGACTTGTTTCTGGACGTATGAATTACGTGTCTTTATTGCCTTTGCTGAACGACTTGTGTACTAGCTAGAATTATCTTCACAACCATCTTGTATCAAATTTATTGTGTGCTATATTTCATGCTATATGTAAAATAAGCGGTATTGTGAGTTTGTAAAATATTGTGTAAAAGTTTGAACGCGAAATATTATTATAATCAGTTTTTCATATAGAATTGTAGTAGTTGAATGGTATGTTAGCTACTAAGTATGAACTTAACGGGTAGGTACTACCCGAATTAAAGAGTATAAAACGCCAATATGAAGAAAAAGCTTTTATAAATAAGTTCATATTACGCTACGAAATACTATTGACTACTCTTGATATTCTATATGATTAACTCGTTTCATTTGACTATTTTGAAGGAAATGGCACCGACTACTAGACACACCTTGAATATAAGCGAAGAGGAATTTCGTGCCTTTCTTGCTTCAAACATAGCCGCAGTACAGGCCGCGCTACATACCAACAATAACTCCGAATCTAGCAATACAGCTAACGGCACAAGAAATCGTGTAGGATGCTCCTACAAGGAATTCACTACCTGCAAACCTTCAGAATTTGATGGGACCGAAGGACCAATCGGATTGAAACGGTGGACCGAGAAAGTTGAATTGGTCTTTGCCATAAGTAAGTGTGCTGAAGGAGACAAAGTGAAGTACGCTACGCATACCTTCACAGGTATTGCGTTAACATGGTGGAATACCTATCTAGAGCAAGTGGGACAGGATGCTGCTTACGCGCTACTGTGGTCAGCATTCAAGCACTTGATGAACGAGAAGTACCGTCCTAGAACCGAGGTCAATAAGCTCAAGTTAGAACTTAGAGGGTTATGAACACAGGGATTCGATATTACTTCGTACGAAAGACGATTCACAGAATTGTGCCTATTGTGTTCGAGAGTGTTCGAAGATGAGGAAGAGAAGATCAACGCGTTTGTGAAAGGGTTACCGGAAAGAATCCAAGAAGATATAAGTTCACACGAGCCCGCCTCCATACAACAGGCATGTAGAATGGCTCACAAACTAGTGAACCAGATTGAAGAAAGAATTAAAGAACAGACTGCTGAAGAGGCCAATGTGAAGCAAGTCAAAAGAAAGTGGGAGGAAAACGATGATAAGAATCACCAATACAACAACATCAATTACAACAATAATCCCAACAACTATCCCAACAATCGTAACATCAATCGCAACTACAACAAACGGCCCAACAACAACAACAACAACAACAACAACAACAACAACAACAACAGCAACTACAACAATCATCCCAACAACAATAACAACTGCAACAACAACAACAATCAGAAGCAGCTATGCCAAAGGTGTGAAAAGTATCACTTGGGGTTCTGCACCAAATTTTACAACAAGTGTAAAAGAAATGGTCATAGCGCGACGAAGTGTGAGGTCTACGGACCAAGGGTTAACAGAACGAAAGGAACAAATGGTGTCGGAACCAGTAATGGCGGAGCAAGTAGTGTCGGAGCAAGTTATGCTAATGTAGTTTGTTATAATTGTGGAAAACCGGGCTACATTATTAGAAATTGCCCGAACCAGGAGAATACGAATGGACAAGGCCGCGGAAGAGTTTTCAATATTAATGCGGCAGAGGCACAGGAAGACCCGGAGCTTGTTACGGGTACGTTTCTTATTGACAATAAATCTGCTTACGTTTTATTTGATTCGGGTGCGGATAGAAGCTATATGAGTAGAGATTTTTGTGCTAAATTAAGTTGTCCATTGACGCCTTTGGATAGTAAATTTTTACTCGAATTAGCAAATGGTAAATTAATTTCAGCAGATAATATATGTTGGAATCGAGAAATTAAACTGGTTAGCGAAACATTTAAGATTGACTTGATACCAGTAGAGTTAGGAAGTTTTGATGTGATAATCGGTATGGACTGGTTGAAAGAAGTGAAAGCAGAGATCGTTCGTTACAAAAATGCAATTCGCATTATACGAGAAAAAGGAAAACCCTTAATGGTGTACGTAGAAAAGGGCAACACGAAGCTACATCTTATTAGTATTTTGAAGGCACAAAAACTAATAAGAAAAGGTTGCTATGCTGTTCTAGCACACGTCGAGAAAGTACAAACTGAAGAAAAGAGCATCAATGATGTTCCCGTCGCAAAAGAATTTCCCGATGTATTTCCGAAAGATTTACCGGGATTACCCCCACATCGATCCGTTGAATTTCAAATAGATCTTGTACCAGGAGCTGCACCAATAGCTCGTGCTCCTTACAGACTCGCACCCAGCGAGATGAAAGAACTGGAAAGCCAATTACAAGAACTTTTAGAGCGTGGTTTCATTCGACCAAGCACATCACCGTGGGGAGCTCCTGTTTTGTTTGTCAAGAAGAAAGATGGTACATTCAGGTTGTGTATCGACTACTGAGAGTTGAACAAACTTACCATCAAGAACCGCTACCCACTACCGAGAATCGATGACTTATTTGATCAACTACAAGGCTCGTCTGTTTATTCAAAGATTGACTTACGTTCCGGGTATCATCAAATGCAGGTGAAAGAAGATGATATTCCAAAGACTGCTTTCAGAACACGTTACGGTCATTACGAGTTTATGGTCATGCCGTTTGGTTTAACTAATGCACCAGCTGTGTTCATGGACCTTATGAACCGAGTGTGTGGACCATACCTTGACAAGTTTGTCATTGTTTTCATTGATGACATACTTATTTACTCAAAGAATGACCAAGAACACGGTGAACATTTGAGAAAGGTGTTAGAAGTATTGAGGAAGGAAGAATTGTACGCTAAGTTTTCAAAGTGTGCATTTTGGTTGGAAGAAGTTCAATTCCTCGGTCACATAGTGAACAAAGAAGGTATTAAGGTGGATCCGGCAAAGATAGAAACTGTTGAATAGTGGGAAACCCCGAAAACTCTGAAACACATACGCCAGTTTTTAGGACTAGCTGGTTACTACAGAAGGTTCATCCAAGACTTTTCCAGAATAGCAAAACCCTTGACTGCATTAACGCATAAAGGGAAGAAATTTGAATCTAAGGATGAACAAGAGGAAGCGTTCAAGTTATTGAAGAAAAAGCTAACTACGGCACCTATATTGTCATTGCCTGAAGGGAATGATGATTTTGTGATTTATTGTGACGCATCAAAGCAAGGTCTCGGTTGTGTATTAATGCAACGAACGAAGGTGATTGCTTATGCGTCTAGACAATTGAAGATTCACAAACAAAATTATACGATGCATGATTTGGAATTAGGCGCGGTTGTTTTTGCATTAAAGACTTGGAGGCACTACTTATATGGGGTCAAAAGTATTATATATACCGACCAAAAAAGTCTTCAACACATATTTAATCAGAAACAACTGAATATGAGGCAGCGTAGGTGGATTGAATTATTGAATGATTACGACTTTGAGATTCGTTACCACCCGGGGAAGGCAAATGTGGTAGCTGACGCCTTGAGCAGGAAGGACAGAGAACCCATTCGAGTAAAATCTATGAATATAATGATTCACAATAACCTTACTACTCAAATAAAGGAGGCGCAACAAGGAGTTTTAAAAGAGGGAAATTTAAAGGATGAAATACCCAAAGGATCGGAGAAGCATCTTAATATTCGGGAAGACGGAACCCGGTATAGGGCTGAAAGGATTTGGGTACCAAAATTTGGAGATATGAGAGAAATGGTACTTAGAGAAGCTCATAAAACCAGATACTCAATACATCCTGGAACGGGGAAGATGTACAAGGATCTCAAGAAACATTTTTGGTGGCTGGGTATGAAAGCCGATGTTGCTAAATATCTAGGAGAATGTTTGACGTGTTCTAAGGTCAAAGCTGAGCATCAGAAACCATCAGGTCTACTTCAACAACCCGAAATCCCGGAATGGAAATGGGAAAACATTACCATGGACTTTATCACTAAATTGCCAAGGACTGCAAGTGGTTTTGATACTATTTGGGTAATAGTTGATCGTCTCACCAAATCAGCACACTTCCTGCCAATAAGAGAAGATGACAAGATGGAGAAGTTAGCACGAATGTATTTGAAGGAAGTCATCTCCAGACATGGAATACCAATCTCTATTATCTCTGATAGGGATGGCAGATTTATTTCAAGATTCTGGTAGACATTACAGTAAGCATTAGGAACTCGTCTAGACATGAGTACTACCTATCATCCACAAACTGATGGGTAGAGCGAAAGGATGATACAAATGCTTGAAGACATGCTACGAGCATGTGCTATTGATTTCGAAAACAGTTGGGATCGACATCTACCGTTAGCAACATTTTCCTACAACAACAACTACCATTCAAGCATTGAGATGGCGCCGTTTGAAGCACTTTATGGTAGAAATTGCAGGTCTCCGATTTTTTGGAGTGAAGTAGGGGATAGACAGATTACGGGTCCGGAGATAATACAAGAAACTACCGAGAAGATCATCTAAATTCAACAACGGTTGAAAACCGCCCAAAGTCGACAAAAGAGCTACGCTGACATTAAAAGAAAAGATATAGAATTTGAAATTGGAGAGATGGTCATGCTTAAAGTTGCACCTTGGAAAGGCGTTGTTCGATTCGGTAAACGAGGGAAATTAAATCCAAGGTATATTGGACCATTCAAGATTATTGATCGTGTCGGACCAGTAGCTTACCGACTTGAGTTACCTCAACAACTTGCGGCTGTACATAACACTTTCCACGTCTCGAATTTGAAGAAATGTTTTGCTAAAGAAGATCTCACTATTCCGTTAGACGAAATCAAAATCAACGAAAAACTTCAATTCATCGAAGAACCCGTCGAAATAATGGATCGTGAGGTTAAAAGACTTAAACAAAATAAGATACCAATTGTTAAGGTTCGATGGAATGCTCGTAGAGGACTCGAGTTCACCTGGGAACGAGAAGATCAGATGAAGAAGAAATACCCGCATTTATTTCTAGAAGATACGTCAACACCTCCAACTGCTTAAAATTTCGGGACGAAATTTATTTAACGGGTAGGTACTGTAGTGACCCGAACTTTTCCATGTTTATATATATATTAAATGAAATTGTTATTTTACATGATTAAGTGTTTCCAACATGTTAAGTAATCAAACTTGTTAAGACTTGATTAATTGAAATAGGTTTCATATAGACAATTGACCACCCAAGTTGACCGGTGATTCACGAACGTTAAAACTTGTAAAAACTATATGATGACATATATATGGTTATATATATAGATAACATGATATTATGATAAGTAAACATATCATTAAGTATATTAACAATGAACTACATATGTAAAAACAAGACTACTAACTTAATGATTTTGAAACGAGACATATATGTAACGATTATCGTTGTAACGACATTTAATGTATATATATCATATTAAGAGATATTCGTACATCAAAATATCATGATAATAAAATAATTTAAAATCTCTTTTGATATTATAAACATTGGGTTAACAACATTTAACAAGATCGTTAACCTAAAGGTTTCAAAACAACACTTACATGTAACGACTAACGATGACTTAACGACTCAGTTAAAATGTATATACATGTAGTGTTTTAATATGTATTCATACACTTTTGAAAGACTTCAAGACACTTATCAAAATACTTCTACTTAACAAAAATGCTTACAATTACATCCTCGTTCAGTTTCATCAACAATTCTACTCGTATGCACCCGTATTTGTACTCGTACAATACACAGCTTTTAGATGTATGTACTATTGGTATATATACTCCAATGATCTGCTCTTAGCAGCCCATGTGAGTTTCATTATTCCCTTTTTATATACATTTTGTGCTGAGAATACATGCAAATGTTTTATTAACTGTTTTATAATATTTATATGGTGAGTTTCATTAAACCCTTTTTAAATGCTTTTGCAATATATATTTTTGGGACTGAGAATACATGCACTGTTTTTATAATTGTTTTACGAAATAGACACAAGTACGTGAAACTACATTATATGGTTGAATTATCGAAATCGAATATGCCCCTTTTTATTAAGTCTGGTAATCTAAGAATTAGGGAACAGACACCCTAATTGACGCGAACTCTAAAGATAGATCTATTGGGCCAAACAAACCCCATCCAAAGTACCGGATGCTTTAGTACTTCGAAATTTATATCATATCCGAAGGGTGTCCCGGAATGATGGGGATATTCTTATATATGCATCTTGTTAATGTCGGTTACCAGGTGTTCACCATATGAATGCTTTTTATATCTATGTATGGGATGTATATTGAAATATGAAATCTTGTGGTCTATTGTTACGATTTGATATATATAGGTTAAACCTATAACTCACCAACATTTTTTTTGACGTTTTAAGCATGTTTATTGTAACATCCCGCGTTTTTCCGTTAAATTTAATTTTAACACCGTCTTTTTTTTTAAAACATAATCTTTCGTATTTAAATTAATAGTTTCCGTGAGTAACGTTCATTATATTCCCGCTATTTAATTTTGACATCACCCGTTACTCGAGCGTTTTAAAATATTCGTTTGGTTAATTACCGCACCCGCTTTGAAACTTGAGGGACCAATCTCGTCACTTGGCCAAATTGGGGCAACTAGCCACCACCTCCCCACCTTCCTCACCATTCAATCACCTCCATCTCTCTCTCTTTCTCTCTAGCAAGAACACACACACAAACACCCAATTCAAACATTCATCATCTAAATTCGGATCGGGAAGCAAACTTCAAAACAAATTACATATTCGTGATCCTCTCTTCATCCTCTACATTTTGATACCAATTTCATCAAGTTTGGGTAACTTTCTAAAAACTCTAGATTTCTATAAATTCGTGTTTTTGACTTGAAATTGTGTTGGTTAGTGTCTATGGCTCGTGTATAACATGAATATATGATTTGTATTCTCGATCTTGATGTTTTGGTGTAACTAGCTTGAAAATGAAAAGTGTATGCTTAATCCTTGATTTTGGATGATCAAATGTTGTTAGATTGTTAAAGTGCATGTTTTAAAAGTGTTACTAGTATCATTAGCTTCGTTTTGATGTATAGGTTGATTAAGGAAACTCCAAAAACATGATTATTGATTTTGAGATGTTTGACTAGGGTTTGATAGTTCTTGACATGAATTTTTGGATGCTTGAATGCCATGAAATGTTAATTGTTAGTGTTTAGTAGTAATGTATGCTTCATTACTTTCGAAACGGCATATCGTATGTGTAAATTGGATTCCCGAATCATAAAATACGTTTTACGAACTTGAAACTTTGAAAATAAACCTTTCTTGATCAATTGACGAGTTTTCGGTTATTGTAAATGATGTTTTTGTTTGATGATATGTGGTTAGTTGTATTGCTCGTCAAAATACCTTTCCAACGATATAAGATACTTGTTTTGGATGTTTACGGTTTAGGAATTATGGGTATTTGAAGTTGGATTCGTGCTTGAGTGTGAAAAACTGACCAGAATTCTCTGCCCAGGTAGTGGCGCGGGGCGCCCCATTCCCGCGCGGCACGCGGATTGCCCTGGCCAGATTCTGCCTTGTTTGAAGCATTTCACGCGAAATGTTTGACTAGCTATCGACCTCCGATTCACATGAAACTTGTTTTAATATACTTGTATATGAATATTTAGCATAGAAAAATAGTCCGGGACCCGACCCGAACGCGTTGACTTTTTCGTTGACTTTGACCAAGTTTGACTTTTAGTCAAACTTAACCAAACTTTTATACAATCATTCTAACATGCTTTTATACTTGTTTCTTGTATGAAACTTGACAACGTGATTCACATGCTATATTTAATCGAGTCGTATTGAGCCATAGGACTAATTGAACACATTTCACCCGACCTTGTGTCGTAACCGGTTAATTGATATAACTTACTTGTTTAGGTCAAGGCTAAGCAACTTTCATGCACACGTTTACTTGTTGAAGTACCTTTATACTCGTGCACTCGAGGTGAGATCATAGTCCCACCTTTTCAACAACTTTTATACTTTTAAATCGTGGGCTGAGAAAACATATACTTTGTTACATCTTGTACTACTTACTTTTATGTTTTGAACACCAGTGTGAAAACAAACATTCCACGTGCGAGTTAGAACAAAAATGCCTCAATTCGATTATCATTAGTTACACTTGCAGGGTGTAAGCGAGAACTTATATTGTGTGGCCATACGGGTTTAACAAACCCTCATTCGGACGGTTCGCTACCGTTATGCGGATGAAATATATTTTTGTGTTTTAGTGCGGGTTCTAGCACTGTGTGATGGGGTAACGTCGGTTAAGTTTTGATAATTGAGTGCTCGCGTATAACAACACTTTTGGAATGCAAATGATTTGGATAATCTACGTTATGGAAATACAAAATCTTGTGGTTCAAAAACAACGTTTAATACTTACTAAACCTATGATTTCACCAACGTTTTCGTTGACAGATTTTTCTATGTTTTTCTCAGGTCTCGCACGATATGTGATACATGCTTCCGCTCACTATTTGATACTTGCATTGGATGTCGAGTATACATGCATTACTTGGAGCGTCTTTTGACTTTACTTTAAACCGTGTCGCCTAGATTTCAAATGTACTTATAACCTTGTAACTTAACTTTTGGTTGAACAATTCTTGTAAACTTTGAAAACAATCTTTATTTTGAAATAAGGGCGACATATTTTGGTCAAACATTGTCATAAAGACTTATGACCAGGTAATGGGACCCACGTAGTCGACGCCGTCACTTGACGATTTGTCGGGGTCACTACAAGTGGTATCAGAGCCTTGGTTGTAGGGATTTAGAGTTCATTTGTGTCCACCCCGAGTCATAGGGTACATAGGTGAATCTAGACTACAACCGGCATATAGACAGAAGTAGGAATTACTTGACTATTTGTGCATTTATACTCGAACTCTTCTATCATATCTAACTCGTATTCGATCTTGATCTTACGTTGATAAATTTTGTTGACGCGCCACCTTGACTTTATGAAGTAATGTTAAATGCACACGAGAATCAGGGTAATATAATTTCCGGGATTATATTACGGTGATTCATATGGACATTCCGACATTATGACATAAAGAATTTAAGGCGAGTCAAGGAAAATTTTCTCTACATCATCATTCCATATCATGATTAGTATTATTGAGAATACTAATCAACGATATTCTTGTGTCTTGAAGGAACAATGCCTCCCCGTCGCGGGCCACGTAATGAAACTTCCGAACAAGCTGTTCAACGCATGATAGCCGCCGCCATAGGTGCGGCTATGGCTAGTATCTCCTCCGACATCAATAACAACCACAACCACAACAACCATGGAGCCGGTAATTCAAACGAGGGTTGCTCCTACAAAACTTTCATGGGGTGCAAACCTCACACCTTCGATGGGACCGGAGGACCGGTTGTGCTCACCCGATGGTTTGAGCAAACAGAAGCCGTTTTTAGCATAAGCGGTTGTCGGGACCAGGACAAAGTCAAATATTCCACCCACACTTTTGCCGGTATCGCCCTCACATGGTGGAATACGTATGTGCTGTCGGTGGGTATCGATGAAGCCCACACACTCTCATGGGCCGACTTAAAGAAAAAGATGATCACCGAATACTTCCCGCGCGAAGAGACCCGTAAGCTCGAACACGAACTAAGAACTTTAAAAGCGGTCGGGAATGACCTAAAGGCATATAATCAACGATTTTCTGAGCTATCCTTGATGTGCCCAAACCTCGTGACCCCCGAACCTCTAAGGGTTGAACTTTACATGGATGGTCTTCCCAAGAGCATCAAACAAGGAGTAATGTCATCCAAACCCAGTAATCACCAAGAGGCCCTGAATATGGCCCGTCAATTGATCGAAACGGTAGACGAGATTGAAGTGCCGGCACCTAAAGCCGAGGATGAGTCGGGTGACAACAAAAGAAAATGGGAAGCCCCCCAATCGAGTAACTACAACAACAACTTTTCCAAGGAACCTCTCACCCCCGTCGGCAAGAAAAGTTATGCCGGGACACGACCTTTTTGCAACAAATGCCACAAGCATCATTTTGGTGAATGTGGCAAGCTAATTTGCCATCGGTGCCAAGGTAGTGGTCATATTGCCAAGTATTGTGGAAGTACCGCCCCCGTCACTCAAAAGGGGCCCGACGCACCAAAGCCGAGTATTTGCTACAAATGCGGCCAATCGGGTCATTTTAGGAATGAATGCCCAAAGAATAAAGCAAAAACCAACGCGCGCCGTTGAACTTACGACATCGACACCTAGGATGCCCGAGACGATGATGGACTAGTCACGGGTACGTTTCCTCACAACAAACCGTATATTTCATACTTATTCGATTCGAGTACCGTTAGACGTTTTATAACCAAGGATTTGACTCGTGCTCTTTATATTCCACCTCTTTCCCCCAGATACTACTTAGACGATTTAAGTGACCGACGGAAAATATTGTGTGCCTATAAATTTTATTGGATGATATACGTTAAGACTTTTGACTTGACACCTATAGAACTAGGGAGCTCGGAACCTATTCGTAAAAAAAAAAAAAAAAAAAAAAAAAAAAAATGTTTCCCCATCATCTTGTATAGATTATTGTGAACTGAGTAATTTTCGGTTGGAAACCGATACCCTCTCCCTCGCATCCATGAACTCATGATTATTTGCACGAATCCCGTATGTTCCAAATCGACCTCCGTTCCGGTTATCATCAATTGGGGGTTAAGTGAGACGATGTCTCCTAAGCCACTTTCCGAACTCGCAACGTTAGTTGTAAAACTCTCTTAGTACCGTTTGATTTATTTAGGGCTCGCCCGTATCCATAAACCTCTTGAACCGCGTATACAAATTCATATAGACTAATCTGTTATCGTATTTATAGATGACATCTTAACTTATTTAAGTAAAGAAGGAAAACGAACAACATCACCATCTTACGCTCGAACTTTTGAGAAAAGAGCAACTTTATACCAAATTCTCCGAGTGAGAATTTCTGTTGAACGAAGTCCAATTTTCTAGACCATGATGTTAATGGTCAAGGCATTACAATCAATCTCGAAATCAAGCCACATGTAATCAGGAAACTCTCCCAACTCAGACTTGTATTCGTAAAATCTTAGATCTCGCCTGTTATCACCGAAGATTCATTTCTGACTTTTCTCGTGTTACCCGACTTTTACACTCGTTAACTCACTAAGGGAAAACTTTAAACCTCTCCGTGTTCGAACCTTGAGCGTGATTCTTCACACCAACATTTCTAGTTAAAATCGTATAGCAACAGATGGAACTCAAACATGGAAATATTTCTACATGAACGCCGAAAGGCATACTCTCTCGACTCAAAATTAACGTAACTAAAATTCGTTATTTTGCACGAAGAATTCGAATATTAAACTGTAGATCCGATCAACTTTCTCGTCATCACGTACCACACACATACCTCTGTTATTTCACCGTTACTGTCTGATATTACTGGAATTTAAGATAACACACAATCCAATGATACTTCACTCTTCTTTGACTTAACGTCCTTGTGTTTCTGATAATCGGCCAACTATTATTCAACCCCGAACTATACAACTACGTGTACTATCTTGTTTCTCTTCCAGACTTCAATTTTCGACAACTAGAGGCGCGTTATGGCAACCTCGAGATGTAAGCTCATCCTATTCTCAGTCCTCATTTCATTCCTATCTTTATCGCTCGCATTTCCGTTTAAGGAAACTCCTTGTGACATTTCTCCATGGATAGAGAAATTCCTCATATTATATTAGTATTCGCCACGAGGGTGAATAGTCCTAACGAACATTTTTCGAACCCTAACTGACTTGTTCAAACATATCTTAAGAGATTCTATTCCAACACGGAGTATCTTTGTCAAATATCCCGTATCGAAATACTCGTTTCGCCTCTAGTTTTACAAGAAACCTTGGAGACCCGCTTAGACATGAGTACCGCGTACCACCCACAAACAGACGAACCGAACAAACGAACGATTTACTTCTTCAAAAGACATGTTTCAAACTTGCATGGTCGCTTTTAGTAGATCCCTCTTACAACAGTAGTTACCACTCGTGTGTTCACACGCACTTTCCGAAACCCTATATGACCGCTAATGTCATACCCCTATTCGTTGGACCAAAGCATGTGGCAAACAAAACACCGAATCTTAACTCATCCAAGAAACAACAATTGAGATAATCCAAGTCCGAGAAGGGCTCGAGACGACCCGTAGTCGCCCAAAAGAGTCATACCAAACTTAGATGAAAACCTCACAATTCCCAGTGTGTAACCGCGTAATATTGAGAAACCGCACCTTGGAAAGGTGTAATCCAATTTGGGGAAATCGAGAAAGGCTATATCCGCAATATCGAACCTTTTGAAACCTTGGGGCGTATTGGAACCGCTTCCTATCGTTTAGAACTTCAGACTCAATTAAGTTTCCGTTTACCCTACATTTCGTGTAACAAACTTAGAAACGTGTCCTGTGGAACAGGAACGTGCAATCCTGCTAGGTACATCAACTATCGATGACAAACTTCTCTTCATAGGAAAACCAGTTGAAATCGGGGATCGTAAAACCAAACTTTAATACAACGTAAAACCCTGACTATCCAAATTCATGAGAACACTCAAGGACGTACCTACACTTATTCATATTATGAACAACGTAAAGTCTCGAGTAAGAGATATCGACTACTACTTCCAACTAAATTTCGGGACGAAATTTCTTTTGAGGTGTGGATAATGTAACATCCCGCGTTTTTCCGTTAAATTTAATTTTAACACCGTCTTTTTTTTTAAAACATAATCTTTCGTATTTAAATTAATAGTTTCCGTGAGTAACGTTCATTATATTCCCGCTATTTAATTTTGACATCACCCGTTACTCGAGCGTTTTAAAATATTCGTTTGGTTAATTACCGCACCCGCTTTGAAACTTGAGGGACCAATCTCGTCACTTGGCCAAATTGGGGCAACTAGCCACCACCTCCCCACCTTCCTCACCATTCAATCACCTCCATCTCTCTCTCTTTCTCTCTAGCAAGAACACACACACAAACACCCAATTCAAACATTCATCATCTAAATTCGGATCGGGAAGCAAACTTCAAAACAAATTACATATTCGTGATCCTCTCTTCATCCTCTACATTTTGATACCAATTTCATCAAGTTTGGGTAACTTTCTAAAAACTCTAGATTTCTATAAATTCGTGTTTTTGACTTGAAATTGTGTTGGTTAGTGTCTATGGCTCGTGTATAACATGAATATATGATTTGTATTCTCGATCTTGATGTTTTGGTGTAACTAGCTTGAAAATGAAAAGTGTATGCTTAATCCTTGATTTTGGATGATCAAATGTTGTTAGATTGTTAAAGTGCATGTTTTAAAAGTGTTACTAGTATCATTAGCTTCGTTTTGATGTATAGGTTGATTAAGGAAACTCCAAAAACATGATTATTGATTTTGAGATGTTTGACTAGGGTTTGATAGTTCTTGACATGAATTTTTGGATGCTTGAATGCCATGAAATGTTAATTGTTAGTGTTTAGTAGTAATGTATGCTTCATTACTTTCGAAACGGCATATCGTATGTGTAAATTGGATTCCCGAATCATAAAATACGTTTTACGAACTTGAAACTTTGAAAATAAACCTTTCTTGATCAATTGACGAGTTTTCGGTTATTGTAAATGATGTTTTTGTTTGATGATATGTGGTTAGTTGTATTGCTCGTCAAAATACCTTTCCAACGATATAAGATACTTGTTTTGGATGTTTACGGTCTAGGAATTATGGGTATTTGAAGTTGGATTCGTGCTTGAGTGTGAAAAACTGACCAGAATTCTCTGCCCAGGTAGTGGCGCGGCGCGCCCCATTCCCGCGCGGCGCGCGGATTGGCCTGGCCAGATTCTGCCTTGTTTGGCGCATTTCACGCGAAATGTTTGACTAGCTATCGACCTCCGATTCACATGAAACTTGTTTTAATATACTTGTATATGAATATTTAGCATAGAAAAATAGTCCGGGACCCGACCCGAACGCGTTGACTTTTTCGTTGACTTTGACCAAGTTTGACTTTTAGTCAAACTTAACCAAACTTTTATACAATCATTCTAACATGCTTTTATACTTGTTTCTTGTATGAAACTTGACAACGTGATTCACATGCTATATTTAATCGAGTCGTATTGAGCCATAGGACTAATTGAACACATTTCACCCGACCTTGTGTCGTAACCGGTTAATTGATATAACTTACTTGTTTAGGTCAAGGCTAAGCAACTTTCATGCACACGTTTACTTGTTGAAGTACCTTTATACTCGTGCACTCGAGGTGAGATCATAGTCCCACCTTTTCAACAACTTTTATACTTTTAAATCGTGGGCTGAGAAAACATATACTTTGTTACATCTTGTACTACTTACTTTTATGTTTTGAACACAAGTGTGAAAACAAACATTCCACGTGCGAGTTAGAACAAAAATGCCTCAATTCGATTATCATTAGTTACACTTGCAGGGTGTAAGCGAGAACTTATATTGTGTGGCCATACGGGTTTAACAAACCCTCATTCGGACGGTTCGCTACCGTTATGCGGATGAAATATATTTTTGTGTTTTAGTGCAGGTTCTAGCACTGTGTGATGGGGTAACGTCGGTTAAGTTTTGATAATTGAGTGCTCGCGTATAACAACACTTTTGGAATGCAAATGATTTGGATAATCTACGTTATGGAAATACAAAATCTTGTGGTTCAAAAACAACGTTTAATACTTACTAAACCTATGATTTCACCAACGTTTTCGTTGACAGATTTTTCTATGTTTTTCTCAGGTCTCGCACGATATGTGATACATGCTTCCGCTCACTATTTGATACTTGCATTGGATGTCGAGTATACATGCATTACTTGGAGCGTCTTTTGACTTTACTTTAAACCGTGTCGCCTAGATTTCAAATGTACTTATAACCTTGTAACTTAACTTTTGGTTGAACAATTCTTGTAAACTTTGAAAACAATCTTTATTTTGAAATAAGGGCGACATATTTTGGTCAAACATTGTCATAAAGACTTATGACCAGGTAATGGGACCTACGTAGTCGACGCCGTCACTTGACGATTTGTCGGGGTCGCTACATTTATTCTCAGGTGATTATTAAGAGCTTCCGCTGTCGCATACTTAAATAAGGACAAGATTTGGAGTCCATGCTTGTATGATATTGTGTAAAAACTGCATTCAAGAAACTTATTTCGTTGTAACATATTTGTATTGTAAACCATTATATAATAGTCGTGTGTAAACAGGATATTTTAGATTATCATTATTTGATAATCTACGTAAAGCTTTTTAAACCTTTATTGATGAAATAAAGGTTATGGTTTGTTTTAAAATGAATGCAGTCTTTGAAAAACGTCTCATATAGAGGTCAAAACCTCGCAACGAAATCAATTAATATGGAACGTTTTTAATCAATAAGAACGGGAAATTTCAAATACTGGAGTGAAAATGTGATTTTTAGCCGATATCAAATATCTCACACTTAGACTTTGCTTGTCCTCAAGCAAACTCCTCATTTTTAACTTCAAGGAATCTTTTCGGAGTTTCCTTTCTATTAGCCTAAGCGGTTTGCTTTTTATTATAAGAACGAAAAGTAAGGTAAGTCATCTATGTTAGGGTTGAAACTATCTCTGCAAGCATGCGGGGAGGTTACATGACTTAGGCTAACTTTCGCGGGTCACTCAAATCACACAAGTGTTTAGGGTTCCCTATAGATCTAAGAAATGAATTAACTCTTAGCCAGTCATGTTGCACCCATCGTCTTAGGCTTGATAAACACTCAAATCCTTGCTACTAATGTGAAAACGGTAATAACCATAACTTCTAGGTCATTTGTCAATTTGGAAGAATGAACAAGAATTTTGAAGTGGTGGTGAAGTTGTTTTAAGGGGTGTGAAAGGGTAATATAATCTTTTTAAAGACTTTTATTCTGAATTTTGAAAATGAAAGATAGATAGGAGTGCTGATATTTTTGAGAAGCACTTTTGAACTTTTCTCCTTGATATGCATTTTTTGGCCGAGTTCTTTTTCGGCGTTTCTCTTTATAAGTTCTGCTCCTTTTCTCATAACTTTGAAAATTTGTTTTTTTCTTCTTTTTTTTGAGATTTTATCTCGAGAAAAGTTTCTGCCGGTAAACTTTTTGCAAGACCTTTGCCATGATACTTGAGAAGTTTATAACATCGGGTGTTCGAAAAGAATCTCATTTTCTGGATGTTTCGGGTGATAGTAAAGATGACATGGATGTGGTGGTAGAAGTGGTCGAAGGTGTGAAGGGTTTATTTTGATAAATGGCTAGCTCTTCTGATTCTGAGTACAGACATCGGCACTCTCAACGAAAAATAGTGAAGCATTAAAGATGAATGCTTATATGGTCTTATTTGGATGCCTCACCATAATCAATTTAGGTTGATAATGCCTAGTCATGCAATGCTCTATTAGAGATTTGGTTCGTCCCAAAAAATTTCTACCTTACTTAAGCCTTAATTTTTATTTACAAACGTTTTTGGCTTTCGAAAGTACTTTTTGGAAAGGCTTTCTTTTGTTAAAATTTTTAAAATTTGGCTTTAGAACTAGGAATCTTTTTAATGGGTTATTTTAATACAGCATAAAAAGCTTATACCAACATGCAACACTTAGACGAACATTGTCCTCAATGTTTCTAGTGTATCCCACACTTAGGAGTTTTTGTTAAAGATTTTTGGAAATATTTGTCTAGTGTTTATTTGGGTTGGAATCCTACACTTAGTGATAAGCTAGGATGTGGCATAATTTAAATTTGAGCTAGTAACGAGTGGAAAGGAACGAGTACTCCCTAACAGATTGTCGTGGTTGCTTGTGAAGAAACTGGCTGGCTTGTGAAGGCAGGTTGTTTCAACAATCTTGGAAGTTACGCCCTTTATTGATCGGCTCATTTGTCATCCTTTATTCTTCTACTCTACTTTATTGCACAGGTTGCCTCCCGAGAAGCGCTTTTGTTTAAGGTCGTTGGCTCGACCATAATGATGCCTAAAAAGCATACATTCCCCACTGGTAGCTATAATCGTGATCTTCTAAAGGGAATGTGAGTCTTGGTGGATAGATTCGGAGAAAGTGTCGAACCAAGATTGGCAGAAGATTCGGTGTTTCTCTCGAAGATCTTCTGAAAGAGAGATAATGTGCGGTTTCGGATCGTGACAAATCTTGAAGTCCGATGAGAACAAGGTCTAGGCTCTGCTGATTGATCCATGAATATCAATCATCGAGGCCGTGCTTGTGGTGATTGTTTCTCTGACGGGATGTTCATTTCGGAGGTCTTCAAATAGTGTCAAAAGTTGTATCTTCAGTATCTCAAAATCTTCTGAACAGTGGTCTCCACAGTAGGAGTCTATAGCTTTGCACAAATTTATTAAGACGCGAAGCTGAAAAGAAGTGAAAAGAAGTCCCGACCCAAGCATTAATGTCACCATCTTCGAATATATCTCCCGACATCCGGCTTTGAATGGCGACCCGAAAATTTCTGACCAAATTTAAACTTAATCTTTATATGATCTCGACACGATAAGTAAAGTCTATTAAACCGAGTTTCAAAATTCTTGAACTGTTTATATGGAAAACATTTAACCTTCGACTGTTCCCGAGGATTCACGAACAATTTTTTTGTAAATAAATATGTATATATATAAATACAAGTGAATATATTAATTTGAAATTATAAATTATAATTTAAACATTTGAGTTAAATATGTAAAATAAGACATAAAATAATTAAGTGTAATTTAAAATGGAGCTTTATATAAATATGTATGGATATAATAATTTTGTATTATATAAAATATATAAATAATAAATCTTAAATAAAAGTTATTATATAATATATTATATGATTATAAAAAAAATTACATAAGTAATAATATATATGAAATGTCCCGTTTATATTGATTATAAACGTTTCATATTAATTGATTTTGTTGCGAGGTTTTGACCTCTATATGAGACGTTTTTCAAAGACTGCATTCGTTTTTAAAACAAACCATAACCTTTATTTTATCAACAAGATTAAAAGGACACCACCTAGATTATCCAGAAATGATAATATAAAAATATCACACTTACACACTACCAATACATATTGGTTTACAATATTAATATGTTATAACAAAGTAAATTTCGAATGCAGTTTTAAACAATATAATACAAGTATGCTGACACCAAATCTTGTCCATATTTTAGCATGCAACAGAGGAAGCTCTTAATAATCACCTGAGAATAAACATGCTTTAAACGTCAAAAAAAATGTTGGTGAGTTATAGGTTTAACCTATATATTTATCAAATCGTAATAATAGACCACAAGATTTCATATTTCAATATACATCCCATACATAGAGATAAAAATCATTCATACGGTGAACACCTGGTAACCGACATTAACAAGATGCATATAAGAATATCCCCTATCATTCCGGGAAATCCTTCGGATATGATAAAAACGAATTCGAAGTACTAAAGCATCCGGTACTTTGGATGGGGTTCGTTAGGCCCAATAGATCTATCTTTAGGATTCGCGTCAATTAGTAGATCGGTTTACTAATTCTTAGGTTACCAAGCAAAAAGGGGCATATTCGGCTTCGATCATTCACCCATATAATGTAGTTTCAATTACTTGTGTCTATTTCGTAAAACATTTATAAAACTGCATGTATTCTCATCCCAAAAATATTAGATTTTAAAAGTGAGACTATAACTCACTTTCACAGATATTTACTTCGTCGGGAAGTAAGACTTGGCTACTAGTCGATTCACGAACCTATAACAAATATGTACATATATATCAAAGTATGTTTAAAATATATTTACAACATTTTTTAATACGTTTTATTGATTTGAGTTTATTAAGTCAGCTGTCCTCGTTAGTAACCTATAACTAGTTGTCCAGTGTTGATGTACAGAAATAAATTGATATATATTATCTTGAATCAATCCACGACCCAGTGTATACACGTCTCAGGCTAGATCACAACTCAAAGTATATATATTTTTGGAATCAACCTCAACCCTCTATAGCTAACTCAAACATTACTGCATATAGAGTGTCTATGGTTGTTCCAAATAATATATATACATGGGTCGATATGATATGTCAAAACATTTGTATACGTGTCTATGGTATCCCAAGATTACATAATATATTAGAATATATGTATTATACAATATAAGTTAGCTAGGATATGATTAATATAGATTTGTTACCAATTTTCACGTAGCTACAACAAGCAAAAATATCCAAACTTGTTTTACCCATAACTTCTTCGTTTTAAATCCGTTTTGAGTGATTAAAGTTGCTATGGTTTTATATTGAACTTAAATTTATGAATCTAAACAGAAAAAGTATAAGTTTATAGTCGGAAATACAGATTACAAGTCGTTTTTGTAAAGCTAGTCATTTCAGTCGAAAGAACGACGTCTAGATGACCATTTTGGAAAAACATACTCCCACTTTGAGTTTAACCATGATTTTTGGATATAGTTTCATGTTCATAATAAAAATCATTTTCCCATAAGAATAACTTTTAAATAAAAGTTTATCATAGTTTTTAATTAACTAACCCAAAACAGCCCGCAATGTTACTACGACGGCGTATATCCGGTTTTACGGTGTTTTTCGTGTTTTCAGGTTTTAAATCATTAAGTTAGCATATCATATAGATATAAACATGTGTCTAGTTGATTTTAAAAGTCAAGATAGAAGGATTAACTTTTGTTTGCGAACAAGTTTAGAATTAACTAAACTATGTTCTAGTGATTACATGTTTAAACCTTCGAATAAGGTAGTTTTATATATATGAATCGAATGATGTTATGAACATTATTACTACCTCAGGTTTAGTGGATAAACCTACTGGAAATGAGAAAGATAGATCTAGCTTCAAAGGGTCCTTGGATGGCTTGATAGTTCTTGAAGCAAAATTATGACACGAAAACAAGTTCAAGTAAGATTTCCACTCGAAATAAGGTTGTTATAGTTATAGAAATTGAATCAAAGTTTGAGTATGAGTATTACCTTGAATTACAAAGATATCTTACTGTAAATAAGAATGATTTCTTGAGATTAGATGATCACTTGAAATGGATTTGCAAGATTGAAAGTAAGCTAGCAAACTTGGAAGTGTTGTTGGTGTGTTCTTGAGTAGTTGTTTTGTATGTTGATCTAGGTTACCTAGATTGAGCTAGATTATTGATGTTAAAGCAGAGGGGTACAAAATAGTTATATTTTTATTACAAAATACGATACAATTTACACAAGTTTTATTTATTTATATAGATGGGATATACTTAAACCTTACTACAACACTTATAGGCAGTGTACCTAATCGTAGAGTAGTGTAGTTTTTAGTAAGTCTGGTTCGTTCCACAGGGAGCTAGTGATACGTACTATATTTTTAACAACTATATATATATATATATATATATATATATATATATATATATATATATATATATATATATATATATATATATAAGTAGTAATAATATTATATAAAAGGGGGGTTTTACCGTTTAATGACCGGTTTGTCGATTTTAAATAAAGCGTAAAGATAAATGACGATAATATAAATGACAGAATTTAAATTATGATAAAGTAAATTGTGGTAATTAAAATGACAGTAAATAAAGGTACGATGAAATATGAATTAAAAGTATTATGCTTATTTAAACTTCCGTAATCATGATGTTTGACATTTTGATTAATTGTTACCTGGGTTAGTTGTCCTTTGTCCTGGATTATTTGATACCTATTTGGTTTTTGTCCATAATAGTCCATAGGTCATAATTATTAAATGCTCATCAAATTAACCTTATTCCCGAAGTCAAATATTTCAACTAATTAGGGATTCAAACTGTAACCAGGTTTTAATACTTTGTTTAATGATTACACCAGTTTATCGACTGCGTGTAATCCAAGGTTTTATAACTTTGCTAACAATTACACCAATTATCCTTGTATGTAATCCACCCCTGTTTTAATGAGATATGAATATTAATTTACCCACTTGATCAGAATGAATAATCAATTACCCAACCCGAATAATTAATTAAATGATCGTAAAAGATGTCGTATAAATGTCACTAAATAGAACATACATAATCATTTTAATAATTATTAGATTAACTAATTTGAAGATAGGTTCGACAGATTCTAATGAGTTGTCATTCGATTAGACAATACCCTTATCTATTAATAGTCATAGTCCAATGTCCACAAGTGTCGGTCTTTTGTCCAAACCTTAATTATGGTACAAAATCTAATAACCCCGTCTTAATATTTAGTCTAACATCATGATTACTATGGCTCAAATAAGCATAATAATAACTTAGTTACGAGACATTAATTTAAAAAGGAAGAACATAGCTTACAGTGGTATTTAATCGCGTAGCGTTACACGGACAGAGTTCCGACTTTAAAACCCGTAAAACATTCTTAAAATAATCCAATTATTATTAAACTTAAATTAAAATTAAAATTAAAATTATGATATATATATATTTATGTTACAGATGCAGAGAAGAGAAAAAGATGTGTTAAATTCGTCCGAAAAATGCTGAATTTATAGAATGTGGCCTGCTATAGTAACTCATGCGGTCGCATGAGATTTGTGCCTTCTGGCCATGCGATCGCATGGCCGTCATTTCCTGGTCACATACTTTTTGGCTCCTAGCTTTTCGACATATTTATTTAATATATATAATATATATATAATTTTATATATATTATATTATATTATATTCATGTGCATAGTTGATTTGTAATTTTAGCTCCGTTGCGTAGCGCGTTGAGAGTTGACTCTGGTCCCGGTTCCGAATTTTCGAACGTCCTTGCGTACTATTTAATATCTTGTACTTTGTGTTTCGCGGCTCGTACTCTTGTAATTTTGAGACGTTTCTTATCAATAATTTGAACCACTTAGATTGTACTTTGTACTTTTGAGCTTTTTGGTCGTTTGCGTCTTCAAATCGTCATTTTCTTTTTTTTTTCTTCGCACTTATTTATTTAAACGAATATTACATAAAAATAGAACAATAGTAACTAAAAGCTTTACATATTGGAAGGATATTGTGCCTAAATATATGTTCATTTGGAGCACTATCAAATATCCCCACGTTTGAGCGTTGCTTGTCCTCAAGCAATACATAACTTGAAATAAAATCACACTTCACTCGAATCACTTTTTTTTATTCTCACACTTTATACATTAGTGATTTTGATACGGCGGTATAAACAATGATAGTAACGATGTGGTTTACAGTCCCACATGACTATGAAAATTTAGATCCTTTAAGGAAATTGGATCTTTATGAAAACATTTGATCTTTTGAAAATTCATTCTAGATTTTATCCTAGATAAGTTTTCCGGAATAACCCTTCACCGGTGTTTGCAAATTGTTTTTGTGGGTTTGGTGGGTTTCAGATATGAAAATTTTAGCTCAAAACTTATGGTTTTGTGTCACCCACTTGCTAACCTTATATTGGGAAAGCAACACGTCCAGTATACTTGCTCCGTATATTACCTTTTGGTAAACTACCGTCCGGTTGTAAAGGAAAGCGTTGAATAAGCAACTGTTAAGGCAATGTCTAATGACATGCTTTTGATTATGGTCCACAACGTGTCGGATGCAATTACTATTCTTTGTAGGACCAATAGTAAAGATCACCCTATAGTTTTTCGATCTGGCACAAGGTCCTGTCTTCGACCATGCTATGCAACCACCCTTCTTACGGTTGACACCCGATTTAGTTCAGGTGACCTAATGAATTTCAGGTGAATTCCTATGATTTTACGTTTGGGTTTTCAGAAAACAAATTGGTTTTAATTTTGATCAAAATATTTTCTCGTTCAAGCTCGAGTTTAGATATCATCGAATTCCATGAGTTTGTAATTCTCAATCTTTAAAGTCAATCTCAAGGATTGAGTAATATCAGGCTTAAAAGCTGATTTTTAATCTTTAAGGAGATTATCCTTTATGGGGGTCTGATTCATTAGTCTTATCAAGCTAATTTTCACGGCGCCCTCCCCATTTTACGAGACAGATCCTCTCATGGTTAGGATAAGTCTGACCACTTGGCGACCCTGTTTGATGCTGAGGTCTGTGGATTTCCTGCTGATTTTAGAGATGACTTTTCTAGATTTTCCGTCAACCTACAGCTCGTCTGGACGACAACTTCCTGACCTAAATCAAGAAGCGCGTGTCTTTTTTGGAAGACTTTACTTCCTTTTAATGATGGAGTTGATTCATCGTGCAGATCCATCTTTCTTTCAAATATATATTACAGTAAATTAGGTAAAACTGATTAAAATCGTCCTAAACAAAAGTAGCTGCAATAATCTGTACCAAATATATGTGATATGTATCTTAAAGAACTTGGTAAATTCTTCCCACACTTAGCTTTTATTTATTTTTTTCTTTGCCTTTTTATTCTCATCTATTCCATTTTAAATTAATTCTAATGTTTTGGGTTGTTTCTCCATTTATGTTCTCTCCGAGGTAACAATAATTTCAGTATTATCACCTAGTTTTATCGTTCATAAATATGTATAAACATGATTTCGAATTCATTTAGTTGAAATTTTTTCAAATTTTCACAAAATTTGGCAATTATACTAAGTGTAAACCCGAGAGAATTTATAACCCTTTCCCACTCTTGAGATCATGCAATGCCCTCATTTGCATGAAATCAGACTATAATTATAAATTCATGAGGGTGATTAGTGTAGAAAAAAGTGATTAAAAATACCGAGTTTGCAAACATATTATTTTATATCACATTTGATATTTTGCGTCTTGTCGTCAAAATTAGTAGCTTTTGCTAAACTTAATGTCAGTCTTTGAAAGTGCGATGTTTTACCCTGTTTTGTATATAAGATAAACTACAAACATATATAATATATATATATATATATATATTTTATAAAATCTTTATTTATTAAAACAATTTGAATAATTTTTTTTTTAAAATTTTGTTTCCTTTTACTTTAGGTAATTTCGGTATGTTTACCTAGTCCGTCCCTCGACAAAATTTAAAATTTGTCGTTTTTAAAGCGATTGTTTTAAAAGTAAAGATTTTTGGTTTTTTAATTTTTTTGATATACTTTAGATCAATAAAATTAAAAATAATGATAACAAAATTTTTCGCCCCGCCCTCGGGTAAAGCAATTTCGGTTCCATGACCTAGTCTTCAACTTACGATGAATTTTTAGAAATCATTTTTTAAACTTAATGAAATACAGTAAATTTTTTTTTTAAATTCACACAAAACTTCAATTGAAAAAGCGTATTAATTTCATACAAAACCTACAAAACAAAAATTCAGAATGGGGGGAGAAAACTAGTTCTTTAGTGTCTGCTAGTGGAAAAGACCAATCGGATTCCATTCTCGGAACTACACGAGAACAGAACAACTAACCCTTGACAGCATTATTTCTTAGAACATTTGAATCTCCCCACACTTAGGTAGCTGTGGTGTCGAAATTGTGGTTAACTTCATTGTCAATTTCTCTTGGACCATAATCAACTTGCATATCTGTGACTTTTTCTTTAAGCCATTGGTCGGGAATATCCACAAATTCAACTAGTTTTGCCTTTTCTTTAGGCGATAGATTGGATACTAACCGGTTACATAACTTAAAGTTCCCCTTGGTTCTAGTATCGCGAATCCGTTTTATAAGTTTCTTCTTTGAACTGATAATAACGGAGTCATTTAATTTCGTATCAACAGCGGGGTTCTTTGTTATTAGGTCATCATTAGGTGTTACTTCATCTTCCCCACACTTAGGCGTTTTATTATTGTTAAGCACTACCGTTGGCGTTGGTAAAACAACATGGTTCTTACCAATCGTTTTTGTTGGTTCAGCGATTTTGGTTGGTGGAGATTTAGACTTTCGACTCACAAAGGTGATCGATTTTTCATCATTACTAAGTGTCATTCTACCTTTTATTACATTAAGTAATGCCCCGGTGGACGCTAAGAATGGTAGACCTAAAATTAGAGGAACGTTTGAGTCCTCTTCTATGTCAATGACAATAAATTCGACTAAAAAGGTTAAATTACCCACTTGAACGGGTAGGTTGTCAGCAATTCCAACTGGGTGCCTAATGGTTTGATCAAAGAGTCGGACACTCATCTCTGTTGGACTTAACTCACCTACTCCTAATCTCTTATATAATGAAAGAGGCATAACACTCACACTCGCACCTAAATCTACTAGTGCATCATACATGACACAATCACTAAGTA
Source organism: Rutidosis leptorrhynchoides (assembly GCF_046630445.1). Classification (NCBI taxonomy): domain Eukaryota; kingdom Viridiplantae; phylum Streptophyta; class Magnoliopsida; order Asterales; family Asteraceae; genus Rutidosis; species Rutidosis leptorrhynchoides. The sequence goes on from NC_092336.1 coordinate 434,776,716, forward strand.
GACAAGGAACAATAAATTCACCCGGATCACCCAACCTGGGTGGAGGTTTTGGTGGAACTGTCTTTACAGGGTTTACTTTTATAGTTTTTGTTTCTTGCACTTTCTTATTCTTCTTCTTCTTTCCAGAGCTATCACAAACTTTATTTCCTATCACTTGCTCATACTCAACTCTTTTTCTTGGAAACGGGATGGGTGGTCTGTATGGTGCCACCACTGGCTTTACATACTCGGTTGGTGGTTTTGGTGTTGTAACTTCTTCATTGTTACTGACATCTAAAATCTTCCCATCTTCTGGAGCTGGTTTTTAAGAATTCATTGAAACCATATTAACATTCTCATTCCGAGGATTTACTTCAGTATTACTCAGTAGCTTTCCTTGTTCCCTTTCACACATCATGCTAGCAAGAGTACCTACATGTTTTTCTAGATTTAAAATGGAAGCTTGTTGAGTTCTTAATGACTGATCAAACCTCTCATTTGTTTGGGTTTGAGATGTAATAAATTGTGTTTGAGATTCCATTAGCTTTGCCATCATTTCTTCCAGATTTGGCTTTTTCTCTTCGGTTTGTTGTGGTGGTTTATAAAAGCTAGGTCTTCGTTGATTGAAAGTGTTGTTTTGAGTTGGTTGGTTATTCAGACCTTGTTGGTTGTACGAGTTATTGTTGGGTCCATTTGGATTGTAAAGAATGTTTTGATTTCGATTGAAGTTTGGCCTTGGCGGTTGATAATTATTTTGATAATTATTTCCCAGCCTTTGGTTCATGTAGGAAACATTCTCACATTGTTCCATCGTTTTCTCAATGTGACAATCTTTCGTTAAGTGTGGTCCACCGCATTGCTCACAACTGATTCGTATTGCGTGAATATCTTTAGTCATCTTTTCCATTCATCTCTCGAAAGCATCTATTTTTGCGGAAACAGAATCAAAGTCATGACTAGAATCGGCTCTAGCCGCTTTAGATGAACGAAAGATATCTTTTTCCTGATGCCACTCATGCGAGTGGGAGGCTATGTTATCAATGATTTTGTAAGCCTCAGTTGCGGTTTCTTCAAAATGGAACCACCAGCTGTTATGTCGATGTCTTTTCGTGTAGCAACGTCGCATCCTTGGTAGAATATTTGTACTATTGATAAGTGTCTAAACCGTGCTGAGGTCATCCTCTCAACAACTTTCCAAATCTTGTCCACGCCTCATATAGAGTTTCATTTGGCTTTTGCGTGAATGTAACAATTTCTCCTTGAAGTCTCACAGCTTTGGAAGCCAGAAAGAATTGTTTAAGAATTGTTCAACTAAAACATCTCATGTATCAATCGCCCCTTCAGGTAACGATTCTAACCAATCTTTGGCTTCTCCCTTTAAAGTCTAGGGAAATAACATGAGATAGATCTGTTCATCCTCAACTTCTCTGATTTTGAATAGAGTACAGATCCTATTAAAGGTTCAAAGATGTTCATTTAGATCTTCTTTTGGCGTACCACTATATTGGCATTGATTAGTTACCATGTGTAGGATTTGTCCTTTGATTTCATAATCTGGCACACTAATGTCTGGCTTAATAATGGCATGACCTTGGCCTGTGCGTGTGGCTCTCATTCGGTCTTCCATACTTAGAGGTTCCGTTACTTCCATAATTGAATTTGTTGAATACGAATCACTAGAGGATTCTGATTTAATGGTTTTTTCCTCGACAATCTCTGGTTGAATGATTTGTGGTTCCGGAGGAAATATTAGTGGTTCAGGATCTCTGAATTGTCCCTGAATATCCTCCGGATTCTCAAGTGTGAGGTCGGATTCAAAAAATGGATTATCGGAAATTTGAATTGGAGTACATGGTAGACTTGACGACGATTCTAAAGAAAAATCAACGACGACAATATTGGCTAGATGTCTTGATCGAGTTACAGGTGGTGAACGTATGAAAGGTGGTGAACGTTTTGCTCGGTGCATTCACTGAATATCCTATTAGTTATAAAAATAAAAATTATATAAGTTATCAATTTAATAGACTTTTCTAATTTTGCCCACGTTTCGAATAGCCAATAGATGCAGCAGGTAGCCAGGACCCTTTAAATCGAAAGCCCACAACTCGCCACTAAAAAATCCAACTATTACTACGAACCAGAAAATTTGGATGTCTAGCAATTTAACCACTTAAAATAATTTTTCGTTTGAAATTTTAGAGAAGAAATAGAAAATTCTATCTCCTAAAAACTAGAGCGTCGAGAAATAAGAAAGAAAAAGAGCGCGTCAAAAAACGTCGAAAAATAAAAGGTCGAAAAATAAAAATAAGAAAACAAAACGTCGAAACTTAAAAGTCTAAAAACTAAATCTAAAAAGTTGCGCCTAAAGGTATAAAACTTAAAAGGAAATCTATATCCAAAACGGCAATAACTTAAAAGGCACTAAAATATATAAACGGCGTCGCAAAATTCTAAAGCGCCTAAATCTTAATCTAAAGAAAAAGCACTTAAGGGATTTTACGGCAAAGTCTTAAAATCTAGAAATAAAAATTAACTACGACAAAATACTAATCTTAAAACTAATTACGAATGAAAAATATACAAATTACGAATTAAACGATTAAAAAATACAATTTATAAAAAGAAATAAAAATGATAATATTACTTATTTTTATAAAAATATTATTTTTATATTATTATTTTATAAAAGTTAAGTTTATATATTTAATAAAACTAATTAAAACTTAAAAATACAAATTAAATAAAACTAAAACTAATTAATAAAATAATTAACCCTAATTAGGTTAATAATAATAATAATAAATAATTTAAACCCTAAACCGTACCAGCTCTGGGATCAGACCTATCAGACAGGCTCATGCGATCACATGAGTCTTCTGTTATGAGGCCATGCGGTCGCATGGACTGTGGATCTAGGCCATAAGTTGGGCTGCTACAGTGTTCGGCCCAGTTCGTTTTAATTATATATATATATATATATATATATATATATATATATATATATATATATATATATATATATATATATATATATATATATATATATATATATATATATATATATATATATATATATATGTATATGTATATATATATATTTTTTTTTCAGATTTCAATTTTTACAAAATAATAAAAACAAACTTATATTTAAAAAAAATAAAAATAAAATAAAAATACTTTTTAATTTTATATATTTTAAACGAAATCTTAAAAATATTTATATTTTTATATTTTTTTTCTTTTTATTATTTTTAACACTTATTATAAATACAAAATATTTTTATGAAATAAGAAATAATATATTTTTACAAAAATATAGTTTTACTAAAATATAGCGTAAAAATATAGCGCGTTTCGCCGAGTTCCCGGCAGCGGCGCCAAAAACTTGATGTTAAAGCAGAGGGGTATGAAATAGTTATATTTTTTTATTACGAAATACGATACAATTTACACAAGTTTTATTTATTTATATAGATGGGATATACTTAAACCTTTTTACAACACTTATAGGCAGTGTACCTAATCGTAGAGTAGTATAGTTTTTAGTAAGTCCAGTTCGTTCTACAGGGAGCTAGTGATACGTACTATATTTTTAACAACTATATTTGTAATATATATATATATATATATATATATATATATATATATATATATATATATATATATAATATTATATAAAAGGGGGGTTTTACCATTTAATGACCGGTTTGTCGATTTTAAATAAAGTGTAAAGATAAATGACGATAATTTAAATGACAGAATTTAAATTGCGATAAAGTAAATTGTGGTAATTAAAATGACAGTAAATAAAGGTACGATGAAATATGAATTAAAAGTATTATGCTTATTTAAACTTCCTTAATCATGATGTTTGACGTTTTGATTAATTGTTACCCAGGTTAATTGTCCTTTGTCCTGGATTATTTGATACCTATTTGGTTTTTGTCCATAATAGTCCATCGGTCATAATTATAAAATGCTCATCAAATTAACCTTATTCCCGAAGTCAAATATTCTAACTAATTAGGGATTCGAACTGTAACAAGGTTTTAATACTTTGTTTAATGATTACACTAGGTTATCGACTGCGTATAATCCAAGGTTTTATAACTTTGTTAACAATTACACCAATTATCCGTGTATGTAATCCACCCCTGTTTTAATGAGATATGAATATTAATTTACCCACTTGATCAGAATGAATAATCAATTACCCAACCCGAATAATTAATTAAATGATCGTAAAAGATATCGTATAAACGTCACTAAATATAACATACATAATCATTTTAATAGTTATTAGATTAACTAATTTGAAGATAGGTTCGACAGATTCTAATGAGTTGTCATTCGATTAGACAATACTCCCTATCTATTAATAGTCATAGTCCAATGTCCACAAGTGTCAGTCTTTTGTCCAAACCTTAATTATGGTACAAAATCTAATAACCCCATCTTAATATTTAGTCTAACATCATGATTACTTTGGCTCAAATAAGCATAATAATAACTTAGTTACGAGACATTAATTTAAAAAGGAAGAACATAGCTTACAGTGGTATTTAATCGCGTAGCGTTACACGGACAGAGTTCCGACTTTAAAACCCGTAAAACATTCTTAAAATAACCCAATTATTATTAAACTTAAATTAAAATTAAAATTATAATATATATATTTATGTTACAGATGAAGAGAAGAGAAAAAGATGTGTTAAATTCGTCCGAAAAATGCTGAATTTATAGAATGTGGCCTGCTACAGTAACTCATGCGGTCGCATGAGATTTGTGCCTTCTGGCCATGCGATCGCATGGCCGTCATTTCCTGGTCACATACTTTTTGGCTCCTAGCTTGTCGACATATTTATTTAATATATATAATATATATATATAATTTTATATAATTATATATATATATATATATATATATATATATATATATATATATATATATATATATATATATATATATATATTATATTATATTCATGTGCATAGTTGATTTGTAATTTTAGCTCCGTTGCATCGCGCGTTGAGAGTTGACTCTGGTCCCGGTTCCGGATTTTCTAACGTCCTTGCGTACTATTTAATATCTTTTACTTTGCATTTCGCGGCTAGTACTCTTGTAATTTTGAGACGTTTTTATCAATAATTTGAACCACTTAGATTATACTTTGTACTTTTGAGTTTTTTGGTCGTATGCGTCTTCAAATCGTCGTTTTCTTTTTTTTCTTCGCACTTATTTATTTAAACGAATATTACATAAAAATAGAATAATAGTAACTAAAAGCTTTACATATTGGAAGGATATTGTGCCTAAATATATGTTCATTTGGAGCACTATCAATTACGAAGGAAATGATGAAGAACATTTAGAACACTAAGAGAGTAATTGAGAGAGAGTAATTTGATGCATAAAAATGGAAATCAAAGTGTGTTTGTGGTAGGTATAATGAGGCGTGAAAATGGAGTCAATATAGGCTCCATTACTTTGTTGTTTTGTTAGATATTTTATGCTAGTTGCCAAATAATGGTTCCCACATGTGTTAGGTGACTCACAAGGGCTGCTAAGAGCTGATCATTGGAGTGTATATACCAATAGTAAATACATTTAGAAGCTAGGTATTGTACGAGTACGAATACGGGTGCATACGAGTAGAATTGTTGATGAAAATGACGAGGATGTAATTGTAAGCATTTTTGTTAAGTAGAAGTACTTTGATAAGTGTCTTGAAGTCTTTCAAAAGTGTATGATTACATATTAAAACACTACATGTATATACATTTTAATTGAGTCGTTAAGTCATCGTTAGTCGTTACATGTAAGTGTTGTTTTGAAACCTTTAAGTTAACGATCTTGTTAAATGTTGTTAACACATTGTTTATTATATCTAACGAGATGTTAAATTATTACATTATCATGATATTATTATGTATTAATATATCTTAATATGATATATATACATTTAAATGTCGTTACAATGATAATCGTTATATATATGTCTCGTTTCGAAATCCTTAAGTTAGTAGTCTTGTTTTTATAGATGTAGTTCATTGTTAATACACTTAATGATATATTTACTTATCATTTATCATGTTTATCATAGTGTATCAATATATTAATATGATTTATATGTAATTAGTAAGACGTTGTTATAACGATAATCGTTATATATATCGTTTCGAGTTTCTTAATTCAATAAACTCATTTTTATGTATATCACTCATTGTTAATATACCTAATGAGATACTTACGTATCATACTATCATGTTAACTATATTTATATATATATATATATATATATATATATATATATATATATATATATATATATATCATATAGTTTTTACAAGTTTTAACGTTCGTGAATCGCCGGTCAACTTGGGTGGTCAAATGTCTATATGAAACCTATTTCAATTAATCAAGTCTTAACAAGTTTGATTGCTTAACATGTTGGAAACACTTAATCATGTAAATATCAATTTCATTTAATATATATAAACATGAAAAAGTTCGGGTCACTACAGTACCTACCCGTTAAATAAATTTCGTCCCGAAATTTTAAGCAGTTGGAGGTGTTGACGTATCTTCTGGAAATAAGTGCGGGTATTTCTTCTTTATCTGATCTTCTCATTCCCAGGTGAACTCGGGTCCTCTACGAGCATTCCATCGAACCTTAACAATTGATATCTTATTTTGCTTAAGTCTTTTAACCTCACGATCCATTATTTCGATGGGTTCTTCGATGAATTGAAGTTTTTCGTTGATTTGGATTTCGTCTAACGGAATACTGAGATCTTCTTTAGCAAAACATTTCTTCAAATTCGAGACGTGGAAAGTGTTATGTACAGCCGCGAGTTTTTGAGGTAACTCAAGTCGGTAAGCTACTGGTTCGACACGATCAATAATCTTGAATGGTCCAATATACCTTGAATTTAATTTCCACCGTTTACCAAATTGAACAACGCCTTTCCAAGGTGAAACCTTAAGCATGACCATCTCCCCAATTTCAAATTCTATATCTTTTCTCTTAATGTCCGCATAGCTCTTTTGTCGACTTTGGGCGGTTTTCAACCGTTGTTGAATTTGGATGATCTTCTCGGTAGTTTCTTGCATTATCTCTGGACCCGTAATGTGTCTATCCCCCACTTCACTCCAAAAAATTAGATACCTGCACTTTCTACCATAAAATGCTTCAAACAGCGCCATCTCAATGCTTGAATGGTAGCTGTTGTTGTAAGAAAATTCTGCTAACGGAAGGTGTCGATCCCAACTGTTTCTGAAATCAATAACACATGTTCGTAGCATGTCTTCAAGCGTTTGTATTGTCCTTTCGCTCTGCCCATCAGTTTGTAGATGATAGACAGTACTCATGTCTAGACGAGTTCCTAATGCTTGCTGTAATGTCTGCCGGAATCTTGAAATAAATCTGCCATCCCTATCAGAGATAATAGAGATTGGTATTCCATGTCTGGAGACGACTTCCTTCAAATACAGTCGTGCTAACTACTCCATCTTGTCATCTTATCTTGTTGTCAGGAAGTGTGCTGATTTGGTGAGACGATCAACTATTACCCAAATTGTATCAAAACTATTTGCAGTCCTGGGCAATTTAGTGATGAAATCCATGGTAATGTTTTTCCATTTCCATTCCAGGATTTCGGGTTGTTGAAGCAGACCTGATGGTTTCTGATGCTCTGCTTTGACCTTAGAACACGTCAAACATTCTCCTACGTATTTAGCAACATCGGCTTTCGTACCCGGCCACCAAAAATGTTTCTTGAGATCTTTGTACATCTTCACCGTTCCAGGATGTATTGAGTATCTGGTTTTATGAGCTTCTCTAAGTACCATTTCTCTCATATCTCTAAATTTTGGTACCCAAATTCTTTCAGCCCTATACCGGGTTCCGTCTTCCTGAATATTAAGATGCTTCTCCGATCCATTGGGTATTTCATCCTTTAAATTTCTCTCTTTTAAAACTCCATGTTGCACCTCCTTTATTTGAGTTGTAAGGTTAGTGCGAACTATTATATTCATAGCTTTTACTCGAATGAGTTCTCTGTCCTTTCTGCTCAAGGTGTCGGCTACCACATTTGCCTTTCCCGAGTGGTAACGAATCTCAAAGTCATAATCATTCAACAATTCAATCCACCTGCGCTGCCTCATGTTCAGTTGTTTCTGATTAAATATGTGTTAAAGACTTTTGTGGTCGGTATATATAATACTTTTGACCCCATATAAGTAGTGCCTCCAAGTCTTTAATGCAAAAACAACCGCGCCTAATTCTAAATCATGGATCGTATAATTCTGCTCGTGAATCTTCAATTGTCTACACGCATAAGCAATCACCTTCGTTCGTTGTATTAATATACAACCGAGACCTTGCTTTGAGGCATCACAATATATTACAAAATCATCATTCCCTTCAGGTATTGACAATATATGTTCCGTAGTTAACTTTTTCTTTAACAATTGAAATGCTTTCTCTTGTTCATCCTTCCATTCAAATTTCCTCCCTTTATGCGTTAATGCAGTCAAGGGTTTTGGTATTCTGGAAAAATCTTGGATGAACCTTCTATAGTAACCAGCTAGTCCTAAAAATTGGCGTATATGCTTCAGAGTTTTTGGGGTTTCCCACTTTTCAACGCTTTCAATCTTTGCTGGATCCACCTGAATACCTTCTTTGTTCACTATGTGTCTGAGGAATTGAGCTTCTTCCAACCAAAATGCACACTTTGAAAACTTAGCGTACCGTTTTTCTTTCCTTAACAACTCTATCACTTTTCTCAAATGTTCTTCGTGCTCTTGGTCATTCTTTGAGTAAATAAGTATGTCATTGATGAAAACAATGACAAAATTTTCAAGGTATGGTCCACACACTCGGTTCATCAGGTCCATGAACACAGCTGGTGCGTTAGTCAACCCAAACGGCATAACCATAAACTCGTAATGACCGTAATGCATCCTAAAAGCAGTCTTTGGAATATTATCCTCCTTCACCCTCATTTGATGATACCCAGAACGTAAATCAATCTTCGAATAAACCGACGAGCCTTGTAGTTGATCAAATAAGTCGTCGATTCTCGGTAGTGGGTAGCGGTTCTTGATGGTAAGTTTGTTCAACTCTCGGTAGTCGATACACAACCTAAATGTACCATCCTTCTTCTTGACAAACAAAACAGGAGCTCCCCACGGTGATGTGCTTGGTCGAATGAAACTACGCTCTAAAAGTTCCTGTAACCGACTTTGTAATTCTTTCATTTCGCTGGGTGTGAGTCTGTATGGAGCACAAGCTATTGGTGCAGCTCCTGGTATAAGGTCTATTCGAAATTCAACTGATCAATGTGGGGGTAATCCCGGTAATTCTTTCAGAAATACATCAGGAAATTCTTGTGCAACGGGAACATCACTGATGTTCTTTTCTTCAGGTTTAACTTCCTCGATGTGTGCTAGAATGACGTAATAACCTTTTCTTATTAGTTTTTGCGCCTTCAAACTACTAATAAGATTTAATTTCGCGTTGTTGTTTTCTCCGTTCACCATTAAAGGTTTTTCTTTTTCACGCACAATGCGAATCGCATTTTTGTAACAAACGACCTCTGCTCTCACCTTTTTCAACCAGTCCATGCCAATTATTACATCAAAACTCCCTAACTCGACTGACATTAAATCAATCTTAAACGTTTCATCACCCAGTTTAATTTCTCTATCCCGACATATATTATTTGCTGAAATTAATTTACCATTTCCTAATTCGAGTAAAAATTTACTATCCAAAGGCGTCAATGGGTAACTTAATTTAGCACAAAAATCTATACTCATATAGCTTCTATCCGCACCCGAATCAAATAAAACATAATCAGATTTATCGTCAATAAGAAACGTACCCGTAACAAGCTCCAGGTCTTCCTGTGCTTCTGCTGCATTAATATTGAAAACTCTTTCGTGGCCCTGCCCATTAGTATTCCCTTGTTTCGGGCAATTTCTAATAATGTAGCCTGGTTTTCCACATCTATAACAAACAGCGTTGGTATTACTTGCTCCGACACTATTCGTTTCGGCATTACTTGTTCTGACACTATTTGTTCCTTTACTTCTGTAAAACCTTGGTCCGTAAAACTCACACTTTGTCGCGCTATGACCATTTCTTTTACACCTGTTGCAAAATGTTGTGCAAAACCCCGGGTGATTTTCTTCACAACTATGACATGGCTGATTTTGGTTTTTGTTGCCGTTGTTGTTATTGAGGTTGTTGTTGGAATTGTTATTGTTGTTGAAATGGTTGTTGTAGTTGTTGTTGTTGTTGGAACGTTTGTTGTAGTTATTGTTAGGATTACGGTTATTGTTGCGGTTGTTGGGATAGTTGTTGCGATTGTAGTTGTAATTGTTATTGTTGTTGTACTGGCGATTCTTGTCACCGTTTTCCTCCCACTTCCTCTTGAGTTGTTTCGTGTTGGCTTCTTCGGCCGCCTGCTCTTTAATTCTTCCCTCAATCTGATTTATGAGTTTATGAGCCATTCGACTTGCCTTCTGTATAGAAGCGGGCTCGTGTGAACTCACATCTTCTTTAATTCTTACTGGTAACCCTTTTATAAACGCGTCGATCTTCTCTTCTTCATCTTCGAACGTTCCCGGACACAATAGGCACAACTCTGTGAATCGTTGTTCATATGTGGTAATGTCGAACCCTTGTGTTCGTAACTCTCTAAGCTCTACCTTGAGCTTATTGACTTCGTTTCTAGGACGGTACTGCTCGTTCATCAATTGCTTGAATGCCGACCACGATAGTGCATAAGCAGCCTTTTATCCTACCTGTTCAAGATAGGTGTTTCACCACGTTAACACAGTACCTGTGAAGGTATGCGTAGCGTACTTAACTTTGTCCTCTTCAGTATACTTACTTATGGCAAACACCGATCCGACCTTCTCGGTCCACCGTTTCAATCCAATTGGTCCTTTGGTTCCATCAAGTTCCAAAGGTTTGCAGGCAGTGAATTCTTTGTAGGAGCATCCTACACGATTTCTTGTGAAATTAATTCCACTGCTAGATCCAGAGTTATTGTTATTTTTCATTGCAGCCTGTACTGCGGGTATGTTTGCTGCAAGGAAAACACTAAAGTCTTCCTCGCTCATGTTCAAATTCTGACGAGTTGTCGGTGCCATTTCCTTTAAAAATAGCCCAAAGAATTAAGTTAATCATATAGAATTTTTAATAGTAGTCAATAGTATTTCGTAGCATAGTATGAACTCAGTTATAAACGCTTTTTCTTCATATTAGCATTTTATAGTTTTAATTCGTGTAGTACCTACCCATTAAGTTCATACTTAGTAGCTAATATACAATTCAACTACTACAATTCTATATGAAAAATTGATTATAATAATATTTCGCGTTCAAATTTTATACAATATTTTACAAACTTACAATACCGCTATTATACATATAGGATGAAATATAGCACATAATAACTTTGCTACTCAGCAGCTATAAAGGCAATTCTAGTTAATACGTAAGTCATTCAGCAAAAGAAATAAAGACACGTAATTCATAAGTCCAGAAACAAGTCATGCATTCTGGTTTTACTAAGACGACTTCCATCCTTGGTCTTGTGGAAAGTAACCGTTATGACCATTGGCTAGATAGCATGTTGTAATGTCGTCAAAAGGAAGAGGGTTTCGTAATGTCCAACAGCCCTGTAATAATCTAAAAACCTTGTTTCTCACCCCAACTACTGAATCCGTCACTTGTGGGAATGTTTTATTTAAAAGTTGTAATCCGATGTTCTTTTTCTCACTTTGGTAAGAAGCGAACATCACTAACCCATAAGCATAACATGCTTCTTTATGTTGCATGTTAGAAGCTCTTTCTAACTCACGAAATCCTATGTTGGGATATGTTGAGTCAAAATAGGTTCTTAACCCGTAGCGTAAAATTGCATTTGGGTTCCCCGCATTTAACGCTTTAAAGACAACAAGGCATAACTTACGGTCTCCCCAATGTGATATACCCCACCTATCAAAGGAAAGCCTTTTATAAACTAAGGTATTTCTTGAAAGTCTTTCAAATGTTTGACAAGTTAATTTCCCCATAACTAATTGTGCTGATGAATTCTGACCGACTCTAGACAAGATTTCATCAATCATATTCTTTGGTAGGTCTTCTAAAATATTTGGTTGTCTACCCTTAACGTCTATTTTGTGTTTGTATACTGTAAAATAGACAAGGATTTGATTAGTAAAAGATAATTAACAAACAATACAAGAAATTTTTACATAGAATATAAAAGTACAAGCACACTACAATACATATAATACACAACATGATTAAAACCCTCTAATCTGAATCACTGTTTTCTTCTTCTTCTGACTTGGTTAGTTTTCCTAATTTTCTAGGGATATATGGTGTTCCTCTAATGCAAGCCGTCGTTTTCCACAATGGTTTAGAAAAACCTGGTGGTTTAGAGGTTCCCGGGTTATTGTTACATTTTAAGAAATACGGATGTTGCTGACACATATAAAGTTCATCGGGGTTGGAATCAGGTTTCTCTATTTTTATACCTTTTCCCTTATTATTTTATTTTGCTTTATTAAATTGGGTCGAGGTAATTTCTATAACATCATCGGAATCCTCATCGGGATCCGATTCATCGGAAAATTGGAAATCTTCCCAATATTTTGCTTCCTCGGCGGAAACACCATTGACCATTATTGACTTTGGTCCGTTGGTTTAGGATTTTCTTTTATTTAATCGATTTACTGTAGGTATCAATATTTCTTTCTTCGAAACCTCTTCTTCTTCCAGTTCTTCCTCTTCCGGTTCCTCCTCTTCCGGTTCCTCTTCTTCCGGTTCCTCCTCTTCCGGTTCCTCCTCTTCCGGTTCTTCTTCAGGAATTTGTGAATCTTCCCAAAATATATTCGACTCTTCATTATTATTAGGTGAGTCGATGGGATTTGTACTAGTGGTATACATATATAACACAATATCAAACACATTAAGAGGTTAATATATCACATAATATTTACATGTTAATAATATATAGTTTCCAACAAAAGTGTTAAGCAATCGTTTTTAAAGAAAACACGGTCGAAGTCCAGACTCACTAATATTTCCTAACAAACTCGATAAGACACACTAATGCAAATTTCTTTTTCTCTAAGACGAACGCTCTGATACCAACTGAAATGTCCCGTTCATATTGATTATAAACGTTGCATATTAATTGATTTCGTTGCGAGGTTTTGACCTCTATATGAGACGTTTTTCAAAGATTGCATTCGTTTTTAAAACAAACCATAACCTTTATTTTATGGACAAGATTAAAAGGACACCACCTAGATTATCCAGAAATGATAATCTAAAAATATCACACTTACACACTACCAATACATATTGGTTTACAATATTAATATGTTACAACAAAGTAAATTTCGAATGCAGTTTTAAACAATATAATACAAGCATGCTGACACCAAATCTTGTCAATATTTTAGCATGCAATAGCGGAAGCTCTTAATAATCACCTGAGAATAAACATGCTTTAAACATCAACAAATATGTTGGTGAGTTATAGGTTTAACCTATATATTTATCAAATCGTAATAATAGACCACAAGATTTCATATTTCAATATACATCCCATACATAGAGATAAAAATCATTTATATGGTGAACACCTGGTAACCGACATTAACAAGACACATATAAGAATATCCCCTATCATTCCGGGAAATCCTTCGAACATGATAAAAACGAATTCGAAGTACTAAAGCATCCGGTACTTTGGATGTGGTTCGTTAGGCCCAATAGATCTATCTTTAGGATTCGCGTCAATTAGTAGATCGGTTTACTAATTCTTAGGTTATCAAGCAAAAAGGGGCATATTCGGCTTCGATCATTCACCCATATAATGTAGTTTAATTACTTGTGTCTATTTCGTAAAACATTTATAAAACTGCATGTATTCTCATCCCAAAAATATTAGATTTTAAAAGTGGGACTATAACTCACTTTCACAGATTTTTTACTTTGTCGGGAAGTAAGACTTGGCCACTGGTCGATTCACGAACCTATAACAAATATGTACATATATATCAAAGTATGTTCAAAATATATTTACAACATTTTTTTAATACGTTTTAATGATTTGGGTTTATTAAGTCAGCTGTTCTCGTTAGTAACCTACAACTAGTTGTCCACAGTTAGATGTACATACATAAATTGATATATATTATCTTGAATCAATCCACGACCTAGTGTATACACATCTCAGGCTAGATCACAACTCAAAGTATATATATATTTTTGGAATCAACCTCAACCCTGTATAGTTAACTCAAACATTACTGCATATAGAGTGTATATGGTTGTTCCAAATAATATATATACATGGGTCGATATGATATGTCAAAACATTTGTATACGCGTCTATGGTATTCCAAGATTACATAATATATTAGAATATATGTATTATACAATATAAGTTAGCTAGGATATGATTAATATAGATTTGTTACCAATTTTCACGTAGCTACAACAAGCAAAAATATCCGATCTTGTTTTACCCATAACTTCTTCGTTTTGAATCCATTTTGAGTGATTCAATTTGCTATGGTTTCATATTGAACTTAAGTTTATGAATCTAAATAGAAAAAGTATAAGTTTATAGTCAGAAATACAGATTAAATGTTGTTTTTGTAAAGCTAGTCATTTCAGTCGAAAGAACGACGTCTAGATGACCATTTTGGAAAAACATACTTCCTCTTTGAGTTTAACCATGATATTTGGATATAGTTTCATGTTCATAATAAAAAAAATTTCCCAGAAGAACAACTTTTAAATCAAAGTTTATCATAGTTTTTAATTAACTAACCTAAAACAGCCCGCGGTGTTACTACGACGGCGTATATCCGGTTTTACGGTGTTTTTCGTGTTTTCAGGTTTTAAATCATTAAGTTAGCATATCATCTAGATATATAACATGTGTCTAGTTGATTTTAAAAGTCAAGTTAGAAGGATTAACCTTTGTTTGCGAACAAGTTTAGAATTAACTAAACTATGTTCTAGTGATTACATGTTTAAACATTCGAATAAGGAAGTTTTATATATATGAATCGAATGATGTTATGAACATCATTACTACCTCAGGTTTTGTGGATAAACCTACTAGAAATGAGAAAGATAGATCTAGCTTCAAAGGATCCTTGGATGGCTTGAGAGTTCTTGAAGCAAAATCATGACACGAAAACAAGTTCAAGTAAGATTTCCACTCGAAATAAGATTGTTATAGTTATAGAAATTGAATCAAAGTTTGAGTATGAGTATTACCTTGAATTAGAAAGATATCTTACTGTAAATAAGAAAGATTTCTTGAGATTGGATGATCACTTGAAATGGATTTGCAAGATTGAAAGTAAGCTAGCAAACTTTGAAGTGTTATTGGACTGTTCTTGAGTAGTTGTTTTGTATGTTGATCTAGGTTACCTAGATTGAGCTAGATTATGAAGGAAATGATGAATAACACTTAAAACACTAAGCGAGTAATTGAGAGAGAGTAATTTGATGCATAAAAATGGAAATCAAAGTGTGTTTGTGGTAGGTATAATGAGGCGTGAAAATGGAGTCAATATAGGCTCCATTACTTTGTTGTTTTGTTAGATATTTCATGCTAGTTGCTAAATAATGGTTCCCACCTGTGTTAGGTGACTCACAAGGGCTGCTAAGAGTTGATCATTGGAGTGTATATACCAATAGTAAATACATTTAGAAGCTGGGTATTGTACGAGTACGAATACGGGTGCATACGAGTAGAATTGTTGATGAAAATGTACGAGGATGTAATTGTATGCATTTTTGTTAAGTAGAAGTACTTTGATAAGTGTCTTGAAGTCTTTCAAAAGTGTATGAATACATATTAAAACACTACATGTATATACATTTTAACTGAGTCGTTAAGTCATCGTTAGTCGTTACACGTAAGTGTTGTTTTAAAACCTTTAAGCTAACGATCTTGTTAAATGTTGTTAACACATTGTTTATTATATCTAATGAGATGTTAAATTATTACATTATCATGATATTATGATGTATTAATATATCTTAATATGATATATATATACATTTAAATGTCGTTACAACGATAATCGTCATATATATGTCTCGTTTCGAAATCCTTAAGTTAGTAGTCTTGTTTTTATATATGTAGTTCATTGTTAGTACACTTAATGATATATTTACTTATCATTTATCATTTTTATCATAGTGTATCAATATATTAATATGATTCATATGTAATTTGTAAGACGTTGTTATAACGATAATCGTTATATATAACGTTTCGAGTTTCTTAATTCAATAAACTCATTTTTATGTATATCACTCATTGTTAATATACCTAATGAGATACTTACTTATCATACTATCATGTTAACTATATATATATATATATATATATATATATATATATATATATATATATATATATATATATATATATATATATATATATATATATATATATATATATATATATCCACATATATGCCATCATATAGTTTTTACAAGTTTTAACGTTCGTGAATCGCCGGTCAACTTGGGTGGTCAAATGTCTATATGAAACATATTTCAATTAATCAAATCTTAACAAATTGCTTAACATATTGGAAACACTTAATCATGTAAATATCAATTTCATTTAATATATATAAACATGGAAAAGTTCGGGTCACTACAATATACATAGTTGTTATAATAATATTATTAGTTTCACTATATATACTAAAATAAATAACAATATTATCATGATATAAATATGAAATTTGACATTTATAAATTGTTATATTATTATTATTATTATTAATACTATTATTATCATATTAATATTATTATAATTAGTATTAGTATTAATAGTAATAATATTATTGTTATAAATCTTATAATTATTATTATCATTATCATTAATAATATTATTATTATTATTACTATGATATGATCATAAATTTTTGTTATTTTTATAGTATTATTATTATTATTAGATTGATTATGATATAAATGTAGATATTATAAATACAAATATATGAATATAAATAAATACTGATATATTACAAATATATGTATATAAATAAAAACTGATATATAATGCAAATAATATGATCAATTACGCGTAATATCTTTATATATTTATTCTTATTAAAAATTTAATTATAAATTATAAATAAAAGAAAAAGGAAACCATGGATTGGTACGAATCACTGTAAGTGATTTTTGTTTTATCGGTTTTGTTACAAATCGTATTCAGTCACAATTAAAAACAAGTAATTTTCACATTATATAACTCATACACTACAACTGGTTATCGAATTAAAAACAAAAAATTTATAAATATATGCTCGACCTCTGTTCTTGAACTTAGATTTCCAAAAACACGAATTCAAGCGAAAATTCAAAATCTAATAATGCAGAGTTGCTAGAAATCTTTCTTTTAAACTATCTGTAAGTTTTCAATCCTTAATTCTTTCCATTAATTTTTAATTTTGGAGTCAAAGTTAAATGTTAAAAAGTTAACAGAATCGTTCATCAAGAAATTCGTAATGGGTTTGATGTTTATGGATTAATGGATGATTCAAAAAGTTTCTAGGAGTGATTTACTATCTAATTCATGTTGAAATTTTTAACTAAAATGATTTAGAATTCGAATTGTGATTTTTAGTTCATGCTCATGAACTATGAAAAAGCAATGGCTCAGTTTCGAGTAAATTTTCAAAATCTAAAATTGTAGAAGTATTAGGAATCATTTACTAAAACTAACTGCAAAATATCAAGTCCAAATTCTCCATAACGAGTTCGAATTTTGAAGTCAAGGATAATTTCTAAAAAAGTCAACAGTTGTGTTCATCGCAAAATCTGTAATCGTTTCGATGTTTTTGTTGAAATTGACGATTTAGAAAGTTTATACGAACCATTTATAATCTAAATCATGTTGTAAAGATTAGTCAAAACGAACTCAAAATTGAAATCTATTTTTTTTCCTTCCTTGTGTGTCGAACAGCAGACCAGCAGCATCATTTTTTTTTTCTAAGTAATATAAACAATGGGTAAAGATTATTTATCAATATTTTGAAATATCTATAACATTGTTTTGATGTTTTGCACTTTTGGAATCGATTGAAATTGTGAAAAAGAAGGAGTAATAGGAACAGAAGGAACGGGTTTTATATATATAGGATATGAGTGATTCAGATAAACAGACACAGCAGAATGGTTAGGAAAGGTTACCTGTTAGCGTGAGGTCACGAGTTCGAGCCCGGTCCAGGGCACTTTTTTTTTGAAAAAGCTTTAAAAAGGGTATACACTCTTATTTTATTTCTATCGTTATTATTATTAGTTATTATTATTAGTGTTATTATTATTATTATTATTATTATTATTATTATTATTATTATTATTATTATTATTATTATTAGTATTATGAACTTAGTTATTTTAATAGAGTAAGTATTATTATTATTTTTATGATTATGATTAAAATTATTGTTATTATATATTCATTAATATTGTTATTATTATTATTGTTATATATATCAAAATCAATAAATGTATTTTTATTAAAATTTTAGAATTATAATTATTAATATAGGAATTTCTATTATCACTATGATTAAGATTATTATTATTATTATTATTATTATTATTATTATTATTATTATTATTATTATTATTATTATTATTATTATTATTATTATTATTATTATTATTATTATTATTATTATTATTATTATTATTATTATTATGAATAATAATACAATATATATTTCATTAATATTAGTACTTGTATCATTTTATAATTTAGTATTATTATTATCATTAACATAGGAATTAATATTAATATTATCATTATTATTATTAATATTACAAAGTATCATTAATTGATTTATCATTTAAACATTAAATATTAGTGTTACTGTATGATTACCAAAATTTCTATTAAAACTATTAAAAATTTCCATTGTTATTAAAAGTAGTATCTTACTAAAAAAACATCATTATTATTGTTATCAGTATTATCTATATCATTATTATTACAAAAATTACGATTATGAAAATAAAAGTATTAATGACATTATTAAAGTTATAAACATAAAAATAAAGATTATATATATAAATATATATTTAATAAACATAACTTAACTATATTAATATATCTATATATAAAATGAAAATATATATAATGAAACTTATTAATCTGCTATATATATGAAATACATCACTAATAATAATATTTTTGTTCGATTACAATTATGTGTATTAATAAATACACAAATGATATAGGTTCGTGAATCCGAGGCCAACCCTGCATTGTTCAGTATCGTCGTATGAATATTTTTACTACAAAATATCGTATTATGAGTTTCATTTGCTCCCTTTTTAAATGCTTTTGCAATATATATTTTTGGGACTGAGAATACATGCGCTATTTTTATAACAGTTTTATGAAATAGACACAAGTAATTGAAACTACATTATATGTGTAGTGACCCGAAATTTTCCATGTTTATATATATTAATTGAGATTGATATTTACATGATTAAATGTTTCCAACATGTTAAGCAATCAAACTTGTTAAGACTTGATTAATTGAAATAGGTTTCATATAGACAATTGACCACCCAAGTTGACCGGTGATTCACGAACGTTAAAACTTGTAAAAACTATATGATGACATATATATGGTTATATATATAGTTAACATGATATTATGATAAGTAAACATATCATTAAGTATATTAACAATGAACTACATATGTAAAAACAATACTACTAACTTAATGATTTTGAAACGAGACATATATGTAACGATTATCGTTGTAACGACATTTAATGTATATATATCATATTAAGAGATATTCGTACATCATAATATCATGATAATATAATAATTTAAAATCTCTTTTGATATTATAAACATTGGGTTAACAACATTTAACAAGATCGTTAACCTAAAGGTTTCAAAACAACATTTACATGTAATGACTAACGATGACTTAACGACTCAGTTAAAATGTATATACATGTAGTGTTTTAATATGTATTCATACACTTTTGAAAGACTTCAAGACACTTATCAAAATACTTCTACTTAACAAAAATGCTTACAATTACATCCTCGTTCAGTTTCATCAACAATTCTACTCGTATGCACCGGTATTCGTACTCGTACAATACACAGCTTTTAGATGTATGTACTATTGGTATATACACTCCAATGATCAGCTCTTAGCTGCCCATGTGAGTCACCTAACACATGTGGGAACCATCATTTGGCAACTAGCATGAAATATCTCATAAAATTACAAAAATATGAGTAATCATTCATGACTTATTTACATGAAAACAAAATTACATATCCTTTATATCTAATCCATACACCAACGACCAAAAACAACTACAAACACTTTCATTCTTCAATTTTCTTCATCTAATTGATCTCTCTCAAGTTCTATCTTCAAGTTCTAAGTGTTCTTCATAAATTCCAAAAGTTCTAGTTTCATAAAATCAAGAATACTTTCAAGTTTGCTAGCTCACTTCCAATCTTGTAAGGTGATCATCCAACCTCAAGAAATCTTTGTTTCTTACAGTAGGTTATCATTCTAATACAAGGTAATAATCATATTCAAACTTTGGTTCAATTTCTATAACTATAACAATCTTATTTCAAGTGATGATCTTACTTGAACTTGTTTTCGTGTCATGATTTTGCTTCAAGAACTTCGAGCCATCCAAGGATCCATTGAAGCTAGATCCATTTTTCTCTTTTCCAGTAGGTTTATCCAAGGAACTTAAGGTAGTAATGATGTTCATAACATCATTCGATTCATACATATAAAGCTATCTTATTCGAAGGTTTAAACTTGTAATCACTAGAACATAGTTTAGTTAATTCTAAACTTGTTCGCAAACAAAAGTTAATCCTTCTAACTTGACTTTTAAAATCAAATAAACATATGTTCTATATCTATATGATATGCTAACTTAATGATTTAAAACCTGGAAACACGAAAAACACCGTAAAACCGGATTTACGCCGTCGTAGTAACACCGCGGGCTGTTTTGGGTTAGTTAATTAAAAACTATGATAAACTTTGATTTAAAACTTGTTATTCTGAAAAAATGATTTTTATTATGAACATGAAACTATATCCAAAAATTATGGTTAAACTCAAAGTGGAAGTATGTTTTCTAAAATGGTCATCTAGACGTCGTTCTTTCGACTGAAATGACTACCTTTACAAAAACGACTTGTAACTTATTTTTACGACTATAAACCTATACTTTTCTGTTTAGATTCATAAAATAGAGTTCAATATGAAACCATAGCAATTTGATTCACTCAAAACGGATTTAAAATGAAGAAGTTATGGGTAAAACAAGATTGGATAATTTTTCTCATTTTAGCTACGTGAAAATTGGTAATAAATCTATTCCAACCATAACTTAATCAACTTGTATTGTATATTATGTAATCTTGAGATACCATAGACACGTATACAATGTTTCGACCTATCATGTCGACACATCTATATATATTTCGGAACAACCATAGACACTCTATATGTGAATGTTGGAGTTAGCTATACAGGGTTGAGGTTGATTCCAAAATATATATAGTTTGAGTTGTGATCAATACTGAGATACGTATACACTGGGTCGTGGATTGATTCAAGATAATATTTATCGATTTATTTCTGTACATCTAACTGTGGACAACTAGTTGTAGGTTACTAACGAGGACCGCTGACTTAATAAACTTAAAACATCAAAATATATTAAAAGTGTTGTAAATATATTTTGAACATATTTTGATATATATGTATATATTGTTATAGGTTCGTGAATCAACCAGTGGCCAAGTCTTACTTCCCGACGAAGTAAAAATATGTGAAAGTGAGTTATAGTCCCACTTTTAAAATCTAATATTTTTGGGATGAGAATACATGCAGGTTTTATAAATGATTTACAAAATAGACACAAGTACGTGAAACTACATTCTATGGTTGAATTATCGAAATCGAATATGCCCCTTTTTATTAAGTCTGGTAATCTAAGAATTAGGGAACAGACACCCTAATTGACGTGAATCCTAAAGATAGATCTATCGGGCCCAACAAGCCCCATCCAAAGTACCGGATGCTTTAGTACTTCGAAATTTATATCATATCCGAAGGGTGTCCCGGAATGATGGGGATATTCTTATATATGCATCTTGTAAATGTCGGTTACCAGGTGTTCACCATATGAATGATTTTATCTCTATGTATGGGATGTGTATTGAAATATGAAATCTTGTGGTCTATTATTATGATTTGATATATATAGGTTAAACCTATAACTCACCAACATTTTTGTTGACGTTTTAAGCATGTTTATTCTCAGGTGATTATTAAGAGCTTCCGCTGTCGCATACTTAAATAAGGACGAGATTTGGAGTCCATGCTTGTATGATATTGTGTAAAAACTGCATTCAAGAAACTTATTTTGTTGTAACATATTTGTATTGTAAACCATTATGTAATGGTCGTGTGTAAACAGGATATTTTAGATTATCATTATTTGATAATCTACGTAAAGCTTTTTAAACCTTTATTGATGAAATAAAGGTTATGGTTTGTTTTAAAATGAATGCAGTCTTTGAAAAACGTCTCATATAGAGGTCAAAACCTCGCAACGAAATCAATTAATATGGAACGTTTTTAATCAATAAGAACGGGACATTTCAGTTGGTATCCGAGCATTGGTCTTAGAGAACCAGAATTTTGCATTAGTGTGTCTTATCGAGTTTGTTAGGATGCATTAGTGAGTCTGGACTTCGACCGTGTTTACTTGAAAAATGATTGCTTAACAAATTTTGTTGGAAACTATATATTTTTAACATGTGAATATTATGTGATATATTAATCTCTTAACGCGTTTGATATTATGTGATAGATGTATACCTCTAGAACAAGTCCCATTGACTCACCTAATAATAATGAAGAGTCAAATGTAAATTGGAATGATTCGTGGACTGATTCACAAGTTCCCGAAGAAGAACCGGAAGAAGAGTCGGAACCGGAAGAAGAATCGGAACCGGAAGAAGAATCGGAACCGGATGAAGAAATAGAACCGGTGGGAGAAATAATAAAACGGTTAAGTAAAAAAAAATCCTCAACCAACCGACCAAGGTTAATTATGGTCAATGGTGTTTCCGCCAAGGAAGCAAAATATTGGGAGGATTACCAATTCTCCGATGAATCGGATTCCGACGAGAATTCCGATGATGTTATAGAAATTACCCCAACTGAATTTAAAAAGGCAAAAGAAAATAATAAGGGAAAGGGCATAAAAATAGAGAAATCTAATTCCAACCCCGATGAACTTTATATGTATCGTCAACCCCCGAAGTCCTTAAGTTGTATCAATGACCCGGGAACCTCTAAACCACCAGGTTTTTCTAAACCAATGTGGAAAATTACGGCTCGTATTAGGGGAACATCATATATCCCTAGAAACTTGACAAAACGAACCAAAACCGAAGAAGAAGAAACAAGCGAGTCGGAATAAGATAGTTGTATTCGTGTGGTGTAATATATGTAATATAGTGTGCTTATGCTTTATGATATATGTAAAAATTGCTTGTATTAATAAGTATTTTTTTTATGAATCTAACTCTTGTCTATTTTACAGTATAAAAATACAAAATGGATAGACAACCCAATATTTTAAGAGACCTACCCGGAGACATGATTGATGAAATCTTGTCCAGAGTCGGTCAGAATTCTTCGGCACAACTATTTAAGGCGAGATCAGTTTGTAAGACATTCGAAGAACGTTCCAAGAATTCCTTGGTTTATAAAAGGCTTTCGTTCGAAAGATGGGGGATATCACATTAGGAAATCCATAAGTTACGATGTGTTTACTTTGACGCATATATTGCGGGGAACCCAAATGCTATTTTACGCAATGGGTTAAGAAATTATTTTGACTCAATATATCCGAATATTGGACTTCGTGATTTAGAAAAAGCGGCTAACATGCAACATAAAGAAGCATGTTATGCTTACGGATTAGTAATGTTCGCTTCTCACCAAAGTGAGAACAAGAACATCGGGCTACAACTATTAAACAAAACGTTCCCACAAGTGACGGAGTCAGTAATTGGGGTAAGAAATGAGGTTTTTAGATTGTTACGGGACTGTTGGACATTACGTAACCCTCGTCCCTTTGACGACGTTACAACACGCTGTTTTATCAATGGCCATAACGGTTATGTTCCACAAGACCAAGGATGGGAAGTAATCCTAGTAAAACTAGAATGCATGACTTGTTTCTGGACGTATGAATTACGTGTCTTTATTGCCTTTGCTGAACGACTTGTGTACTAGCTAGAATTATCTTCACAACCATCTTGTATCAAATTTATTGTGTGCTATGTTTCATGCTATATGTAAAATAAGCGGTATTGTAAGTTTGTAAAATATTGTGTAAAAGTTTGAACGCGAAATATTATTATAATCAGTTTTTCATATAGAATTGTAGTAGTTGAATTGTATATTAGCTACTAAGTATGAACTTAACGGGTAGGTATTACCCGAATTTAAACTTATAAAATGCTAATATGAAGAAAAAGCTTTTATAAATGAGTTCATATTATGCTACGAAATACTATTAACTACTCTTAATATTCTGTATGATTAACTTGTTCCATTTGACTATTTTGAAGGAAATGGCACCGACTACTCGACACACCGTGAATAGGAATGAAGAGGAATTCCGTACTTTTCTAGCTTCAAACATAGCCGCAGTACAGGCTGCGCTACATACCAACAATAACCTTGGATCTAGCAGTACAGGAAATCGTGTAGGATGCACCAACAAAGAATTCACTGCCTGCAAACCTTTGGAATTTGATGGAACCGAAGGACCGATCGGATTGAAACGGTGGACCGAGAAGGTCGAATCGGTGTTTGCCATAAGTAAGTGTACTGAAGAGGACAAAGTAAAGTACGCTACGCATACCTTCACAGGTTCTGCGTTAACATGGTGGAATACCTATCTAGAGCAAGTGGGACAAGACGATGCGTACGCACTACCGTGGTGAGCATTCAAGCACTTGATGAACGAGAAGTACCGTCCCAGAACCGAGGTCAATAAGCTCAAGACAGAACTTAGAGGGTTACGAACCCAAGGATTTGATATTACCACATACGAAAGACGATTCACAGAATTGTGCCTATTGTGTCTGGGAGCATTCGAAGATGAGGAAGAGAAGATCGACGCGTTTGTGAAAGGATTACCGGAAAGAATCCAAGAAGATATAAGTTCACACGAGCCCGCCTCCATACAACAGGCATGTAGAATGGCTCACAAACTAGTGAACCAGATTGAAGAAAGAATTAAAGAACAGACTGCTGAAGAGACCAATGTGAAGCAAGTCAAAAGAAAGTGGGAGGAAAACGGTGATAAGAATCACCAATACAACAACAACAGCAATTACAACAATAATCGCAACAATTATCCCAGCAATCGCAACATCAATCGCAACTACAACAAACGGCCCAACAACAACAACAACAACAACAACAACAACAAGAGCACCTACAACAATCATCCCAACAACAATAATAACCGCAACAACAACAATAATCAGAAGCAGCTATGCCAAAGGTGTGAAAAGTATCACTCGGGGTTCTGCACCAAATTTTGCAACAAGTGTAAAAGAAATGGTCATAGCGCGGCAAAGTTTGAGGTCTACGGACCAGGGGTTAATAGAACGAAAGCAACAAATGGTGTCAGAACGAGTAATGGCGGAGCAAGTAGTGTCGGAGCAAGTTATGCCAATGTAGTTTGTTATAAATGTGGAAAACCGGGCCACATTATTAGAAATTGCCCGAACCAGGAGAACACGAATAGACAAGGCCGCGGAAGAGTTTTCAATATTAATGCGGCAGAGGCACAGGAAGACCCGGAGCTTGTTACGGGTACGTTTCTTATTGACAATAAATCTACTTACGTTTTATTTGATTCGGGTGCGGATAGAAGCTATATGAGTAGAGATTTTTGTGCTAAATTAAGTTGTCCATTGACGCCTTTGGATAGTAAATTTTTACTCGAATTAGAAAATGGTAAATTAATTTCAGCAGATAATATATGTCGGAATCGAGAAATTAAACTGGTTAGCGAAACATTTAAGATTGATTTGATACCAGTAGAGTTAGGGAGTTTTGATGTGATAATCGGTATGGACTGGTTGAAAGAAGTGAAAGCAGAGATCGGTTGTTACAAAAATACAATTCGCATTATACGAGAAAAAGGAAAACCCTTAATGGTGTACGGAGAAAAGGGCAACACGAAGCTACATCTTATTAGTAATTTGAAGGCACAAAAACTAATAAGAAAAGGTTGCTATGCTGTTCTAGGACACGTCGAGAAAGTACAAACTGAAGAAAAGAGCATCAATGATGTTCCCATTGCAAAAGAATTTCCGGATGTATTTCCGAAAGAATTACCGGGATTACCCCCACATCGATCCGTTGAATTTCAAATAGATCTTGTACCAGGAGCTGCACCAATAGCTCGTGCTCCTTACAGACTCGCACCCAGTGAGATGAAAGAACTGCAAAGCCAATTACAAGAACTTTTAGAGCGTGGTTTCATTCGACCAAGCACATCACCGTGGGGAGCTCCTGTTTTGTTTGTCAAGAAGAAAGATGGTACATTCAGGTTGTGTATCGACTACCGAGAGTTGAACAAACTTACCATCAAGAACCGCTACCCACTACCGAGAATCGATGACTTATTTGATCAACTACAAGGCTCGTCTGTTTATTCAAAGATTGACTTACGTTCCGGGTATCATCAAATGCGGGTGAAAGAAGATGATATTCCAAAGACTGCTTTCAGAACACGTTACGGTCTTTACGAGTTTATGGTCATACCGTTTGGTTTAACTAATGCACCAGCTGTGTTCATGGACCTTATGAACCGAGTGTGTGGACCATACCTTGACAAGTTTGTCATTGTTTTCATTGATGACATACTTATTTACTCAAAGAATGACCAAGAACATGGTGAACATTTGAGAAAGGTGTTAGAAGTATTGAGGAAGGAAGAATTGTACGCTAAGTTTTCAAAGTGTGCATTTTGGTTGGAAGAAGTTCAATTCCTCGGTCACATAGTGAACAAAGAAGGTATTAAGGTGGATCCGGCAAAGATAGAAACTGTTGAAAAGTGGGAAACCCCGAAAACTCCGAAACACATACGCCAGTTTTTAGGACTAGCTGGTTACTACAGAAGGTTCATCCAAGACTTTTCCAGAATAGCAAAACCCTTGACTGCATTAACGCATAAAGGGAAGAAATTTGAATGGAATGATGAACAAGAGAAAGCGTTTCAGTTATTGAAGAAAAAGCTAACTACGACACCTATATTGTCATTGCCTGAAGGGAATGATGATTTTGTGATTTATTGTGACGCATCAAAGCAAGGTCTCGGTTGTGTATTAATGCAACGAACGAAGGTGATTGCTTATACGTCTAGACAATTGAAGATTCACGAACAAAATTATACGACGCATGATTTGGAATTAGGCGCGGTTGTTTTTGCATTAAAGACTTGGAGGCACTACTTATATGGGGTCAAAAGTATTATATATACCGACCACAAAAGTCTTCAACACATATTTAATCATAAACAACTGAATATGAGGCAGCGTAGGTGGATTGAATTATTGAATGATTACGACTTTGAGATTCGTTACCACCCGGGGAAGGCAAATGTGGTAGCCGATGCCTTGAGCAGGAAGGACAGAGAACCCATTCGAGTAAAATCTATGAATATAATGATTCATAATAACCTTACTACTCAAATAAAGGAGGCGCAACAAGGAGTTTTAAAAGAGGGAAATTTAAAGGATTAAATACCCAAAGGATCGGAGAAGCATCTTAATATTCGGGAAGACGGAACCCGGTATAGGGCTGAAAGGATTTGGGTACCAAAATTTGGAGATATGAGAGAAATGGTACTTAGAGAAGCTCACAAAACCAGATACTCAATACATCCTGGAACGGGGAAGATGTACAAGGATCTCAAGAAACATTTTTGGTGGCCGGGTATGAAAGCCGATGTTGCTAAATACGTAGGAGAATGTTTGACGTGTTCTAAGGTCAAAGCTGAGCATCAGAAACCATCAGGTCTACTTCAACAACCCGAAATCCCGGAATGGAAATGGGAAAATATTACCATGGATTTCATCACTAAATTGCCAAGGACTGCAAGTGGTTTTGATACTATTTGGGTAATAGTTGATCGTCTCACCAAATCAGCACACTTCTTGCCAATAAGAGAGGATGACAAGATGGAGAAGTTAGCACGACTGTATTTGAAGGAAGTCATCTCCAGACATGGAATACCAATCTCTATTATCTCTGATAGGGATGGCAGATTTATTTCAAGATTCTGGCAGACATTACAGCAAGCATTAGGAACTCGTCTAGACATGAGTACTGCCTATCATCCACAAACTGATGGGCAGAGCGAAAGGACGATACAAATGCTTGAAGACATGCTACGAGCATGTGTTATTGATTTCGGAAACAGTTGGGATCGACATCTACCATTAGCAGAATTTTCCTACAACAACAGCTACCATTCAAGCATTGAGATGGCGCCGTTTGAAGCACTTTATGGTAGAAAGTGCAGGTCTCCGATTTGTTGGAGTGAAGTGGGGGATAGACAGATTACGGGTCCGGAGATTATACAAGAAACTACCGAGAAGATCATCCAAATTCAACAACGGTTGAAAACCGCCCAAAGTCGACAAAAGAGCTACGCTGACATTAAAAGAAAAGATATAGAATTTGAAATTGGAGAGATGGTCATGCTTAAAGTTGCACCTTGGAAAGGCGTTGTTCGATTTGGTAAACGAGGGAAATTAAATCCAAGGTATATTGGACCATTGAAGATTATTGATCGTGTCGGACCAGTAGCTTACCGACTTGAGTTACCTCAACAACTCGCGGCTGTACATAACACTTTCCACGTCTCGAATTTGAAGAAATGTTTTGCTAAAGAAGATCTCACTATTCCGTTAGATGAAATCCAAATCAACGAAAAACTTCAATTCATCGAAGAACCCGTCGAAATAATGGATCGTGAGGTTAAAAGACTTAAGCAAAACAAGATACCAATTGTTAAGGTTTGATGGAATGCTCTTAGAGGACCCGAGTTCACCTGGGAGCGTGAAGATCAGATGAAGAAGAAATACCCGCATCTATTTCCAGAAGATTCGTCAACACCTTCAACAGCTTAAAATTTCGGGACGAAATTTATTTAACGGGTAGGTACTGTAGTGACCCGAAATTTTCCATGTTTATATATATTAATTAAGATTGATATTTACATGATTAAATGTTTCCAACATGTTAAGCAATCAAACTTGTTAAGACTTGATTAATTGAAATAGGTTTCATATAGACAATTGACCACCCAAGTTGACCGGTGATTCACGAACGTTAAAACTTGTAAAAACTATATGATGACATATATATGGTTATATATATAGTTAACATGATATTATGATAAGTAAACATATCATTAAGTATATTAACAATGAACTACATATGTAAAAACAATACTACTAACTTAATGATTTTGAAACGAGACATATATGTAACGATTATCGTTGTAACGACATTTAATGTATATATATCATATTAAGAGATATTCGTACATCATAATATCATGATAATATAATAATTTAAAATCTCTTTTGATATTATAAACATTGGGTTAACAACATTTAACAAGATCGTTAACCTAAAGGTTTCAAAACAACATTTACATGTAACGACTAACGATGACTTAACGACTCAGTTAAAATGTATATACATGTAGTGTTTTAATATGTATTCATACACTTTTGAAAGACTTCAAGACACTTATCAAAATACTTCTACTTAACAAAAATGCTTACAATTACATCCTCGTTCAGTTTCATCAACAATTCTACTCGTATGCACCCGTATTCGTACTCGTACAATACACAGCTTTTAGATGTATGTACTATTGGTATATACACTCCAATGATCAGCTCTTAGCAGCCCATGTGAGTCACCTAACACATGTGGGAACCATCATTTGGCAACTAGCATGAAATATCTCATAAAATTACAAAAATATGAGTAATCATTCATGACTTATTTACATGAAAACAAAATTACATATCCTTTATATCTAATCCATACACCAATGACCAAAAACAACTACAAACACTTTAATTCTTCAATTTTCTTCATCTAATTGATCTCTCTCAAGTTCTATCTTCAAGTTCTAAGTGTTCTTCATAAATTCCAAAAGTTCTAGTTTCATAAAATCAAGAATACTTTCAAGTTTGCTAGCTCACTTCCAATCTTGTAAGGTGATCATCCAACCTCAAGAAATCTTTGTTTCTTACAGTAGGTTATCATTCTAATACAAGGTAATAATCATATTCAAACTTTGGTTCAATTTCTATAACTATAACAATCTTATTTCAAGTGATGATCTTACTTGAACTTGTTTTCGTGTCATGATTTTGCTTCAAGAACTTCGAGCCATCCAAGGATCCATTGAAGCTAGATCCATTTTTCTCTTTTCCAGTAGGTTTATCCAAGGAACTTAAGGTAGTAATGATGTTCATAACATCATTCGATTCATACATATAAAGCTATCTTATTCGAAGGTTTAAACTTGTAATCACTAGAACATAGTTTAGTTAATTCTAAACTTGTTCGCAAACAAAAGTTAATCCTTCTAACTTGACTTTTAAAATCAAATAAACATATGTTCTATATCTATATGATATGCTAACTTAATGATTTAAAACCTGGAAACACGAAAAATACCGTAAAACCGGATTTACGCCGTCGTAGTAACACCGCGGGCTGTTTTGGGTTAGTTAATTAAAAACTATGATAAACTTTGATTTAAAACTTGTTATTCTGAGAAAATGATTTTTATTATGAACATGAAACTATATCCAAAAATTATGGTTAAACTCAAAGTGGAAGTATGTTTTCTAAAATGGTCATCTAGACGTCGTTCTTTCGACTGAAATGACTACCTTTACAAAAACGACTTGTAACTTATTTTTACGACTATAAACCTATACTTTTCTGTTTAGATTCATAAAATAGAGTTCAATATGAAACCATAGCAATTTGATTCACTCAAAACGGATTTAAAATGAAGAAGTTATGGGTAAAACAAGATTGGATAATTTTTCTCATTTTAGCTACGTGAAAATTGGTAACAAATCTATTCCAACCATAACTTAATCAACTTGTATTGTATATTATGTAATCTTGAGATACCATAGACACGTATACAATGTTTCGACCTATCATGTCGACACATCTATATATATTTCGGAACAACCATAGACACTCTATATGTGAATGTTGGAGTTAGCTATACAGGGTTGAGGTTGATTCCAAAATATATATAGTTTGAGTTGTGATCAATACTGAGATACGTATACACTGGGTCGTGGATTGATTCAAGATAATATTTATCGATTTATTTCTGTACATCTAACTGTGGACAACTAGTTGTAGGTTACTAACGAGGACCGCTGACTTAATAAACTTAAAACATCAAAATATATTAAAAGTGTTGTAAATATATTTTGAACATATTTTGATATATATGTATATATTGTTATAGGTTCGTGAATCAACCAGTGGCCAAGTCTTACTTCCCGACGAAGTAAAAATATGTGAAAGTGAGTTATAGTCCCACTTTTAAAATCTAATATTTTTGGGATGAGAATACATGCAGGTTTTATAAATGATTTACAAAATAGACACAAGTACGTGAAACTACATTCTATGGTTGAATTATCGAAATCGAATATGCCCCTTTTTATTAAGTCTGGTAATCTAAGAATTAGGGAACAGACACCCTAATTGACGTGAATCCTAAAGATAGATCTATCGGGCCTAACAAGCCCCATCCAAAGTACCGGATGCTTTAGTACTTCGAAATTTATATCATATCCGAAGGGTGTCCCGGAATGATGGGGATATTCTTATATATGCATCTTGTAAATGTCGGTTACCAGGTGTTCACCATATGAATGATTTTATCTCTATGTATGGGATGTGTATTGAAATATGAAATCTTGTGGTCTATTATTATGATTTGATATATATAGGTTAAACCTATAACTCACCAACATTTTTGTTGACGTTTTAAGCATGTTTATTCTCAGGTGATTATTAAGAGCTTCCGCTGTCGCATACTTAAATAAGGACGAGATTTGGAGTCCATGCTTGTATGATATTGTGTAAAAACTGCATTCAAGAAACTTATTTTGTTGTAACATATTTGTATTGTAAACCATTATGTAATGGTCGTGTGTAAACAGGATATTTTAGATTATCATTATTTGATAATCTACGTAAAGCTTTTTAAACCTTTATTGATGAAATAAAGGTTATGGTTTGTTTTAAAATGAATGCAGTCTTTGAAAAACGTCTCATATAGAGGTCAAAACCTCGCAACGAAATCAATTAATATGGAACGTTTTTAATCAATAAGAACGGGACATTTCAATATGGTTGAATGGATCGAAGCTGAATATGCCCCTTTTAGCCTGGTAATCTAAGAAATAGGGAACATCACTAATTTTGTGAATTAGTGCACCCCTAATTGACGCGAATCCTAAAGGTAGATCTACGGGAACTAACAACCCCCATTCTGGAATTTGGAATGCTTTAGTACTTCGAGTTTATCATGTCCGATGGGTGTCCCGGAATGATGGGGATATTCTATATGCATCTTGTTAATGTCGGTTACCAGGTGTTCAATCCATATGAATGATTTTTATGCATGATGTTTATGAGAAATGGAAATATGAAATCTTGTGGTCTATTAAAATTATGGAAATGATTGATGATGATAAACTAATGAACTCACCAACCTTTTGGTTGACACTTGAAAGCATGTTTATTCTCAGATATGAAAGAAATATTCCGCTGTGCATTTGCTCATTTTAGAGATATTACTTGGAGTCATTCATGACATATTTAAAAAGACGTTGCATTCGAGTCGTTGAGTTCATCAATATTATTATTAAGTCAATCATTGTTGGATATATTATGAAATGGTATGCATGCAGTCAATTTTTGATGTAATGAAAGTTTGTCTTTTAAAAACGAATGCAATGTTTGTAAAATGTATCATATAGAAGTCAAGTACCTCGCGATGTAATCAACTATTGTGAATTGTTTATAATCGATATGAACGGGTCCTTTCAGTTGGTATCAGAGTGGTGGTCTTAGTGAACCAGGTCTGCATTAGTGTGTCTAACTGATAGTCTTTAGGATGCATTAGTGAGTCTGGACTTCGACCGTGTCTGCATGTCAAAAGTTTTGCTTATCATTTTTGTCGGAAATTACCTGCTTATCATTCTTAATCTAGACACATCTTATTGCATTGATTGCATGAATAGTGTATAGACAAAATTCATATCTTAGCATATCTGCTAATTCATATCTTAACGTATCTGTTATTATAAACTTTGCCTGACATATCCCGTAAATTCCTCCGTAATCTATGAAATCTTTTATTCTATATATATAGATATTCTATATAATTAGAATACCATCCGATAGCTGAAAATCATTTCATACCGAAAAACCCTTTATTCAAAAGTACGAAATGGAATTCGTCACTAGTTCAAGTTCTTCGGAACTCGACAGCTATTCCGACATGGATGTCACCTAAGTTACGGAAGCAGCGTCACCAGAATGAATTCAACCAATCAACCATCCCTAATTCATCTGATGGGTTCGTAGTCTACTTAATCACTGAAGACAAGAAGAAGGTGATCCCTTCCACCCACCTTATTTCCCTCTCAACGAGGAACCTGAAGCACTTACCGGCGAACCTATCCGAAACACCATTGATAAGGCTAAAAAGGAACATATATTTCATAGCAATATCCCTCCTAAATAATAGGTTTTCATATGTAATTGTATTATATTTTCATTGTAATTGTTTAAATAAATAAGTGCAAAGACAAAAGGCGAAAACGAAGATTTGAAGACACAAATGTCCAAAAAGCTCAAATGTTCAAGATACAATTTAAAAGGTTCAATTTATTGATGAAAAACGTCTAAAAATGACAAGAGTACAAGTTACAAAACGCAAAGTACAAGATATTAAATTGTACGCAAGGACGTTCGAAAATCCGGAACCGGGACATGAGTCAACTATCAACGCCCGACGCAACGGACCAAAAATTACAAGTCAACTATGCACAAGAATATAATATAATATTTAAATAATTATATAAATTATTTATATATTATATATATTTAAAAATTATGTCGACAAGCTATGAGACAAATGATCCTGAGCTGGACTTTCAAACTCCGCGACTCGCGGAGTTTGAAGGCTAAAAACTCCACGACTCGCGGAGCTGTCAGAAATCAAAACTCCTATAAAAGGTCACGAATTCTGCGAGTAAAAAAAAAATTAATAATAATACTCTGTAATAAATAAGTATAATATATATATATATATATATATATAATATATAGTATAGGTTAGTTTTATATTAGATTAGTTTGAGTTATTTACACGGGTTTTGAAGTCGAAGCTCTGTCCGTGTACCACTACGCGATAAATAATCAATGTAAGCTATGTTCTCCTTTTTAAATTAATGTCTTGTAACTAAGTTATTATTATGCTTATTTAAATCGAAGTAATCATGATGTTGGGCTAAAATATTAAAGACGGGGTAATTGGGCTTTGTACCATAATTGGGGTTTGAACAAAAGAACGACACTTGTGGAAATTAGACTATGGGCTATTAATGGGCTTTATATTTGTTTAACTAAATGATAGTTTGTTAATTTTAATATAAATATTTACAATTGAACGTACCTATAAATAACCATATACACTCGATCGGACACGATGGGCGGGGTATTTATATGTACGAATAATCGT
This sequence comes from Rutidosis leptorrhynchoides, assembly GCF_046630445.1. Lineage (NCBI taxonomy): Eukaryota > Viridiplantae > Streptophyta > Magnoliopsida > Asterales > Asteraceae > Rutidosis > Rutidosis leptorrhynchoides. Next base: position 434,811,726 of record NC_092336.1, read on the forward strand.
TCATTTAACCGGACACGGGAATGGATTAATAGTCTATGGAATTATTAAAAAAGGGGTGAAATTATGTACAAGGACACTTGGCATAATTGATAACAAAGTATTAAAACCTTGGGTTACACGCAGTCGATATCCTGGTGTAATTATTAAGCAAAGTATTAAAACCTTGTTACAGTTTAAGTCCCCAATTAGTTGGAATATTTGACTTCGGGTATAAGAATAATTTGACGAGGACACTCGCACTTTAAATTTATGACCGATGGACTGTTATGGACAAAAACCAGACGGACATATTAAATAATCCAGGACAAAGGACAATTAACCCATGGGCATAAAACTAAAATCAACACGTCAACCATCATGGTTACGGAAGTTTAAATAAGCATAATATATTTTATTTCATATTTCCTCGTACTTTTATTTATTGTCATTTTAATTATTGTTATTTATTTTATATTGTTAGTTAAATATCGTCATTTACTTTACGCTTCGCTTAAAATATAAAATCGACAAACCGGTCATTAAACGGTAAACCACCTTTTATATATTATTAATATAATATATTTTGTACAAATATAATTGTTTAAAAATATAGTGTGCAATAAGCCCGCTCCCTGTGGAACGAACCGGACTTACTAAAAACTACACTACTGTACGATTATGTACACTGCCTATAGTGTTGTAGCAAGGTTTAGGTATATCCCATTTATAAATAAATAATTAAAACTTGTATAATATTTCGTCGTATTTTGTATTTAAATTAATACTATTTCGTACACCCCGCTGCACACATCAAGTTTTTGGCGCCGCTGCCGGGGACTTGGCGAAATGCTATATTTTTAATATATATTTGTATAAATATATTTTTAGAAAAACAATATCAAATTTAAAAAAAAAAAAAAAACCGAAAAAAATAAAAAATATATATAAATCTAGTTTTACGATTTTTATTTATAAAATTATAAAGTAGTTCTATTTTTATTTTAGTTTTTAAATATAAGTTTTTATTATATAAATATTTAGATTTTAAAACAGAAAAATATAAAAAAAAAAAAAAAAAAACAGGTCGAACTAAAAACTGTACCAGAGTTGAATTTTGGAACCCCGCGACTCGCGGGGTATGCTGCTTGAAATACCGCGACTCGCGGAGACACTCTGACACACGTGACAGAACCCTAATTTCACATTAATTACGGATTTTATTATTATTATTATTAATAAACCCTAATTAGTTTAATTATTATAATTAGTTTAAGTTTTTTTTAATTAAATTGTATTTTAAATTTTAATTAGTTTTATTATATGTAAAATTAATAGTTTTAATAAATAAATAATATAAAAATAATATTTTTATAAAAATTGTACTTTTTACAACTTTTTGTATATTTTTATATTTTGTCCCTTTTTAATCGTTTTAGCGTAATATTTGTATTTTTAGCTCATATTTAGTTTTAAACTTAGTTTTTGCCATAGTTATTTTTACTTCTAGATTTTTAGGCTTTGCCGTAAAATCCCTTAAGTGCTTTTTCTTTAGACTGAGATTTAGGTGCTTTAGAATTTTGAGACGCCGTTTTTATATTTTAGTACCTTTTTAAGTTATTACCATTTGGGATATAGTTTTTCTTTTAAGCTTTAATATTTTTAGACGCAACTTTTAATTCTTAGTTTTTAATTCCTTTTTAAGTTACGACGCGCTATTTTCTTATTTTTATTTTTCGACGTTTTTCGACGCGCATTCTTTTTCTTTCTTATTTCTCGACGCTTTAGTTTTTAGGACTTAGAAATTTTCTCTATTTCTTATCTAATATCTCAAACAGAAAGAAAAATTATTTAAGTGGTTAAATTAATGGACGTTGACAATTTTCTGCTTCGTAGTAATAGTTGGATTTGTTAGTGGCTGAGTTGTGAGCTTCCGATTTAAAGGGTTCTGGCTCCCTGCTGCATCTTTTGGCTATTCGAAACGTGGGCAAAAGCAGAAAAGTCTATTAATTGGACAACTTATATAAGTTTTTCTATTTTTATAACTAATAGGATAATTAGTAAATGCACCACATTGTAGCTAAAATTTGGCCATCGTAATAAAATGGAAAATTTTGAAAACAAGGCTATGGAAACTCTTTTTGATATCCAAAATCAATTAAATCAATACTCTCAAACGAGTGTTGATGACAATTCGTTCGGTCAATCTTGGATCACGAATGACGAAACAATAACTGGTTGTGAAATCTGTGGAGATTATCACTCAACATGGGAATGTTATTATTACGTTCCTATGGAAAATTACGCACCCACGGAACCTGAATGGAATGATTATGAAGAATACAATTCAAATTGGGATTATTCCCAAGAATATATCCAAACTCAACAACCAGTAGACGAGGAAAATTACGTGTCTGAAAATTTATTAGACAATATGAAAATCAAACTCGAAGAACTCAATGCTCAAAATGAACAAATGAGAGAGTTTGTAAACTGGCAAGCTGAAACTCTATCAGACTACACACCTGTTGATCTGAGGAGTATTGTGCAAGAAAATCTCATATCATCGAATTTTGATGAATTCGAGAGCTCCGAAATCACCAACTATCCCGATGATACTTTTTATTCAGTCTTACCAATTTCACAACATATCGACACATTAGCCTCTACCGAAGAAATCATCGATCCATCAATGGATAAAGAAGAAGTAAGGGTGACAAATTGGTACTCTTGGGAAAACGATAACGTTGAAAATTTTACCCCCGAGACCAAAATGGTGAGAACAATAAGTACCGTTAATGAAGAAGAATCTACTCCAATCCCGAAATTCACCATTCCACAACCTTCCAACCCAATATTCTCAATAGACGAGTCATCTACCGAAGATGAACTACGAGCTTTAATAGATAATGACACCTCGAATTTCACCCAATTGGGTAATAGAGGTGAAACCTTTGATCCCGAGAATGAACGGAAGGAAATGTTAGGAATTATCCACCCTATAGAAATATGTATGTCGATATATATCGATCCATTTGACCAAGAACCAGAAAAGAGACATATCCATTTACTAAAAGCTACACTTAAAAAAGAATTAAGTAGTGACGATCGGGTGGGTCTAAACTTTAAACCCATAAATATATTTTATACCACCCGAGATGTGAATAACTGGCTCACTATTTTAATTCGTGGAACTTATTCTACCGACTTCACATGTCGTCAGCTAAGTGTGGGGAAGTTTAACCCCACTTAACGTTAAATTAGGGGTTCGGGTTAGTGCATAACTCGTTAATAAACATGCATAATAAATTAGGGTAAAAGACGCATTTTTAAAGATTAGCAAACAGTTCAGAAAAGCAACCGTTTTTGAAGAAAAATATGTGTGATAAAACAAGAAGGAATGAACGATGAGCCGCGCCATCTATCATTCGACGAGCTTTATAATTACAAACTGGGTATTTTCAATCACTTTTCTACACTAATCACCCTCATGAATTTATAATTAGAGTCTGATTTCATGCAAATGAGGGCATTGCATGATCTCAAGTGTGGGGAAGGGTTATAAATTCTCTCGGGTTTATACTTGGCTTATTTTCTAAATTTTATGAAAATTTGAAAAATTTTAAACAAAATGAATTTAAAATCATGTTTATATATATTTATGAACGGTGAAAACTAGGTGTTAATACCGAAATTATCGTTACCTCGGAAAGGACATAAATTGAGAAACACCCTAAAACGATTGAATTCATTTAAAATGGAATAAAGGAGAATAAAAAGGCAAAGAAAGAAACTAAGTGTGGGGAGAATGTACCAAGTTATTCAATTAAAAACTATATATCACATGTTTCTGTAAAGTTATTGCAGGTGCTTTTGTTTTGGACTAAATTAACTGTTTTACCCGATTTACTGTAATATATTTGAAAGAAAAGATGGATCTACACGATGAATCAATTCCATCATTAAAAGGAAGTAAAGTCTTCCGAAAAAGACACGCGCTTCTTGATTTAGGTCAGGAAGTTGTCGTCCAGACCAGCTGTAGGTTGACGAAAAATCTAGAAAAGTCATCACTAAAATCAGCAGGAAATCCACGGACCTCAGCATCAAACAGGGTCGCCAAGTGGTCAGACTTATCCTAACCATGAGAGGGTCTGTCTCGTAAAATGGGGAGGGCACCGTGCAAATTAGCTTGATAAGACTAATGAATCAGATCCCCAGAAAGGATAATCTCCTTAAAGATTAAAAATCAGCTTTTAAGACTGATATTACTCAATCTTTGAGATTGACCTTAAAGATTGAGAATTCAAACTCATGGAATTCAATGATATCTAAACTCGAGCTTGAACGAGAAAATATTTTGATCAAAATTATAAACCGATTTGTTTTCTGAAAACCCATTTTCAATGCGTTCATTACCATTGAACGTAAAATCCTAGGAATTCACCTGGAATTCATTAGGTCACCTGAACCAAATCGGGTGTCAACCGTAAGAACGGTGGTTGCATAGCATGGTCGGAGACAGGACCTTGTGCCAGACCGAAAAATCATAGGATGATCTTTACTATTGCTCCTACAAAGGATAGTAATAGCATCCGACACATTTATAGACCATAATCAAAAGCAAGTCACGAGACATTGCCTTAACAGTTTCTTGTTCATCGCTTTCCTTTACAACCGGACGGTAGTTTACCGAAAGGTAATATACGGAGCAAGTATACTGGACGTGTTGCTTTCCCAATACAAGGTTAGCAAGTGGGTAACACAAAACCACAAGTGTTGAGCTAAAATTTTCAAATCTGAAACCCACACAACCCACAAAAATAATTTGCAAACACCGGTGAAGGGTTATTCCGGAAAACTTATCTAGGGTAAAAACTAGATTGAATTTTCAAAAGATCAAATGTTTTCATAAAGATCCAATTTCCTTACGAATCTAAATTTTCATAGTCATGTGGGACTGTAAACCGCCTTTCAAATGTGCACTTTGCTTTGGAAACCGAAAGTAAATCGGCTATTTGATTGCAAGTGTCGTTGACCTAAACCCGAGGCAACTGTGGATGACACACCCACCTTTAACCATGGTTCTATCGTTACTATCATTGTTTATACCACCATATCAAAATCACTGATGTACAAAGTGTGATGAATAAAAAAGTGATTCATGTATGTTTTTATTTCAAGTTCTGTATTGCTTGAGGACAAGCAACGCTCAAGTGTGGGGATGTTTGATAAGGCTAAAAAGGAACATATATTTCATAGCAATATCCCTCCTAAATAATAGGTTTTCATATGTAATTGTATTATATTTTCATTGTAATTGTTTAAATAAATAATTGCAAAGACAAAAGGCGAAAACGAAGATTTGAAGACACAAACGTCCAAAAAGCTCAAATGTTCAAGATACAATTTAAAAGGTTCAATTTATTGATGAAAAACGTCTAAAAATGACAAGAGTACAAGTTACAAAACGCAAAGTACAAGATATTAAATTGTACGCAAGGACGTTCGAAAATCCGGAACCGGGACATGAGTCAACTATCAACGCCCGACGCAACGGACCAAAAATTACAAGTCAACTATGCACAAGAATATAATATAATATTTAAATAATTATATAAATTATTTATATATTATATATATTTAAAAATTATGTCGACAAGCTATGAGACAAATGATCGTGAGCTGGATTTTCAAACTCCGCGACTCGCGGAGTTTGAAGGCTAAAAACTCCACGACTCGCGGAGCTGTCAGAAATCAAAACTCCTATAAAAGGTCACGAATTCTGCGAGTAAAAAAAAATAATAATAATAATAATACTCTGTAATAAATAAGTATAATATATATATATATATAATATATAGTATAGGTTAGTTTTATATTAGATTAGTTTGGGTAATGTAAATGTTATTTTACGGGTTTTGAAGTCGAAGCTCTGTCCGTGTACCACTACGCGATAAATAATCAATGTAAGCTATGTTCTCCTTTTTAAATTAATGTCTTGTAACTAAGTTATTATTATGCTTATTTAAATCGAAGTAATCATGATGTTGGGCTAAAATATTAAAGACGGGGTAATTGGGCTTTGTACCATAATTGGGGTTTGAACAAAAGAACGACACTTGCGGAAATTAGACTATGGGCTATTAATGGGCTTTATATTTGTTTAACTAAATGATAGTTTGTTAATTTTAATATAAAGATTTACAATTGAACGTACCTATAAATAACCATATACACTCGATCGGACACGATGGGCGGGGTATTTATATGTACGAATAATCGTTCATTTAACCGGACACGGGAATGGATTAATAGTCTATGGAATTATTAAAACAGGGGTGAAATTATGTACAAGGACACTTGGCATAATTGATAACAAAGTATTAAAACCTTGGGTTACACGCAGTCGATATCCTGGTGTAATTATTAAGCAAAGTATTAAAACCTTGTTACAGTTTAAGTCCCCAATTAGTTGGAATATTTGACTTCGGGTATAAGAATAATTTGACGAGGACACTCGCACTTTAAATTTATGACCGATGGACTGTTATGGACAAAAACCAGACGGACATATTAAATAATCCAGGACAAAGGACAATTAACCCATGGGTATAAAACTAAAATCAACACGTCAACCATCATGGTTACGGAAGTTTAAATAAGCATAATATATTTTATTTCATATTTCCTCGTACTTTTATTTATTGTCATTTTAATTATTGTTATTTATTTTATATTGTTAGTTAAATATCGTCATTTACTTTACGCTTCGTTTAAAATATAAAATCGACAAACCGGTCATTAAACGGTAAACCCCCTTTTATATATTATTAATATAATATATTTTGTACAAATATAATTGTTTAAAAATATAGTGTGCAATAAGCCCGCTCCCTGTGGAACGAACCGGACTTACTAAAAACTACACTACTGTACGATTAGGTACACTGCCTATAGTGTTGTAGCAAGGTTTAGGTATATCCCATTTATAAATAAATAATTAAAACTTGTATAATATTTTGTCGTATTTTGTATTTAAATTAATACTATTTCGTACACCCCGCTGCACACATCAACCATTTTCAGCCTCATTTCCAGAGTATCTCATCACGATTATATACTATACCAAATTCTAGATCTTATTTATCCTCTCGTCCGAATCGACAATCACCCAGGTGTAATAGAAGAAGTCAACGAGCTTCGCGCCCGGGTAGTAGTTTTGGAGAATATGGTGCAAAGGTTACAAGCACCAGCAACAGCACCGGCAGTAACAGTATCACCATCAACAACACCAACAGTACCATCACCACCAGCAGCAGCAACATTCGCATCCCACACCCCGACATCACAATCTGTACCTCGAGCATCGACAATGTACTTACCATAGATACCAAGGAGTACTAATAAGAATCAACGATGAAGTATTGATTCATAACTTCATTGGAGAACTATTAGGCGGCGATTATGTAATCTCTAAAGTCTTAGAGATTATTTATTTTAGCTCAAACCAAAAAGCAAATGAGATTAATATCATATTAACTCATAAATCCATGATTACATCTGAAGAAAATATACATGTATATATGTTTTTCATAAGGATTGTAATTAAAAATTCTTTTGTACAAACTGTTAATGGTGAAAATATTTTAACGGGTAGGTAATACCCAAGGAATATTTAGATTTCACATTAATAAGTCACACTGTACATTTTTCAAATCTGATTCAACGGTCATTTACTATCCTACTTACATCCACATAAATACGAATCCGTTCACCACAGAATAACCATTTTCATTCAATTTCATATTTGGATTTTGACTTACCAGAATCCGACAAGTGGCATAATGAAGAAAACATTGGACACAAATAAAATTTGTTAGAAAAAAACAAATTAACTATGAAATTTTTTGTTAAGAATCCACGCTAACTGTTCCTAGCTAACTGTTCCTAGCTAACTGTTCCTAGCTAACTGTTCCTAGCTAACTGATTACATTTTATTTATCGCAATTTATTTATCGCAATTTATATTCTTGCAATTGTATTTATCGTCATTTAATTTCTGTAATTTATTTTACGCACTTTAAATATCTGGACACGTATACTAGATTTTGACATATCATATCGACGCATCTATATATATTATTTGAAATAACCATAGGCACTCTATATGCAGTAATGCTTGAGTTAGCTATACAGGGTTGAGGTTGATTCTACAATAATATATATACTTTGAGTTGTGATCGAGTCTGAGACATGTATACAATTGGTCACGATACGTATTAACTAATTCGAATATTATATATGAATTATTGAATTACTAACTGTGGACTACCAACAGTGGACAATTAAAAAAGAATTAAAATATTGATTATAACATATGAAACTAAACTTTTCTTCAAGTTTGCCACTTGATTTCATCTTAAACCTCATTTGTATCTTGACGATTACAATATGCGTTCAAACTTTTCATGATTTTTGAAAACACCTCAATCGAGAAGATGAACCAACCGCACTTCATCTACAGAAGGAAAGATTTATGCATATAGTTGTGCACCTGAAAAACTCTCGGAACCTGAGTAAACGTTTAACACGTAGCTGTGCTAATTCCTTTAGCGTTATTATTACTAAAAATAACTTTGTAACTCCTGTTCGAGATAGCCAGTTTTGTCACAGCTCCAACAAGTCAACTTCGACTTTTCGTTCGAAACAACCTTATTATAACCTTGATATATACGCGTGCTCTTTTATTGTTACCGGGCAACCTTTTATATTCCACCATATTACCAGCAGCAACCTCGTTGCTCTTTAGCTTAAATCTCTCTGACAAATCACTATATTTATCTATTGAAGTCTTATCATGAATTCATCGGCATCTTGTAACGATAATTACCATACCAATTATCGAGAATTTTCAATCAACATTTTGAATCTCGCAACGTTTCTACATCAACAGTTATATGTATACATATAACAGTTATCTCTTAGAATTATGATCTTCCATTATGAAATTCTGAAAAGCACCCAGTCTGCGAATTAATACTCTGAATTTTGAAAAGTTGAATGAAGCAACAAAAATTGTAAACGATCTTAACAGTCAAAAGTTTGACGATAAAGAATTGTATGTTGGCAAAGCCCAGAAATGTTGGAACTGGAAAATGGATTGAGCAAATCACGAAGGAGGCTGTGAACAAATCACAGAGACTAAACCTACCTTCAAAGAATCCAAATGATTCAGTATCTGCTGAAGTTATTGAAATGTCCCGTTCATATCGATTTATAAACGTTCCATATTAATTGATTTCGTTGCGAGGTTTTGACCTCTATATGAGACGTTTTTCAAAAACTGCATTCGATTTTAAAACAAACCATAACCTTTATTTTATCGATAAAGGTTTAAAAATATTACGACGATTATCAAATAATGATAATCTAAAATATAGCGTTTTCACACGATTATTATATAATGGTTTACAATAATATTACACATCAATTTAAGTCTTCGAATGCAGTTTTTAAACAATATTATACAAGCATGCTGACTCCAACTCTTGTCCATAAATTAGCATGCAACAGCGAAAGCTCTTAATAATCACCTGAGAATAAACATGCTTTAAACGTCAACAAAAATGTTGGTGAGTTATAGGTTTAACCTATATATTTATCAAATCGTAATAATAGACCACAAGATTTCATATTTCCATTTCTCATAAACAACATGCAATCTGCATAAAAATCATTCATATGATGAACACCTGGTAACCGACCTTAACAGGATGCATATAGAATATCCCCATCATTCCGGGACTCTCATCAGACATGATAAATCGAAGTACTAAAGCACAACTCAAATGAGGCTTGTTTGGCCAAATAGATCTATCTTTAGGATTCGCGTCAATTGGTGGCAATTATAACAAACACCAATTCTTAGGCTACCAAGCTAAAAAGGGGCATATCCGGTTCGATAATTCAACATAGAATGTAATTTTGATCACTTGTGTCTATTTTGTAAAACATTTATAAAACTGCATGTATTCTCATCCCAAAAATAATAGATTTTAAAAGTGGGACTATAACTCACTTTCACAGATTTTTCCTTCGTTGGAAATAAGACTTGGCCACTGGTCGATTCACGAACCTATAACAAATATGTACATATATATAAAAGTATGATTTAAATATATTCACAACATTTTTTATTACGTTTTTATGATTTAAGTTGTTAAGTTAGCAGTCCTCGTTAGTAACCTACAACTAGTTGTCCACAGTTAGATGTACTGAAATAAATCAATATATATTATCTCGAATCAATCCACGACCCAGTGTATACAAGTCTCAGGCTAGATCACAACTCAAAGTATATATATTATTTTGGAATCAACCTCAACCATGTATAGCTAACTCAAACATTACTGCATATAGAGTGTCTATGGTTGTTCCGAAATATATATATAGATGGGTCGATATGATATGTCAAAATATTGTATACGTGTCTATGGTATCCCAAGATTACATAATACATGTATAATAAAATATATAGGATATGATTAATATGGATTTGTTATAAAATTTTCGTAGCTACAACAAGTAAAATTTTTCAATTTTGTTTTACCCATAACTTCTTCGTTTTAAATCCGTTTTGAGTGATTCAAGTTGCTATGGATTCATATTGAACTTAAGTTTATGAATCTAAACAGAAAAAGTATAAGTTTATAGTCGGAAATACAGGTTACAAGTCAATATTATAAGAGGTAGTCATTTCAGTCGAAAGAACGACGTCTTGATGACCATTTTGAAAAACATACTTCCACTTTGAGTTTAACCATGATTTTTGGATATAGTTTAATGTTCATAAAAAAAATCATTTTCCCAGAAGGACAACTTTTAAATCAAAGTTTATCATAGTTTTTAATTAACTAACCCAAAACAGCCCGTGGTGTTACTACGACAGCGTATGTCCGATTTTACGGTGTTTTTCGTGTTTCCAAATTTTAAATCATTAAGTTAGCATATCATATAGATATAGAAAATGTGTTTAGTTGATTTTAAAAGTCAAGTTAGAAGGATTAACTTTATTTGCGAACAAGTTTAGAATTAACTAAACTATGTTTTAGTGATTACAAGTTTAAATCTTCGAATAAGATAGTTTTATATGTATGAATCGAATGATGTTATGAACATCATTACTACCTCAATTTTTGTGAATAAACCTACTGGAAAAGAGAAAATTAGATCTAGCTTCAAAGGATCCTTGGATGGCTTGAAAGTTCTTGAAGTAGAATCATGACACGAAAACAAGTTCAAGTAAGATTTTCACTCGAAATAAGATTGTTATAGTTATAGAAATTGAATCAAAGTTTGAGTATGAGTATTACCTTTAATTAGAAAGATATCTTACTATAAATAAGAAAGATTTCTTGAGATTGAATGATCACTTGAAATGGATTTGCAAGATTGGAAGTAAGCTAGCAAGTTTGAAAGATTTCTTGAAGTGTTCTTGAATGGTTGTTTTTATGATGATTAAAGCTTGTAATTGAAGCTAAAAGATGGTGAAAATGCGTGAAGATGATCAAGTATGATGTTAGGAGTATTTTGAGAGAGAATTTGGAGTGTAAGTATGAGAAAATGGAATGAAAAAATGGGGTGAAATCATAAAAATGGGATTACTTGTTATAAAGAAAAAAAAGATCCTTAAGCTTGTTTTTAGCTCATTAGTCATACAAGTTGTTAAATAATGGTTCCACATGTTTTTGACTCTAAGATGGCTGCTAAGAATGAATGATTAAAGGTATATATACCAATAGTAAATACATCTAGAAGCTGTGTATTGTACGAGTACGAATACGGGTACATACGAGTAGAATTGTTGATGAAAATGAATGAGAATGTAATTGCGAGCATTTTTGCTAAGTAGAAGTACTTTGATATGTGTCTTGAAGTCTTTCAAAAGTGTACTAATACATATTAATACACTACATGTATATACATTTTAACTGAGTCGTTAAGTCACCGTTAGTCTTTACATGTAAGTGTTGTTTTGAAACCTTTAAGTTAACGATCTTGTTAAATGTAATTAATCCATTGTTATAATACTTAAATAAGATGTTAAATTGTTATGTTAACATGATAACATGGTGTATGAATATATCTTAACATCATATATATATATATATATATATATATATATATATATATATATATATATATATATATATATATATATATATATATATATATTGTTTCGAAACCCTTAAGTTAGTAGTCTCATCTTACTTGTATAGTTCATTGTTAATACACTTAATGATATACTTAATTATCATTTTATCATGTTAAATATAGTATATCAATATCTTAATACAATACATATGTATTTAGTAAGACGTTGCTATAACGATAATCGTTATGTATATTGTTTCGAGCTTCATAATTCAATATTCTCATTTTTATGTATATCACACATTGTTAAGATACTTAGTGAGATACTTACTTATCATAATCTCATGTTAACCATATATATATACATATATATCATGTATTTTTTACAATTTTTGACGTTCGTGAATCGCCGGTCAACTTGGGTGGTCAATTGTCTACATGAACTCATTTCAAATAATCAAGTCTTAATAAGTTTGATTGCTTAACATGTTGGAAACATTTAATCATGCAAATATAGTTTTCATTTATTAAATAATCATGGAAAAGTTCGGGTCACTATAGTTAATAATGAATATCTTGCTCCTGACTCTAAACTCTTGCTGACAAATCTTCTTCATCATCTTGGATATTGGAAATTCTAAGATATCATCGTATCTTTTATTATAAATATCGTCGATATTTCTGAAGATATTTTTCATAACTATTCTTATCTGAAATCATTTATCTCTTCACGATATCAGTGTTACATAATAAAGGAAATTGTTTTAGTTTCTAAATTCTGAAAAATTCGAATTCAAATTATGAATGTTTTTGAAGTAGTGTTGGAAATTGATGCATGAGTTAGTATAATATAATGACACTTGATCAACATGATTATATTACAGTAAGTCATGCTGAGTTTCTAAATGGAACGTGATGATTCACAGATCATAATGTCATCATGTACCATGTTACACGTCTCTTACATTCTACCAAATTTCCAAACATATCGAGAACATATCTTCCTGATAGTTCTAGCTTTTCTCTTGAATTTTGGTAATTTAACCAATCAAGATCGTGCTATTACACAATCTCTCTTTTAGTACATTAGTCATGTTCATTTGAAACTTCATACATATGAATTCTGGACCATTATTTGTTTGACTTAAAGTCGAGAAGAGAAGACAAATGTATGGAACTCCGAAATAGGAGAGAAATATGAATTGAAATATAAAAGATGAGAGTTGTGAAAGTAATGGAACGGAAAAAGTTTAATTTATAATGGAAATATCAGACAGAGTAATTAAGGCAGATCACCGTATTTAATTATAGAGATCTTAATTTCCTTATTCGCCGAAGAATCAAATCTTTTAGATTTCGAAGATTTTCTTTAAAATTCCTTGAATTCCGGAAAGCAACCATGAATACGTCACTGGTTAAGACGAACTTACATTTACTCATTTCACTATTTTGTGATAACTTCACTCGTACTCTTCACAAAATCAAATAGTTTTTATCTATATTACTCAATGATGATAAAGTTCAAAATTTTAGCTTATATGCGTCATGAAAACATACTTATTGTCAACCATGACTATCCCACTCAAATTTCGGGAAGAAATTTCTTTAACGGGTAGGTACTGTGATGACCCGGAAATTTCCGACCAAATTTAAACTTAATCTTTATATGTTCTCGACACGATAAGCAAAGTCTATTAAACCGAGTTTCAAAATTCTTGAACTGTTTATATGGAAAACATTTAACCTTCGACTGTTCTCGAGGATTCACGAACAATTTTTTTGTAAATAAATATATAAATACAAGTGAATATATTAATTTAAAATTATAAATTATAATTTAAACATTTGAGTTAAATATGTAAAATAAGACATAAAATAATTAAGTGTAATTTAAAATGAAGCTTTATATAAATATGTATGGATATTATAATTTTGTATTATATAAAATGTATAAATAATAAATCTTAAATAAAAGTTATTATATAATATATTATATGATTATTAAAAAAATTACATAAGTAATAATATATACATAGTTGTTATAATAATATTATTACTTTCACTATATATACTAAAATAAATAACAATAATATCATGATATAAATATGAAATTTGACTTGTATAAATTGTTATATTATTATTATTATTATTAATTTTATTATTATCATATTAGTATTATTATAATTAGTATTAGTATTAATATTAATAATATTATTGTTATAAATCTTATAGTTATTATTATCATTATCATTAATAATAATATTATTATTATTACTATGATATGATCATAAATTTTTGTTATTTTTATCGTATTATTATTATTATTATTAGATTGATTATGATATAAATGTAGATATTATAAATACAAATATATGAATATAAATAAATACTGATATATTACAAATATATGTATATAAATAAAAACTGATATATAATCCAAATAATATGATCAATTACACGTAATATCTGTATATATATTTATTCTTATTAAAAATTTAATTATAAATTATAAATAAAAGAAAAAGGAAACCATAGATTGGTACGAATCACTGTAAGTGATTTTTGTTTTGTCAGGTTTGTTACAAATCGTATTCAGTCACAATTAAAAACAAGTAATTTTCACATTATATAACTCATACACTACAACTGGTTATCGAATTAAAAACAGAAAATTTATAAATATATGCTCGACCTCTGTTCTTGAACTTAGATTTCCAAAAACACGAATTCAAGCGAAAATTCAGAATCTAATAATGCAGAGTTACTAGAAATCTTTCTTTTAAACTATCTGTAAGTTTTCAATCCTTAATTCTTTCCATTAATTTCTAATTTTGGAGTCAAAGTTAAATGTTAAAAAGTTAACAGAATCATTCATCAAGAAATTCGTAATGGTTTTGATGTTTCTAGATTAATGGATGATTCAAAAAGTTTCTAGGAGTGATTTACTATCTAATTCATGTTGAAATTTTTAACTAAAACGATTTAGAATTCGAATTGTGATTTTTAGTTCATGCTCATGAACTATGAAAAGGCAATGGCTCAGTTTCGAGTAAATTTTCAAAATCTAAAATTGTAGAAGTATTAGGAATCGTTTACTAAAACTAACTACAAAATATCAAGTCCCAATTCTTCATAACGAGTTCGAATTTTGAAGTCAAGGATAATTTCTAAAAAAAGTCAACAGTTGTGTTCATCGCAAAATCTGTAATCGTTTCGATGTTTTTGTTGAAATTGACGATTTAGAAAGTTTATACGAACCATTTATAATCCAAATCATGTTGTAAAGATTAGTCAAAATGAACTCAAAACTGAAATCTATTTTTTTCCTTCCTTGTGCGACGAACAGCAGACCAGCAGCATCATTTTTTTTTCTTTTCAAGTAATATAAACAATGGGTAGAGATTAGTTATTAATATTTTGAAATATCTAAAACATTGTTTTGATGTTTTGCATTTTGGAATCGATTGAAATTATGAAAAAGAAGGAGTAATAGGAACAGAAGGAACGAGTTTTATATATATAGGATAGGAGTAATTCAGATAAACAGACACATCAGAATGGTTAGGGAAGGTTACCTGTTAGCGTGAGGTCACGAGTTCGAGCCCTGTCCAGGGCACTTTTTTTTGAAAAAGCTTTAAAAAGGGTATACACTCTTATTTTATATCATCGTTATTATTATTAGTTATTATTATTAGTGTTATTATTATTATTATTATTATTATTATTATTATTATTATTATTATTATTATTATTATTATTATTATTATTATTATTATTATTAGTGTTATTATTATTATTATTATTATTATTATTATTATTATTATTATTATTATTATTATTATTATTATTATTATTATTATTAGTATTATGAACTTAGTTATTTTAATAGAATAAGTATTATTATTATTATTATTATTATTATTATTATTATTATTATTATTATTATTAGGATTAAAATTATTGCTATTATATATTCATTAATATTGATATTATTATTGTTATCTATATATCAAAATCAATAAAAGTATTTTTATTAAAATTTTAGAATTATTATTATTATTAATATAGGAATTTCTATTATCACTATGATTAAGATTATTATTATTATTATTATTATTATTATTATTATTATTATTATTATTATTATTATTATTATTATTATTATTATTATTATTATTATTATTATTATTGTAACGACCCTGGATTTTCCAACGTTTATTTATTAATAATTATTATTATTAATACTTGTGATTTAACGAATGTATGTTATTACATTTACTTGTTACTTTGATTGCCCGTACTTGACTTTAAATGCCCGAAACGTCTTTGTGACACACGGAACTTTCACGAATAATATTTTTAGAATATTATTTACATTCATGATTGATATTATTAATCATTTTAATTAACTAAAGTTATTAGTTAATTACTTGGGCCTTTATTAGTGTTAATGGACCTTTACTTGGATTAATTTGTTAATTAATACATACTTGGGCTTTATGATTGAACATGGGCTTATAAAGCCCACCCTACTCCTTTCATGGACTCTTAAGCCCATACTTACATGTAAGTATTACTTATGACACAACTAGTTAGTTTAAAGACTTGTTACATAATACTTACACTTTATCCCCATGAACACACCCTTATTAACCAACTTTTGTGACCTTTACATGCTTGAGACTAGTAGGCAACTCCCTCCCCCTTTTGGCTTGTGAAACCGTCGGCCAAGAGTACACAAGGGGAGAGTTTTTCATTTTTTTTTGACTACTTGTTCACTGGTATCTTTCATTTATTTCTCATTCTCAAAACACACACTTCAAACTCACTTTCAAATTTCTCTCATTTCTCTCTAATACTTGTAAGTAACAGTAGCTTTTTCTCCTTCTTCTCCTCTTGTAAAACCGAATACCAAACACACATATCATCATCATCTCTTGTTCTTTGATTATTGTTTTGTTATTTGTTGTTGTTATTACTTACTTACTAGTTGTTATTTATTATTTACTTACTAGTTTCAAGAATCAAACTTACTAGTTTCATTCTTCTTTTATCTTGTAATTTCAAGAACACTCAAGAACTAAACTTACTAGTTTATGTTCTACATATGTTGTTTTAAAGATTGTAAGTTCATGGTGATAAAAATCATACTTGTGAATCATGTTTGTAAACTTAAAAGTTTACATTCTTAAAGATCAAACTTTGGTTTGAATCTTTAAAGTATGAACCACCATGAATCATTTACTTGTTTACTTAGTTTACTACCTTATATTATGTACCTTAAATTCATTTTTTGTTGGTTAATATTGGTCAAATGTTACTAGTTAACTTTGAACTCATTAATCTTGAACTAAAATTAACTTTAAAAGTTCAAGAACATGTAAGTAAGTTTCTTTAATTATAACTTGGTACACTTATGTTAGATCTAGACTTTTGAGTCTTGGATCTTCAAGATCAAACTAAGAATTATGTTCTACAACTTAAGATCTTGATTTCATAAGTTCACTTTCAAGTTTGTAACTTATCATTTGTTCTAAAGTTCATATATGTGTTAGATCTAAGACTTTGATGTAACTTTGGTTCATCAAAACACTTGCAACACTTAAGTAAGTTGTGCTTCATGTCTTAGACTTACACTTGGGTTATGATGGTCAAACCTAGGTGAAAATGATGCAAACACATCAATGAGTTGTACACTTGAAACTATATGCATCAAGGATGAGAACCATGATAAGCATCGAGCACCAAGAACCACCGGAACCTACTGACCCTACTGTTCTACTATTTCTGTGTCTGACCTGTACGACCTGGGCTACTGTAATTATGATTTTCAGATAGCTCTGTTCGAGTAGATAACTTTTCATATAGGACTCGTCTTAATCCGAGTTACGGTTTAGGATTTATGGCCCTCCAATCGTCACTATGTCCATTTAACGTTGTGCTGAAAATTCTGACCTACTCGCACTTAGACCGTCCCCACGGTAAAAGGAAGACGAGTTTGCTTCTGTAATTTTTACCACACTTAAAGGACTCATAGACGGAGCCATGGCCACTGGTCTAACCTTATTTCAGTAGGTATAGAGGCCGTGGTGACTGACCGAACTCAGCCTTTGTTTTAAACTCTTTTCACGAACGAAACTTACTTTACACCTTTTGTTAAATGATGAATGATGATGACCCTTAAGACCCTATTTACATACTTTTAAACCTATTCGGACGATTTACTGACTTAGTACTATTTGACTTAGGTTGAGGAACCGTTTGGACAACCTTCATTACTTGCTTACTTTCCGAGTCATACTTTACCGCTACTTTATCATTGTGAGTTATAGCATTCCCTTTTTACTTTAACTTATTTTGGGAACTGAGAATACATGCGGATTTTATGTTTTACATACTAGGCACGAGTACTTAAACTTTATATATGTGTGGGTTATATAACGGCAGAAACATTTCCTTTAGCTCGGTAACGTTTAGTCATTGGTTTTTGAACCGGTGAACGCGAATCTTAGATATGGATCCATAGGGTTTGACATCCCCACTCGGGCTAGTAGCGCTAGCATTTAACGAGTGTTTAATACTTCGTAGACATACGCACTTGCCAAGTGTACTTTCAGGGGGTATAAACGTTAAGTTAGTTACCAAGTGCCCACGGTTAAACATATACTTTATCATACTGTTTTGAAACGCTCTTTGTAGCACTGAAATCTCGTGGCCTACCTTACATACTGTTATACTTAAACTATAGCTCACCAACCTTTGTGTTGACGTTTTTAAGCATGTTTTTCTCAGGTGCTTAAGGTTATTTGCTTCCGCTGTCGTGCTAGTCTTGCCGTAGACACCCGCTGCTCTAGTGTTATCACCGCATGAACTGTTTATCTTGCACTCAAACTTTAATACATTTGAAGCTATGTTTTGTAACGAACTAAGGGTCACATACATTTATTCATGCTTGCTATTCGTAGAAGCATACTGTTGGTGTAAAACAATTGACGTCGGTTATGACGTCATCTTTTTATGGTGAATGCAACTTCTTTTATTACAGCATGTAGTACTTAACCTTGTAATAATCCTGTTGTTGATGATTCGTACACGATGGTTTTGTATGGGGCATCACATTTGGTATCAGAGCATTGGTTGTAGGGAATTAGGTTGCATTAGTGAGTCTAAGACCGACCCGAGTAGGATTCAATAATAGGACTAATCTACAACTTGCTAGTTTACTTGTTTCCGCTGAACTTACTGCATGCTGCTGCTTACTTTTTACTGCTATATGCCGTATGCTACTACATGATTTCACTACTGCATGATATTACCTGCTATCGATTGCATGCTACTTTCATACGATTTGCTGTTATTTCCATGCTATTTACTGTCATACATGATTTAGACTGTTGGCCTAATACGTGCTTGCTTTATGACTTACTGACATGGAAAATTTTATTTTTCCTTGTTCAGATGTCGGATACTCCACCTGCCATCATTTTGGGCAGTTCAGACTCGTCAGCCACCCCACTTGCTGCTGCTGCCGACACACCGATCCCGCTACCCACAAGTGACCCTGGCGCTTCATCTTCCAGGACTAGCAGCCAGGCGCCTGCCCCAGTGGTTACTTCTAGCGGAGCCCAGGACCCTTCGGAGATTTCAGCTCCATCTACCCCCGGACCTTCAGGATCACAGCCCCGCTCCGGTGAGATTGTGATTCCCGCGGAGTTCGGGGAAGGTCCTTTCCGTAACCGGTATCGCCATTGGTGCCGACGCGCCCCTGATGGATGCCTCATTCCTATTGGACCCGCTCGTTACCAACAGATGATGGCCGCTCAAGGACAGCCAGTTCAGCCACCCGTACAGCCACCACATGATTCAGACGACCCGTCATCCACTGATGCTTCATCCGACGACACCTCCTCAGACGACTCCAGTAATGATGAGGACCCTGCTGATGTTCCTATTCAGCTACCCTCCACCCCGCCGAAGAAGCGGTATCGCTTCGACGGTACCATCATTCCGGGGATCAACGGAGGACGAGCCTTCACTGACGCGTTTGGTCGACGTCGTAGGGTTACTGCTCGTAAGCGGCTTGTGCCGTACCCTGCCGACCCACAAGTGCGTAAGACACCCCGTTACGTACTGACTATTTCTGGAGCCGGAACGTCTGCACCCCGTTTCGTGCGGTCTGCACCACCCGCACCACCGACACCACCCGCACCACCCGCACCGCCTGCCCCACCATCTCCCTCTAACGAGGAACTGAGGAGGGAGATGGGAATCCTCCGAGCTCGGGTTACTGAGCTCGAGGAGCAGTTGGCTCAGGTTTTAGACATCCTACACCCACCTTCACCGTAGGACCTTTTGTATTAGATTTCATGATGTAATCTAGTTGTAGTTTCATATTTCACTTATGTATTGTATGAATCTATCATGATGTATGAAAACTTATTATTAATGAATGGAAACTTTGTGATGTTACTTTTTGCACAAGTGTTCTATTTACGTTACTGTATGGTGTTTTGCGGTACTTGTATCAACTTGCGTTACTTAATTAACATGTGTTGTGCTGTTTACATGTTGGTTGTTATATACTATATTTATATATATTGAATGCTGGATTTTGACTTGAGTCAAAATGTTTGTATAGAACACCATGGCTAACGGTCGATCCACACCTACTGCTGCTCAAATTGAAGAGATGATCCAAGAATGTGTAGCCGCAGCCATTGCGTAAATGCAACCCCAAGCTCCACCGCCACCGCCACCACCACCACCACTGGTTATTTAACCCGTTCGAAATGGGTGTACTTACAAGGAATTCCAGAGCTGTAAACCACATAACTTCAGCGGAACCGAGGGACCGGTTGGTCTCACCAGATGGTTCGAGAAACTCGAATCAGTATTCCGAGTTAGCAACTGTTCGGAGGACAACAAAACCAAATTTGCTTCTTGCACGCTGTCTGACGGCGCGCTCACGTGGTGGAACACAATGGCACAGGCACAAGGCATTGATGAGGCGTATGCTACGCCATGGGAAGAATTTAAGTGTGCCATGATTGAGGAGTATTGTCCGAGAACCGAAATCCAAAAGATGGAAATGGAATTCATGCAGTTAAAGCCGTTGGGAACGACCTTGATGGTTACAACAGGAGATTTTTGGAACTAGCCCTGATGTGTCTGACAATGGTCACCCCAGAATTCAAGCGTATGGAGAGATACTTTTGGGGACTCCCTAAGTCCATCAAGGGTAACGTCACCTCATCCAAACCACCAAATGTCCCAGAGGCGATGCGCATGGCGCATACTTTAATGAATCAAATAACCATCGATGAACCGGAGAAAACTAAGTCTGAAGCGGGTACTAGCGAGAAGCACAAATGGGATAACCACAACAACAACAACGGGGGAAGGAACTATGAACAGAACCCGGCGAAATGACATGAGGGTTTCAGAGGAAACAACAACGGTGAAAACTCCAACCCCAACAACAACACCAACTCCAACCCGAACTACAAGGGAACCTTACCACATTGCAAGAGGTGTTACAAACACCACACTGGGTATTGCAATGTTGTCTGTGAGAAGTGCCAACGGTCTGGGCATGTTGGCAAGGACTGCAAGGTCACCACTTTGAATGGGAAGCCGAACACCAACGGGCCGAAGAAATGTTATGAATGCGGGCAGACGAGCCATTTCAGAAATGCGTGTCCAAATAAGCGAAAAGATGGCGGACCACCGCGCGCTAGAGCTTTCAATGTTAATGCAAGGGACGCACGCGAAAACCCCGACTTGGTGACAGGTATATTCAAAATCAACAATCTTTTAGCTTCTGTCTTGTTTGATACTGGTGCGGATAGAAGTTATGTATGTAGACATTTTTGCGATAAGATTAATTGGTCATTAGTCCCGTTAAAAGAGAGTATGCTTGTCGAGGTCGCCAATGGAAAACTTGAGAAAGTTGACCACATTAGTCGAGGAGCTATTATCAACATAGCTGGCGCTGATTTCAAAATTGATTTGATACCTATCAAACTGGGAAGTTTTGACGTGATCGTTGGTATGGATTGGTCGAGCAAGATAAGGGCTGATATTATCTGTGGAGATAAAGCTCTTCGTATACCATAAGGAGATGGCGAGCCACTGGTTATCTATGGAGAGAGATGTATCTCGAAGCTGAACCTCATTAGTTGAGTGAAAGCGCAAAAGATTATGAAGAAGGGATGTCTTGCTGTCCTAGCGCATGTGAAAACCGTAGAAACTGAGGTGAAGAGCGTGAATGACGTTCGAATTGTGAACGAATTTTTTGATGACTTCCCAGAGGAATTGCCTGGATTTCCGCCGCCGAGAGCCGTAGAGTTTCAGATCGACTTAGTGCCAGGAGCTGCACCTGTAGCTCGCGCACCTTATAGACTCGCACCTTCCGAGATGCAAGAATTATAGAGTCAACTACAAGAGCTGTTAGACCGTGGATTTATCCAACCAAGTTTCTCGCCTTGGGGCGCACCTGTTCTGTTTGTGAAGAAGAAGGATGGATCCTTCTGTATGTGTATCGACTACCGTGAGCTCAACAAATTGACTATCAAGAATCGGTATCCTCTTCCACGAATTGATGATCTTTTTGATCAACTACAAGGATCGCGCGTTTACTCAAAGATCGATTTGTGATCCGGTTATCACCAGTTGAGAGTAAAGGAAAGTGACGTGATGAAAACTGCATTCAGGACCCGTTATGGTCATTATGAGTTTCTCGTGATGCCATTCGGTTTGACAAATGCACCTGCCGTGTTCATGGACCTCATGAATCGTGTCTGCAAGCCGTACTTGGATAAGTTTGTTATCGTCTTCATAGATGATATCCTCATCTACTCTAAGTGCGAAGAAGAGCATGAGCAACACCTCCGACTAGTACTTGAACTCTTGAGACAAGAGCAACTTTACGCCAAATTCTCCAAGTGTGAATTTTGGTTGAAGGAAGTACAATTTCTGGGTCATGTTGTGAGCGACCAGGGTATCAAAGTTGATCCCACCAAGATTGAAGCTATCAGCAAGTGGGAGACTCCCACTACTCCGACCCACATTCGCCAATTCCTAGGTCTCACCGGTTACTACCGAAGGTTCATTGAAGGATTTTCTCTAATTGCAAGTCCTTTAACTTCGCTGACTCACAAGGGCAAGAAGTTCATTTTGGAACCTGTACACGAATCAGCATTCCAAACCTTGAAGAAGAAGTTAACCACCGCACCTATCCTATCACTTCCTGAGGGTAGTGACGACTTTGTTGTTTATTGTGATGCTTCGAAGAGTGGTTTTCGTTGTGTACTGATGCAACGATCAAAGGTTATCGCTTATGCTTCCGACAATTGAAGATTCACGAGCAAAACTACACTACTCACGATCTTGAACTTGGAGCCGTTATCTTTGCACTCAAATTGTGGAGACACTATCTTTATGGAACTAAGAGCACTATCTTCACCGATCACAAGAGTCTCCAGCACATCTTTGACCAGAAACAACTGAATATGAGACAGCGTCGATGGATCGAGACACTCAACGACTACGATTGCGAACTTCGTTATCACCCTGGCAAGGCCAATGTTGTAGCTGACGCTTTAAGCCGAAAGGAGAGGATGGCACCTCTTCGTGTAAGGGCTCTGAACATCACCATCCATTCGAACCTCAACAGCCAGATCAGAGTTGCCCAAGATAAGGCTCTCAAGGAGGAGAACATATCTCACGAACATTTGAACATACTTGTCTCTCGATTCGAGGTTAGGGAGTCTGGACTCCGATGTTATGCCGGAAGAATTTGGGTACCTTATTATGGAGATCTACGAAACCTTATACTTGATGAAGCATACAAATCGAGATATTCAATTCATCCTGGGGCGGGCAAGATGTACCACGACCTTAAAGAACAGTATTGGTGGCCGAATCTTAAGAAGGACGTTGCGACTTATGTTGGTAAGTGTTTGACTTGCTCGAAGGTTAAAGCCGAGCATCAGAGACCTTCTGGCTTACTTCAACAATCGGAAATCCCACAATGGAAGTGGGAAAGGATCACAATGGATTTTATTACTAAGCTACTAAAGACGGTGGGCGGATACGATACTATTTGGGTTATTGTTGACCGCCTTACCAAATCTGCACACTTCCTAGCGATGAAGGAGACGGATACAATGGAGAGACTTGCTCAACTATACACCAAGGAGGTTGTATCTCGTCATGGTGTACCTTTATCGATCATCTCGGATCGCGATCCCCGTTTTACTTCTAGATTTTGGCGTTCTTTACAAGAAGCCATGGGAACCTGTCTCGACATGAGTACTGCTTATCATCCACAGACCGACGGGCAAAGCGAACGAACAATTCAGACCTTGGAAGACATGTTGCGTGCATGTGTCATTGATTTCAGAAAGGCCTGGGAAAGGCATTTGCCACTCGCCGAATTTTCTTACAACAACAGTTATCACTCGAGCATTAATGCTGCACCTTTTGAAGCATTGTATGGCCGCAAGTGCCGATCTCCTATTTGTTGGGCCGAAGTAGGCGAAAAGCAAATCACCGGACCCGAGGTAGTCCATGAAACCACGGAGAAGATTACTCAAATTCAAGCTAGACTTAAGACTGCCCGTGATCGCCAAAAGAGTTATGCTGATCTTAAACGTAAGGAATTTGAATTCAACGTGGGCAACCGTGTAATGTTAAAGGTTGCACCTTGGAAAGGTGTGATCCGTTTTGGAAAACGTGGAAAGTTAAACCCACGATACATTGGTCCTTTCAAAATCTTGGAACGTGTTGGACCCGTTGCTTACCGTTTGGATCTACCAGCACAATTGAGCTCAGTTCATCCTACCTTCCACGTGTCAAACCTGAAGAAGTGTCTTACTGCACCCGAACTTATCATACCATTGGAAGAACTTACAATTGATGACAAACTCCACTTTGTGGAAGAACCAGTTGAGATTATGGACCATGAGGTCAAGACTTTGAAACGCAACAAGATTCCGATCGTTCGAGTACGATGGAATGCCAAACGAGGACCTGAGTTTACTTGGGAGCGAGAGGATCAAATGATGCGGAAGTATCCTCACCTTTTCCCGACTCCTCCATCTACCTCAGCTTAAATTTCGGGACGAAATTTTCTTTAACAGGTGGGTAATGTAACGACCCTGGATTTTCCAACGTTTATTTATTAATAATTATTATTATTAATACTTGTGATTTAATGAATGTATGTTATTACATTTACTTGTTACTTTGATTGCCCGTACTTGACTTACCTGAAACGTCTTTGTGACACACGGAACTTTCACGAATAATATTTTTAGAATATTATTTACATTCATGATTGATATTATTAATAATTTTAATTAACTAAAGTCATTAGCTAATTACTTGGGCCTTTATTAGTGTTAATGGACCTTTACTTGGATTAATTTGTTAATTAATACATACTTGGGCTTTATGATTGAACATGGGCTTATAAAGCCCACCCTACTCCTTTCATGGACTCTTAAGCCCATACTTACATGTAAGTATTACTTATGACACAACTAGTTAGTTTAAAGACTTGTTACATAATACTTACACCTTATCCCCATGAACACACCCTTATTAACAAACTTTTGTGACCTTTACATGCTTGAGACTAGTAGGCAACTCCCTCCCCCTTTTGGCTTGTGAAACCGTCGGCCAAGAGTACACAAGGGGAGAGTTTTTCATTTTTTTCACTACTTGTTCACTAGTATCTTTCATTTATTTCTCATTCTCAAAACACACACTTCAAACACACTTTCAAATTTCTCTCATTTTTCTCTAATACTTGTAAGTAACAATAGCTTTTTCTCCTTCTTCTCCTCTTGTAAAACCGAATACCAAACACACGTATCATCATCATCTCTTGTTCTTTGATTATTGTTTTGTTATTTGTTGTTGTTATTACTTACTTACTAGTTGTTATTTATTATTTACTTACTAGTTTCAAGAATCAAACTTACTAGTTTCATTCTTCTTTTATCTTGTAATTTCAAGAACACTCAAGAACTAAACTTACTAGTTTATGTTCTACATATATTATTTTAAAGATTGTAAGTTCATGGTGATAAAAATCATACTTGTGAATCATGTTTGTAAACTTAAAAGTTTACATTCTTAAAGATCAAACTTTGGTTTGAATCTTTAAAGTATGAACCACCATGAATCATTTACTTGTTTACTTAGTTTACTACCTTATATTATGTACCTTAAATTCATTTTTGTTGGTTAATATTGGTCAAATGTTACTAGTTAACTTTGATCTCATTAATCTTGAACTAAAACTAACTTTAAAAATTCAAGAACATGTAAGTAAGTTTCTTTTATTATAGCTTGGTACACTTATGTTAGATCTAGACTTTTGTGTCTTGGATCTTCAAGATCAAACTAAGAATTATATTCTACAGCTTAAGATCTTGATTTCATAAGTTCACTTTCAAGTTTGTAACTTATTATTAGTTTTAAAGTTCATATATGTGTTAGATCTAAGACTTTGATGTAACTTTGGTTCATCAAAACACTTGCAACACTTAAGTGAGTTGTGCTTCATGTCTTAGACTTACACTTGGGTTATGATGGTCAAACCTTGGTGAAAATGATGCAAACACATCAACGAGTTGTACACTTGAAGCTATATGCATCAAGGATGAGAACCATGATAAGCATCGAGCACCAAGAACCACCGGAACCTACTGACCCTACAGTTCTACTGTTTCTGTGTCTGACCTATACGACCTGGGCTACTGTAATTATAATTTTCAGATAGCTCTGTTTGAGTAGATAACTTTTCATATAGGACTCGTCTTAATCCAAGTTACGGTTAAGGATTTATGGCCCTCCGATCGTCACTATGTCCATTTAATGTTGTGCTGAAAATTCTGACCTACTCGTACTTAGACCGTCGCAACGGTCAAACGAAGACGATTTTGCTTCTGTAATTTTTACCACACTTAAAGGACTCATAGACGGAGCCATGGCCACTGGTCTCACCTTATTTCAGTGGGTATAGAGGCCGTGGTGACTGACCGAACTCAGCCTTTGTTTTAAACTCTTTTCACGAACGAAACTTACTTTACACCTTTTGTTAAATGATGAATGATGATGACCTTTAAGACCTTATTTACATACTTTTAAACCTATTCGGACGATTTACTGACTTAGTACTATTTGACTTAGGTTGAGGACCCGTTTGGACAACCTTCATTACTTGCTTACTTTCCGAGTCATACTTTACCGCTACTTTATCATTGTGAGTTATAGCATTCCCTTTTTACTTTAACTTATTTTGGGAACTGAGAATACATGCGGATTTTATGTTTTACATACTAGGCATGAGTACTTAAACTTTATATATGTGTGGGTTATATAACGGCAGAAACATTCCCTTTAGCTCGGTAACGTTTAGTCATTGATTTTTGAACCGGTGAACGCGAATCTTAGATATGGATCCATAGGGTTTGACATCCCCACTCGGGCTAGTAGCGCTAGCATTTAACGAGTGTTTAATACTTCGTAGACATACGCACTTGCCAAGTGTACTTTCAGGGAGTATAAACGTTAAGTTACTTACCAAGTGCCCACGGTTAAACATATACTTTATCATACTATTTTGAAACGCTCTTTGTAGCACTGAAATCTCATGGCCTACCTTACATACTGTTATACTTAAACTATAGCTCACCAACCTTTGTGTTGACGTTTTTAAGCATGTTTTTCTCAGGTGCTTAAGGTTATTTGCTTCCGCTGTCGTGCTAGTCTTGTCGTAGACACCCGCTGCTCTAGTGTTATCACCGCATGAACTGTTTATCTTGCATTCAAACTTTAATACATTTGAAACTATGTTTTGTAACGATCTAAGGGTCACATACATTTATTCATGCTTGCTATTCATAGAAGCATACTGTTGGTGTAAAACAATTGACGTCGGTTATGACGTCATCTTTTTATCGTGAATGCAACTTCTTTTATTACAGCATGTAGTACTTAACCTTGTAATGATCCTGTTGTTGATGATTCGTACACGATGGTTTTGTACGGGGCATCACAATTATTATTATTATGAAAAATAATACAAATTATATTTCATTAATGTTAGTACTTGTATCATTTTATAATTTAGTATTATTATTATTATCATTAACATAGGAATTAGTATGAGTATTATCATTATTATTGTTAATATTACAAAGTATCATTAATAGATTTATCATTTAAACATTAAATATTAGTGTTACTGTATGATTACCAAAATTTCTATTAAAACTATTAAAAATTTCCATTGTTATTAAAAGAAGTATCTTACTCAAAAAAACATCATTATTATTGTTATCAGTATTATCTATATCATTATTATTAAAAAAATTACGATTATGAAAATAAAAGTATTAATGACATTATTAAAGTTATAAACATAAAAATAAAGATTATATATATAAATATATATTTAATACACATAACTTAACTATATTAATATATCTATATATAAAATGAAAATATATATAATGAAACTTATTAATCTGCTATATATATGAAATACATCACTAATAATAATATTTTTGTTCGATTACAATTATGTGTATTAATAAATACACAAATGATATAGGTTCGTGAATCCGAGGCCAACCCTGCATTGTTCAGTATCGTCGTATGAATATTTTTACTACAAAATATCGTATTATGAGTTTCATTTGCTCCCTTTTTAAATGCTTTTGCAATATATATTTTTGGGACTGAGAATACATGCGCTATTTTTATAACAGTTTTATGAAATAGACACAAGTAATTGAAACTACATTATATGGTTGAATGGATCGAAGCCGAATATGCCCCTTTTAGCCTGGTAATCTAAGAAATAGGGAACATCACTAATTTTGTGAATTAGTGCACCCCTAATTGACGCGAATCCTAAAGGTAGATCTACGGGAACTAACAACCCCCATTCTGGAATTTGGAATGCTTTAGTACTTCGAGTTTATCATGTCCGATGGGTGTCCCGGAATGATGGGGATATTCTATATGCATCTTGTTAATGTCGGTTACCAGGTGTTCAATCCATATGAATGATTTTTATGCATGATGTTTATGAGAAATGGAAATATGAAATCTTGTGGTCTATTAAAATTATGGAAATGATTGATGATGATAAACTAATGAACTCACCAACCTTTTGGTTGACACTTGAAAGCATGTTTATTCTCAGATATGAAAGAAATCTTCCGCTGTGCATTTGCTCATTTTAGAGATATTACTTGGAGTCATTCATGACATATTTCAAAAGATGTTGCATTCGAGTCGTTGAGTTCATCAATATTATTATTAAGTCAATCATTGTTGGATATATTATGAAATGGTATGCATGCCGTCAATTTTTGATGTAATGAAAGTTTGTCTTTTAAAAACGAATGCAATGTTTGTAAAATGTATCATATAGAGGTCAAGTACTGTGACGACCCGGAAATTTCTGACCAAATTTAAACTTTAATCTTTATATTATTCCGACACGATAAGAAAAGTTTGTTAAGTTAAATCTCAAGAATTTTAAACTGTGTCCATACATTCATTATAACCTCGACCAAATTCCGACGATTCACGAACCGTTATATATAAATAGATATGTATATGTGTGTATATATATATATATATATATATATATATATATATATATATATATATATATATATATATATATATATATATATATATATATATATATATATATATATATATATATATATATATATATATATATATATATATATATATATTATAACTTGAGAATATTAATAAAGTATTAAACGTATAATACTTTACACGAACGTATTTGTTTCAATATGATTTTTGACGAAAAAAAAATATATTAAATGATTGAATTATCAGAAACATTGAATTATGATTACAAGTCTCTGTTGAGAGGTCCATTATGATTTGAGAAAATCTATTCCTCTTAACGATATTCAAAATAATTTGTAAAGCTATTTATAAATAAAAACAAAAAGTGTCATTTACGAAAGTTAGACAAAAGTTAGTGGAGAATTGGTTTCCATAATATTCTATTAATCTATTTTCAAACGTACAAAGACTTTTCAGTTTAAAAAGAACTTTATTATTAAAACGTATATAACTTTTATAAATATCTAGAATCACTTTTAACAACTCATTACTTAACCAGTATAATAAATATAATGATATTTATATTTTATTTCATTAAATATATATAACGATTTAAATTAATATTATATATATTTATACGCGTATTATACATACATAATTTTTATACTTTTACTATACTTTAACTTTACCTTTACTTTACTTTTACTTTACTTTAACTTTAATAATTTACTTTAATAATTCATACTTTAATAATTCACTTTAATAATTCATACTTTAATAATTCACTTTAATAATTCATACTTTAATAATTCACTTTAATAATTCATACTTTAATAATTCACTTTAATAATTCATACTTTAATAATTCACTTTAATAATTCATACTTTAATAATTCACTTTAATAATTCATACTTTAATAATTCACTTTAATAATTCAAAAATCTATTATAAAGAGAATTCAATAGGTTTCATTATTTCATAGAAACTTGAAAATATATTTCTCTAAACTCTCTTAATTGATTTATATATATATATATATATATATATATATATATATATATATATATATATATATATATATATTTGCTCTGTATTATTTCAAGATATTATTAGTATACATAAAATATTACGACGGAGTGCTATCCGAGTGATTTCAAAATAGTTTTTTTGAATGAGTCGAAGCTAAGGAAATTATGGGTTATAGCTATGGAGGTGATGGGTATGGTTCATGGGTATGCTCGTGAGGTCAATCTAGTGTTTATCATCTCCGTTGCATCTACGTACTTTCCTGCAATATTGAATCTCAATATTGATACGTTCGTGAATCCGAGGCCAACCTTGCACTTGTTAAATGACGTTATATGTATTTTTACTACGAAATACAGTATTGTGAGTTTCATTTGCTCCCTTTTATATATATTTTTGGGACTGAGAATACATGCGCTGTTTTTATAAATGTTTTACGAAATAGGCACAAGTACTAAAACTAATTCTACGTGGGTTTAAACCAGAAATATACCCTTAGCTTGGTAACATTAAACTACTTGTCTATGTACGGTAGGCGCGAATCCTAAAGATAGATTTATTGGGCCTGACAAAGCCCATCCTGAAATGTCCCGTTCTTATTGATTAAAAACGTTCCATATTAATTGATTTCGTTGCGAGGTTTTGACCTCTATATGAGACGTTTTTCAAAGACTGCATTCATTTTAAAACAAACCATAACCTTTATTTCATCAATAAAGGTTTAAAAAGCTTTACGTAGATTATCAAATAATGATAATCTAAAATATCCTGTTTACACACGACCATTACATAATGGTTTACAATACAAATATGTTACAACAAAATAAGTTTCTTGAATGCAGTTTTTACACAATATCATACAAGCATGGACTCCAAATCTCGTCCTTATTTAAGTATGCAACAGCGGAAGCTCTTAATATTCACCTGAGAATAAACATGCTTTAAACGTCAACAAAAATGTTGGTGAGTTATAGGTTTAACCTATATATATCAAATCGTAACAATAGACCACAAGATTTCATATTTCAATACACATCCCATACATAGAGATAAAAATCATTCATATGGTGAACACCTGGTAACCGACAATAACAAGATGCATATATAAGAATATCCCCATCATTCCGGGACACCCTTCGGATATGATATAAATTTCGAAGTACTAAAGCATCCGGTACTTTGGATGGGGTTTGTTAGGCCCAATAGATCTATCTTTAGGATTCGCGTCAATTAGGGTGTCTGTTCCCTAATTCTTAGATTACCAGACTTAATAAAAAGGGGCATATTCGATTTCGATATTTCAACCATAGAATGTAGTTTCACGTACTTGTGTCTATTTTGTAAATCATTTATAAAACCTGCATGTATTCTCATCCCAAAAATATTAGATTTTAAAAGTGGGACTATAACTCACTTTCACAGATTTTTACTTCGTCGGGAAGTAAGACTTGGCCACTGTTGATTCACGAACCTATAACAATATATACATATATATTAAAGTATGTTCAAAATATATTTACAACACTTTTAATATATTTTGATGTTTTAAGTTTATTAAGTCAGCTGTCCTCGTTAGTAACCTATAACTAGTTGTCCACAGTTAGATGTACAGAAATAAATCGATAAATATTATCTTGAATCAATCCACGACTCAGTGTATACGTATCTCAGTATTGATCACAACTCAAACTATATATATTTTGGAATCAACCTCAACCCTGTATAGCTAACTCCAACATTCACATATAGAGTGTCTATGGTTGTTCCGAAATATATATAGATGTGTCGACATGATAGGTCGAAACATTGTATACGTGTCTATGGTATCTCAAGATTACATAATATACAATACAAGTTGATTAAGTTATGGTTGGAATAGATTTGTTACCAATTTTCACGTAGCTAAAATGAGAAAAATTATCCAATCTTGTTTTACCCATAACTTCTTCATTTTAAATCCGTTTTGAGTGAATCAAATTGCTATGATTTCATATTGAACTCTATTTTATGAATCTAAACAGAAAACGTATAGGTTTGTAGTCGGAAAAATAAGTTACAAGTCGTTTTTGTAAAGGTAGTCATTTCAGTCGAAAGAACGACGTCTAGATGACCATTTTAGAAAACATACTTCCACTTTGAGTTTAACCATAATTTTTGGATATAGTTTCATGTTCATAATAAAAATCATTTTCTCAGAATAACAACTTTTAAATCAAAGTTTATCATAGTTTTTAATTAACTAACCCAAAACAGCCCGCGGTGTTACTACGACGGCGTAAATCCGGTTTTACGGTGTTTTTCGTGTTTCCAGGTTTTAAATCATTAAGTTAGCATATCATATAGATATAGAACATATGTTTAGTTGATTTTAAAAGTCAAGTTAGAAGGATTAACTTTTTTTTGCGAACAAGTTTAGAATTAACTAAACTATGTTCTAGTGATTACAAGTTTAAACCTTCGAATAAGATAGTTTTATATGTATGAATCGAATGATGTTATGAACATCATTACTACCTTAAGTTCCTTGGATGAACCTACTAGAAAAGAGAAAAATGGATCTAGCTTCAATGGATCCTTGGATGGCTTGAAGTTCTTGAAGCAGAATCATGACACGAAAACAAGTTCAAGTAAGATCATCACTTGAAATAAGATTGTTATAGTTATAGAAATTGAACCAAAGTTTGAATATGATTATTACCTTATATTAGAATGATAACCTACTGTAAGAAACAAAGATTTCTTGAGGTTGGATGATCACCTTACAAGATTGGAAGTGAGCTAGCAAACTTGAAAGTATTCTTGATTTTATGAAACTAGAACTTTTGGAATTTATGAAGAACACTTAGAACTTGAAGATAGAACTTGAGAGAGATCAATTAGATGAAGAAAATTGAAGAATGAAAGTGTTTGTAGGTGTTTTTGGTCGTTGGTGTATGGATTAGATATAAAGGATATGTAATTTTGTTTTCATGTAAATAAGTCATGAATGATTACTCATATTTTTGTAATTTTATGAGATATTTCATGCTAGTTGCCAAATGATGGTTCCCACATGTGTTAGGTGACTCACATGGGCTGCTAAGAGCTGATCATTGGAGTGTATATACCAATAGTACATACATCTAAAAGCTGTGTATTGTACGAGTACGAATACGGGTGCATACGAGTAGAATTGTTGATGAAACTGAACGAGGATGTAATTGTAAGCATTTTTGTTAAATAGAAGTATTTTGATAAGTGTATTGAAGTCTTTCAAAAGTGTATAAATACATATTAAAACACTACATGTATATACATTTTAACTGAGTCGTTAAGTCATCGTTAGTCGTTACATGTAAGTGTTGTTTTTAAACCTTTAGGTTAACGGTCTTGTTAAATGTTGTTAACCCAATGTTTATAATATCAAATGAGATTTTAAATTATTATATTATCATGATATTATCATGTATGAATATCTCTTAATATGATATATATACATTAAATGTCTTTACAACGATAATCGTTACATATATGTCTCGTTTAAAAATCATTAAGTTAGTAGTCTTGTTTTTACATATGTAGTTCATTGTTAATATACTTAATGATATGTTTACTTATCATAGTATCATGTTAACTATATATATATCCATATATATGTCATCATATAGTTTTTACAAGTTTTAACGTTCGTGAATCACCGGTCAACTTGGGTGGTCAATTGTCTATATGAAACATATTTCAATTAATCAAGTCTTAACAAGTTTGATTGCTTAACATGTTGGAAACATTTAATCATGTAAATATCAATCTCAATTAATATATATAAACATGGAAAAGTTCGGGTCACTACAGTACCTACCCGTTAAATAAATTTCGTCCCGAAATTTTAAGCTGTTGAAGGTGTTGACGAATCTTCTGGAAATAGATGTGGGTATTTCTTCTTCATCTGATCTTCACACTCCCAGGTGAACTCGGGTCCTCTACGAGCATTCCATCGAACCTTAACAATTGGTATCTTATTTTGCTTAAGTCTTTTAACCTCACGATCCATTATTTCGACGGGTTCTTCGATGAATTGAAGTTTTTCGTTGATTTGGATTTCATCTAACGGAATAGTGAGATCTTCTTTAGCAAAACATTTCTTCAAATTCGAGACGTGGAAAGTGTTATGTACAGCCGCGAGTTGTTGAGGTAACTCTAGTCGGTAAGCTACTGGTCCGACACGATCAATAATCTTGAATGGTCCAATATACCTTGGATTTAATTTCCCTCGTTTACCAAATCGAACAACGCCTTTCCAAGGTGCAACTTTAAGCATGACCATCTCTCCAATTTCAAATTCTATATCTTTTCTTTTAATGTCAGCGTAGCTCTTTTGTCGACTTTGGGCGGTTTTCAACCGTTGTTGAATTTGGATGATCTTCTCGGTAGTTTCTTGTATAATCTCCGGACCCGTAATCTGTCTATCCCCCACTTCACTCCAACAAATCGGAGACCTGCACTTTCTACCATAAAGTGCTTCAAACGGCGCCATCTCAATGCTTGAATGGTAGCTGTTGTTGTAGGAAAATTCTGCTAATGGTAGATGTCGATCCCAACTGTTTCCGAAATCAATAACACATGCTCGTAGCATGTCTTCAAGCGTTTGTATCGTCCTTTCGCTCTGCCCATCAGTTTGTGGATGATAGGCAGTACTCATGTCTAGACGAGTTCCTAATGCTTGCTGTAATGTCTGCCAGAATCTTGAAATAAATCTGCCATCCCTATCAGAGATAATAGAGATTGGTATTCCATGTCTGGAGACGACTTCCTTCAAATACAGTCGTGCTAACTTCTCCATCTTGTCATCTTCTCTTATTGGCAGGAAGTGTGCTGATTTGGTGAGACGATCAACTATTACCCAAATAGTATCAAAACCACTTGCAGTCCTTGGCAATTTAGTGATGAAATCCATGGTAATGTTTTCCCATTTCCATTCCGGGATTTCGGGTTGTTGAAGTAGACCTGATGGTTTCTGATGCTCAGCTTTGACCTTAGAACACGTCAAACATTCTCCTACGTATTTAGCAACATCGGCTTTCATACCCGGCCACCAAAAATGTTTCTTGAGATCCTTGTACATCTTCCCCGTTCCAGGATGTATTGAGTATCTGGTTTTATGAGCTTCTCTAAGTACCATTTCTCTCATATCTCCAAATTTTGGTACCCATATCCTTTCAGCCCTATACCGGGTTCCGTCTTCCCGAATATTAAGATGCTTCTCCGATCCTTTGGGTATTTCATCCTTTAAATTTCCCTCTTTTAAAACTCCTTGTTGCGCCTCCTTTATTTGAGTAGTAATGTTATTATGAATCATTATATTCATAGATTTTACTCGAATGGGTTCTCTGTCCTTCCTGCTCAAGGCATCGGCTACCACATTTGCCTTCCCCGGGTGGTAACGAATCTCAAAGTCGTAATCATTCAATAATTCAATCCACCTACGCTGCCTCATATTCAGTTGTTTCTGATTAAATATGTGTTGAAGACTTTTGTGGTCGGTATATATAATACTTTTGACCCCATATAAGTAGTGCCTCCAAGTCTTTAATGCAAAAACAACCGTGCCTAATTCCAAATCATGCGTCGTATAATTTTGTTCGTGAATCTTCAATTGTCTAGACGCATAAGCAATCACCTTCGTTCGTTGCATTAATACACAACCGAGACCTTGCTTTGATGCATCACAATAAATCACAAAATCATCATTCCCTTCAGGCAATGACAATATAGGTGCCGTAGTTAGCTTTTTCTTCAATAACTGAAACGCTTTCTCTTGTTCATCATTCCATTCAAATTTCTTCCCTTTATGCGTTAATGCAGTCAAGGGTTTTGCTATTCTGGAAAAGTCTTGGATGAACCTTCTGTAGTAACCAGCTAGTCCTAAAAATTGGCGTATGTGTTTCGGAGTTTTCGGGGTTTCCCACTTTTCAACAGTTTCTATCTTTGCCGGATCCACCTTAATACCTTCTTTGTTCACTATGTGACCGAGGAATTGAACTTCTTCCATCCAAAATGCACACTTT
Source organism: Rutidosis leptorrhynchoides (assembly GCF_046630445.1). Classification (NCBI taxonomy): domain Eukaryota; kingdom Viridiplantae; phylum Streptophyta; class Magnoliopsida; order Asterales; family Asteraceae; genus Rutidosis; species Rutidosis leptorrhynchoides. Next base: position 434,848,560 of record NC_092336.1, read on the forward strand.
GAAAACTTAGCGTACAATTCTTCCTTCCTCAATACTTCTAACACCTTTCTCAAATGTTCACCGTGTTCTTGGCCATTCTTTGAGTAAATAAGTATGTCATCAATGAAAACAATGACAAACTTGTCAAGGTATGGTCCATACACTCGGTTCATAAGGTCCATGAACACAGCTGGTGCATTAGTTAAACCAAACGGCATGACCATAAACTCGTAATGACCGTAACGTGTTCTGAAAGCAGTCTTTGGAATATCATCTTCTTTCACCCGCATTTGATGATACCCGGAACGTAAGTCAATCTTTGAATAAACAGACGAGCCTTGTAGTTGATCAAATAAGTCGTCAATTCTCGGTAGTGGGTAGCGGTTCTTGATGGTAAGTTTGTTCAACTCTCGGTAGTCGATACACAACCTGAATGTACCATCTTTCTTCTTGACAAACAAAACAGGAGCTCCCCACGGTGATGTGCTTGGTCGAATGAAACCACGCTCTAAAAGTTCTTGTAATTGGCTTTGCAGTTCTTTCATCTCGCTGGGTGCGAGTCTGTAAGGAGCACGATCTATTGGTGCAGCTCCTGGTACAAGATCTATTTGAAATTCAACGGATCGATGTGGGGGTAATCCCGGTAATTCTTTCGGAAATACATCGGGAAATTCTTTTGCAATGGGAACATCATTGATGCTCTTTTCTTCAGTTTGTACTTTCTCGACGTGTGCTAGAACAGCATAGCAACCTTTTCTTATTAGTTTTTGTGCCTTCAAATTACTAATAAGATGTAGCTTCGTGTTGCCCTTTTCTCCGTACACCATTAAGGGTTTTCCTTTTTCTCGTATAATGCGAATTGCATTTTTGTAACAAACGATCTCCGCTTTCACTTCTTTCAACCAGTCCATACCGATTATCACATCAAAACTCCCTAACTCTACTGGTATCAAATCAATCTTAAATGTTTCGCTAACCAGTTTAATTTCTCGATTCCGACATATATTATCTACTGAAATTAATTTACCATTTGCTAATTCGAGTAAAAATTTACTATCCAAAGGCGTCAATGGACAACTTAATTTAGCACAAAAATCTCTACTCATATAGCTTCTATCCGCACCCGAATCAAATAAAACGTAAGCAGATTTATTGTCAATAAGAAACGTACCCGTAACAAGCTCCGGGTCTTCCTGTGCCTCTACCGCATTAATATTGAAAACTCTTCCACGGCCTTGTCCATTCGTGTTCTCCTGGTTTGAGCAATTTCTAATAATGTGGCCTGGTTTTCCACATTTATAACAAACTACATTGGCATAACTTGCTCCGACACTACTTGCTCCGCCATTACTCGTTCCGACACCATTTGTTCCTTTCGTTCTATTAACCCCTGGTCCGTAGACCTCACACTTCGCCGCGCTATGACCATTTCTTTTACACTTGTTGCAAAATTTGGTGCAGAACCCCGAGTGATTCTTTTCACACCTTTGGCATAGCTGCTTCTGATTGTTGTTGTTTTTGTTGCGGTTATTATTGTTGTTGGGATAATTGTTGTAGTTGCTGTTGTTGTTGTTGTTGTTGTTGTTGTTGTTGTTGTTGGGCCGTTTGTTGTAGTTGCGATTGATGTTGCGATTGTTGGGATAATTGTTGCGATTATTGTTGTAATTGCTGTTGTTGTTGTATTGGTGATTCTTATCACCGTTTTCCTCCCACTTTCTTTTGACTTGCTTCACATTGGCCTCTTCAGCAGTCTGTTCTTTAATTCTTTCTTCAATCTGGTTCACTAGTTTGTGAGCCATTCTACATGCCTGTTGTATGGAGGCGGGCTCGTGTGAACTTATATCTTCTTGGATTCTTTCCGGTAATCCTTTCACAAACGCGTCGATCTTCTCTTCCTCATCTTCGAATGCTCCCGGACACAATAGGCACAATTCTGTGAATCGTCTTTCGTACGTGGTAATATCAAATCCTTGGGTTCGTAACCCTCTAAGTTCTGTCTTGAGCTTATTGACCTCGGTTCTGGGACGGTACTTCTCGTTCATCAAGTGCTTGAATGCTGACCACGGTAGTGCGTACGCATCATCTTGTCCCACTTGCTCTAGATAGGTATTCCACCATGTTAACGCAGAACCTGTGAAGGTATGCGTAGCGTACTTCACTTTGTCCTCTTCAGTACACTTACTTATGGCAAACACCGATTCAACCTTCTCGGTCCACCGTTTCAATCCGATCGGTCCTTCGGTTCCATCAAATTCCAAAGGTTTGCAGGCAGTGAATTCTTTATAGGTGCATCCTACACGATTTCCTGTACTGCTAGATCCAAGGTTATTGTTGGTATGTAGCGCAGCCTGTACTGCGGCTATGTTTGAAGCTAGAAAAGTACGGAATTCCTCTTCATTCATATTCACGGTGTGTCGAGTAGTCGGTGCCATTTCCTTCAAAATAGTTAAATGGAACAAGTTAATCATACAGAATATTAAGAGTAGTTAATAGTATTTTGTAGCATAATATGAACTCATTTATAAAAGCTTTTTCTTCATATTAGCGTTTTATAAGTTTAAATTCGGGTAGTACCTACCCGTTAAGTTCATACTTAGTAGCTGATATACAATTCAACTACTACAATTCTATATGAAAAACTGATTGTAATAATATTTCGCGTTCAAACTTTTATACAATATTTTACAAACTTACAATACCGCTTATTTTACATAAAGCATGAAATATAGCACACAATAACTTTGATACAAGATAGTTGTGAAGACAATTCTAGCTAGTACACAAGTCGTTCGGCAAAGGCAATAAAGACACGTAATTCATACGTCCAGAAACAAGTCATGCATTCTGGTTTTACTAGGACTACTTCCCATCCTTGGTCTTGTGCAACATAACCGTTATGGCCGTTGATAAGACAGCGTGTTGTAACGTCATCAAAGGGACGAGGGTTACGTAATGTCCAACAGTCCCGTAATAATCTAAAAACCTCATTTCTTACCCCAATTACCGACTCCGTCACTTGTGGAAACGTTTTGTTTAATAGTTGTAGCCCGATGTTCTTGTTCTCACTTTGGTGAGAAGCGAACATTACTAATCCGTAAGCATAACATGCTTCTTTATGTTGCATGTTAGCCGCTTTTTCTAAATCACGAAGTCCAATATTCGGATATATTGAGTCAAAATAATTTCTTAACCCGTTGCGTAAAATAGCATTTGGGTTCCCCGCAATATATGCGTCAAAGTAAACACATCGTAACTTATGGGTTTCCCAATGTGATATCCCCCATCTTTCAAACGAAAGTCTCTTATAAACCAAGACATTCTTGGAACGTTCTTCGAATGTCTTACAAACTGATCTCGCCTTAAATAGTTGTGCCGAAGAATTCTGGCCGACTCTAGACAAGATTTCATCAATCATGTCTCCGGGTAGGTCTCTTAAAATATTGGGTTGTCTATCCATTTTGTGTTTTTAAACTGTAAAATAGACAAGAGTTAGTTTCATAAAAAAAATACTTATTAATACAAGCAATTTTTACATATATCATAAAGCATAAGAACACTATATTACATATATTACACCACACGAATACAACTATCTTATTCCGACTCGCTCGTTTCTTCTTCTTCGGTTTTGGTTCGTTTTGCCAAGTTTCTAGGGATATATGATGTTCCCCTAATACGAGCCGTCGTTGTCCACATTGGTTTAGAAAAACCTGGTGGTTTAGAGGTTCCCGGGTCATTGTTACAACTTAAGGACTTCGGGGGTTGACGATACATATAAAGTTCATCGGGGTTGGAATTAGATTTCTCTATTTTTATGCCCTTTCCCTTATTATTTTCTTTTGCCTTTTTAAATTCAGTTGGGGTAATTTCTATAACATCATCGGAATTCTTGTCGGAATCCGATTCATCGGAGAATTGGTAATCCTCCCAATATTTTGTTTCCTTGGCGGAAACACCATTGACCATAATTAACTTTGGTCGGTTGGTTGAGGATTTTCTTTTACTTAACCGTTTTATTATTTCCCCCACCGGTTCTATTTCTTCATCCGGTTCCGATTCTTCTTCCGATTCCGATTCTTCTTCCGGTTCCGACTCTTCTTCCGGTTCCTCTTCGGGAACTTGTGAATCAATCCACAAATCATTCCAATTTACATTTGACTCTTCATTATTATTAGGTGAGTCAATGGGACTTGTTCTAGAGGTAGACATCTATCACATAATATCAAACACGTTAAGAGATTAATATATCACATAATATTCATATGTTAAAAATATATAGTTTCCAACAAAAATGTTAAGCAATCATTTTTAAAGAAAACACGGTCGAAGTCCAGACTCACTAATGCATCCTAACAAACTCGATAAGACACACTAATGCAAATTTTCTGGTTCTCTAAGACCAACGCTCGGATACCAACTGAAATGTCCCGTTCTTATTGATTAAAAACGTTCCATATTAATTGATTTCGTTGCGCGGTTTTGACCTCTATATGAGACGTTTTTCAAAGACTGCATTCATTTTAAAACAAACCATAACCTTTATTTCATCAATAAAGGTTTAAAAAGCTTTACGTAGATTATCAAATAATGATAATCTAAAATATCCTGTTTACACACGACCATTACATAATGGTTTACAATACAAATATGTTACAACAAAATAAGTTTCTTGAATGCAGTTTTTACACAATATCATACAAGCATGGACTCCAAATCTCGTCCTTATTTAAGTATGCAACAGCGGAAGCTCTTAATATTCACCTGAGAATAAACATGCTTTAAACGTCAACAAAAATGTTGGTGAGTTATAGGTTTAACCTATATATATCAAATCGTAACAATAGACCACAAGATTTCATATTTCAATACACATCCCATACATAGAGATAAAAATCATTCATATGGTGAACACCTGGTAACCGACAATAACAAGATGCATATATAAGAATATCCCCATCATTCCGGGACACCCTTCGGATATGATATAAATTTCGAAGTACTAAAGCATCCGGTACTTTGGATGGGGTTTGTTAGGCCCAATAGATCTATCTTTAGGATTCGCGTCAATTAGGGTGTCTGTTCCCTAATTCTTAGATTACCAGACTTAATAAAAAGGGGCATATTCGATTTCGATATTTCAACCATAGAATGTAGTTTCACGTACTTGTGTCTATTTTGTAAATCATTTATAAAACCTGCATGTATTCTCATCCCAAAAATATTAGATTTTAAAAGTGGGACTATAACTCACTTTCACAGATTTTTACTTCGTCGGGAAGTAAGACTTGGCCACTGTTGATTCACGAACCTATAACAATATATACATATATATTAAAGTATGTTCAAAATATATTTACAACACTTTTAATATATTTTGATGTTTTAAGTTTATTAAGTCAGCTGTCCTCGTTAGTAACCTATAACTAGTTGTCCACAGTTAGATGTACAGAAATAAATCGATAAATATTATCTTGAATCAATCCACGACTCAGTGTATACGTATCTCAGTATTGATCACAACTCAAACTATATATATTTTGGAATCAACCTCAACCCTGTATAGCTGACTCCAACATTCACATATAGAGTGTCTATGGTTGTTCCGAAATATATATAGATGTGTCGAAATGATAGGTCGAAACATTGTATACGTGTCTATGGTATCTCAAGATTACATAATATACAATACAAGTTGATTAAGTTATGGTTGGAATAGATTTGTTACCAATTTTCACGTAGCTAAAATGAGAAAAATTATCCAATCTTGTTTTACCCATAACTTCTTCATTTTAAATCCGTTTTGAGTGAATCAAATTGCTATGATTTCATATTGAACTCTATTTTATGAATCTAAACAGAAAAAGTATAGGTTTGTAGTCGGAAAAATAAGTTACAAGTCGTTTTTGTAAAGGTAGTCATTTCAGTCGAAAGAACGACGTCTAGATGACCATTTTAGAAAACATACTTCCACTTTGAGTTTAACCATAATTTTTGGATATAGTTTCATGTTCATAATAAAAATCATTTTCTCAGAATAACAACTTTTAAATCAAAGTTTATCATAGTTTTTAATTAACTAACCCAAAACAGCCCGCGGTGTTACTACGACGGCGTAAATCCGGTTTTACGGTGTTTTTCGTGTTTCCAGGTTTTAAATCATTAAGTTAGCATATCATATAGATATAGAACATGTGTTTAGTTGATTTTAAAAGTCAAGTTAGAAGGATTAACTTTTGTTTGCGAACAAGTTTAGAATTAACTAAACTATGTTCTAGTGATTACAAGTTTAAACCTTCGAATAAGATAGTTTTATATGTATGAATCGAATGATGTTATGAACATCATTACTACCTTAAGTTCCTTGGATGAACCTACTAGAAAAGAGAAAAATGGATCTAGCTTCAATGGATCCTTGGATGGCTTGAAGTTCTTGAAGCAGAATCATGACACGAAAACAAGTTCAAGTAAGATCATCACTTGAAATAAGATTGTTATAGTTATAGAAATTGAACCAAAGTTTGAATATGATTATTACCTTATATTAGAATGATAACCTGCTGTAAGAAACAAAGATTTCTTGAGGTTGGATGATCACCTTACAAGATTGGAAGTGAGCTAGCAAACTTGAAAGTATTCTTGATTTTATGAAACTAGAACTTTTGGAATTTATGAAGAACACTTAGAACTTGAAGATAGAACTTGAGAGAGATCAATTAGATGAAGAAAATTGAAGAATGAAAGTGTTTGTAGGTGTTTTTGGTCGTTGGTGTATGGATTAGATATAAAGGATATGTAATTTTGTTTTCATGTAAATAAGTCATGAATGATTACTCATATTTTTGTAATTTTATGAGATATTTCATGCTAGTTGCCAAATGATGGTTCCCACATGTGTTAGGTGACTCACATGGGCTGCTAAGAGCTGATCATTGGAGTGTATATACCAATAGTACATACATCTAAAAGCTGTGTATTGTACGAGTACGAATACGGGTGCATACGAGTAGAATTGTTGATGAAACTGAACGAGGATGTAATTGTAAGCATTTTTGTTAAATAGAAGTATTTTGATAAGTGTATTGAAGTCTTTCAAAAGTGTATAAATACATATTAAAACACTACATGTATATACATTTTAACTGAGTCGTTAAGTCATCGTTAGTCGTTACATGTAAGTGTTGTTTTTAAACCTTTAGGTTAACGGTCTTGTTAAATGTTGTTAACCCAATGTTTATAATATCAAATGAGATTTTAAATTATTATATTATCATGATATTATCATGTATGAATATCTCTTAATATGATATATATACATTAAATGTCTTTACAACGATAATCGTTACATATATGTCTCGTTTAAAAATCATTAAGTTAGTAGTCTTGTTTTTACATATGTAGTTCATTGTTAATATACTTAATGATATGTTTACTTATCATAGTATCATGTTAACTATATATATATCCATATATATGTCATCATATAGTTTTTACAAGTTTTAACGTTCGTGAATCACCGGTCAACTTGGGTGGTCAATTGTCTATATGAAACATATTTCAATTAATCAAGTCTTAACAAGTTTGATTGCTTAACATGTTGGAAACATTTAATCATGTAAATATCAATCTCAATTAATATATATAAACATGGAAAAGTTCGGGTCACTACACATCCTGACTATGGGATGCTTTAGTACTTCGAGGTTATTTTAAACACACCTGATCTGGTGTACTTCAGAGGGTAAAACATGAACGTTAAGGCTTGTTACCGGGTGCCTACAACTTATAGAATACTTTTATACACTTGCGAGTGTACATATATTTATAAACGGAAATCTTGTGGTCTATTAATATATTGAAATGATTGTTATGATAAACCTATGAACTCACCAACCTTTTGGTTGACACTTTAAAGCATGTTTATTCTCAGGTATTAAAGAAATCTTCCGCTGTGCATTAGCTCATTTTAAGGATATTACTTGGAGTCATTCATGGCATATTTTGAAAGGCGTTGCATTCGAGTCATTGAGTTCATCAAGATTATTATTATGTCAATTATAGTTAGATGTATTATGAAATGGTGTGCATACTGTCAACTTTCGTTGTAAAGAAAGTTTGTCTTTTAAAAACGAATGCAATGTTTGTAAAATGTACCATATAGAGGTCCAATACCTCGCGATGTAATCAACTATTGTGAATTGTTTATAATGTATATGAACGGGTCCTTTCAGTTGGTATCAGAGTGGTGGTCTTAGCGAACCAGGTCTGCATTAGTGTGTCTAACTGATAGTCGTTAGGATGCATTAGTGAGTCTGGACTTCGACCGTGTCTGCATGTCAAAAGTTTTGCTCATCATTTTTGTCGGAAATTACCTGCTTATCATTCTTAGTCTAGACACATCTTATTGCATTGATTGCATGAATAGTATTTAGACAAAATTCATATCTTAGCGTATCTGCTAATTCATATCTTAGCGTATCTGTTACTGTAAATTTTGCCTAACATATTCCGTAAATTCCTCCGTAATCTACGAAACATTTTGCTCTATATAATTAGAATACCACCCGATAGCCGGAAAATCATTTCATATCGAAAAATTCTTTATTCAATCGTACAAAATGGAATTCGTCATTAGTTCAAGTCCCTCGGATTCCGAAATGGAATCCCACTCAAGTTCCGAAAGCAGTGTAACCGGAATGGATCAACCAATTAGTCATCATCTATTCTGGATGAATTGGGGATGGGTTCGTAGCCTCCTTAATCATTGGAGACAAGAAGAAGGTGATCCCTTCCATCCACCACATTGCCCTCTTGGCGAAGAACCTGAAGCACTTACCGGCGAACCTATCTGAAACACCATTTTCTCTCTTATTTCTAGAGTATCTCGTCACGATTACATACTACACCAAATTCTAGATTTTATTTATCTGCTCGTCCGAACCAACAATCACCCCGGTGTAATAGAAGAAGTTAACGAGTGTAACGACCTGGAATTTTCCGATCGTTCTATACTTATGAGATTAATATTTACATAAATTAAACCTTACCAACATGATAAGCAATCCAAACTGTTGAGACTTATATTTTTGAAAAGAGTTTTACACAACGTTTGACCGTCCAATTTGACCGATGATATCACGAACTATATAACACACGATAATTATACGATTATGTATATGTACATATCTATACATATTTAACATGATTTAAGGATGGTTTAACATTTCATTGTGAACTAACAACAATGAGTTATAAGTATACTTTGAGACCATTAACTTAAGTTTTCAAAACGATAACTATATGTAACGTTCTTTGACATATATACTTACAATCTATAATGTGTTGTGATTTATGTCACCAATATGATTTAAGTGTAATAGGAATAATTTGTAACTAAAATAATCTTGATAAATATCGAACAAGTTTAGGGAAGTGTGGAGTGCACACTTGTTTGAACTTATCTTGATTATGACGGGGGTTCGGGGGCAGCGCCCCCGATAAGCGGGGTCCAAGGGGTGGCAACCCCTGGCGGGGTCCAAGGGGCAGAGACCTTGGCTGGGGTCGAGCTGCCAGGTCAGCTTGGAAATTTTTTTTTGGGCTAACATTGCTTTATTAAAAATGTCTTAAAATTTTATTTTTGGCCCGGTTGGACCCAAAATAAAAGCCCGATTTTGAGCTTCTTTTACCGTATCATACTCATCATCCATACGTATTTACTATTGGTAAATACACATCAAATCAATATCCTTATCAGCTTTAGATCCGCCCTAGATAAGAGGGAATCTTATTTGTAAGCTAGCATACATTATTACTCAAAAATTCAACACAATAATTTGTCCTTGTTCCCTCAACAACCAGACTGTCCTATAAGTATCACCATCACCTTAGTTTTTCATTTCATTCTTACAACCATCTTTCTCTAACAAAAAAAAAAACACACTCTTAGGAACTCTAAGTGTTCTTCACAATCTCAGCAAATACTCATGAAGAACTAGCTTCATGAACAACCTATAATCATCATAAGAAAGTTTGATCAAGATTATTTTCTATCTTTTGCAGTAGCTTTATCCAAGTAACTTGAGGTAGTAACCTTATTCATAATCTTATTCGATTCATATTTATATAGCTATCTTATTTTGTGTTATAAAATTTTTAACAACAAGAACATAGTTTGAATGATTTCAAACCTGTTCGCAAACTAAATAGATCCTTCTAATTTGATTTTTAAAACACTTCAAAACATGTAATATATCATATTATGACAAAATCGGATTAATCATATCTTGGCTAATTAACATAATATTTAATATATATTTACTTATGATTTGATTTTATATATTCCAGGACCACCCGTAAACAACACGAGAAGATTAATCATAAGACCTCATGATTGTACGCAACACGTCATCTGACAACACGGTACTTTATGTACGCAACACGTCATTTGACAACATGGTACCATGGGTCGAGATTAATTCTGATCAATACGAATACGATGGGGTCTTTATTTATTTTATTGAGCAACTAATTGTGGACCATTAACAACAGACTGCTAACTACGGACTAAGAAAATATTAAAAGTATTATAAGTATATATATATATGTAACGATTACTTGAAAATAAAATATGTTGATATATTATATATATGGTTAGGTTCGTGATATCTATCGGAGACCAAGTCGAGTTAAATACCTTCAAGGAAAAGGTGGGTATATAGTCCCACTTTTAAACTCTAAATATTTCGGGATGAGAATACATGCATTTTATGATTTACGTTATGGACACAAGTGATTAAAAATATATATTCTACGTTGAGTTGTACCACTGGCATACTTCCCTGTAACTTGGTAACTATTATTTACATGAGGTATTGTAAACGCGAATCCTGTTGATAGATCTATCAGGCCTGACAACCCCAACCGGACTGGACGACCAGTATTCAACGGTTGCACAGTACTTCGTTTCGGTAACTACACTTGGTACGTTGTAGTAAGATTTCATAATAAAGGGAATATGCGACGTTGATTAAATGTTAAGTATGGTTATCAAGTGCTCAACAACTTAGAATATTTTTATTAAAACGTTTATATATGAAATCTTGTGGTCTATATTTATAACGCTGCCGGCATTAAACCTATATCTCACCAACTTTATGTTGACGTTTTAAGCATGTTTATTCTCAGGTGATAACTAAAAGCTTCCGCTGCAACATGTTGAATTTAAGCAAGATCTTGAGTATGCATATTTGTGTCAAAAATAAAACTGCATATCGGAGGATTTGTAATGTAAAATATGTTGGAGGTCGTATTGTTATTATCACATGTAAAGTTTGTAAGTCTAGGATTATCGCTAAACGATAATCATTATTAAGTTGTTTAAACCTTGTATTTGTAATAAAAGCTATGGTTTGTATTGTAAAAACCAATGCAGTTTTTGAAAAATGTCGCATATAGAAGTCAATACCTCGCGATGAAATCATATGTTAATGTATTCGTCCTTATGGTTAAGGTCGGGTTATGACATGTGGTATCAGAGCGTTGGTCTTAGAGAACCAGAGAATTTGCATTAGTGTGTCTTATCGAGTTTGTTAGGATGCATTAGTGAGTCTGGACTTTGACCGTGTTTGATTTCGAAAACTATTGCTTATCCTTGTTGGTTAAAAATTAATATGTAAATATTATGTGGTATTAACGTGCTAGTTGTTATGTGATAGATGTCTGGCTTAGAACTTATTATCACATTCAGCGACTCCAAACCAGACTCTTCAGATGGTGTTCCAGTCATTAATCTATCTGATGATGAAAACGACACCTTTGGGGAAGACTCACAAGTTCCGGATGAATCAATTGAAGAGGAACCGGAAAGTGATCCTGAGGAGGAAGAAATACAGGAAATTACGAAAGACAAGTTCGAACGAGGAAAGAAACGAAAGGCTACTGAAATGGAAAATCTAAATCCCGAGTCTAGAGAGGATGTTGTGGCACCAACTCCACCAGATACTTCCACACCTATTCCCGCTATTCCTATTAGTTCTATCCCGACATCCAGTTCTTCGGTTCCTCAGCCAAAACGCAGGGAGACAACCAGGATAACCTTTAAGCGATTTCTTTGAACACAAACGCTTTGGGTTAAATGATGCGCTGTTGTTTTAAACCATGGGATTATATAATGTTTTGTATAATATTACTAGTGTGGTTTGCTTAATGTTTGATGTAAGATAAGCATATGTAAAATAGTGAAGTGTGAAATGCAATAATTTTCCATGGTTAAGTATTATTTGGGTGGTAGTAATTGATTTTCGTACTAAGCTATTAAGTATGAACTTTAACGGGTAGGTACTACCCTAGATATAATTATAAAACGCTAATAAGAAGAAAAGGCTTTTATAATAATAACTGGTTCATATTATTAATAAGCTACGATGTACTGTAAATACATACTACATCTATAATATTCCATGTGAATAATTATTTTTTCATTCTTATTGAAGATTATGGCGCGATTGAACCGAATGACGGAACAAGAAATCCAGGAACTCATCAATCAGCGAGTGAACGACAGAATGTTATGGGTCGAGGCTGCAAGAGGTGCTACAGTTAACCCAAATCCTCGTGTGGGGTGAACTTACAAAACTTTTCAAGGTTGCAAGCCCTCATCATTCAGTGGAACAGAAGGACCGGTCGGTTTAACCCGGTGGATCGAAAAGATTGAGTCTGTATTTAAAATCAGTGGTTGTATTGAGAAGGACATGACCAAGTATGCATCGTGCACCCTACAAGATAGTGCACTCACGTGGTGGAAAAACTATGTGAAGGCCGTAGGAGGAGATGTAGCTTATGATACTCCTTGGGAAGAATTCAAAACAATGCTAATCAACGAATATTGTCCAAGGAACGAGGTTAGGAAGTTGGAAGCTGAATTATGAAGCCTGAAAGCTGTTGGTACTGAACTCACCAACTACAATCAGCGATTCATGGAATTAGCTTTGCTATGTCCCGAATTGGTACCAACCGAAGAACGGAAGATTGAACTATACAAAGACGGTTTGCCTAAAAAGGTCAAGGCAAATGTTACAGCATCCAAACCCAAGACTATTCATGAAGCTATCACCATGGCGAAAGAATTGATGGACCAGATTATTCTGGATAAGAACACCGATGTCAAGACATCGGGAAACAAAAGAAAGTGGGAAGGTAATCATCAACAATCCAATAAGAAACAAGAAACCACGCAAGGTGTGGGTAGCGGTTCAAACTCAGGTTACAAAGGACGAAATCCTTTATGTAACAGATGCCACAAACATCACTCTGGTTATTGTAATGTGGTGTGCAACAATTGTAATCGAAAATGTCATCTTGCTGAAGATTGTAGGGTTCCTGCTACAAATACAAACGGTACCAAGACTCCTGCCACTAATGCAAATAGAACTGCCTTGGCCACTGTTACTTGTTATGGGTGTGGGAAACAGGGTCATTATAAGAGCCAGTGTCCGAATCCAGAGAAGAATAATGGATCTGCACGTGGAAGAGCATTTGTTATTAATGCTAGAGAGGCGTGTGAAGACCCGGAGCTTGTTACGGGTACGTTTACCATTAATAACTTATCCGCATCTATTATATTTGATACTGGTGCCGATAGAAGTTACGTGAGTAGAGACTTTTACGCTAAATTGAATTGTTCATCATTACCTCTAGATGCTAAGTACATGATTGAGTTAGCTAATGGTAAACTAATTAAAGCCGATAAAATTTGCCGTGATTGTAAAATAAATTTAGCCGGAGAAACATTTAAGATTGATTTGATACCCGTAGAATTAGGAAGTTTTGATGTAATAGTCGGCATGGACTGGATGTCCAAAATAGGAGCTGAAGTTGTGTGCGCCAAGAAGGCAATTCGCATTCCTCGTAAGGATAAAATGCCAGTAATGATTTATGGAGAGAAGGGTAACTCAAAGCTAAAACTCATTAGTTATTTGAAAGCTCAAAAGTGCTTGAAGAAAGGGTGCTATGCTATCTTAGCATATGTTAATAAAGTCGAAACGAAGGAAAAAGTGAAGAGCATCAATGACGTGCCTGTGGCAAGAGATTTTCCTGAAGTATTTCCGGAAGAGTTACCCGGATTACATCCATTTAGATCTGTAGAATTTCAAATAGATCTAGTACCGGGAGCTGCACCAGTGGCTCGTGCTCCATATAGACTTGCACCATCTGAGATGAAAGAGTTACAAAGCCAGTTACAAGAATTACTGGACCGTGGTTTCATTCGACCGAGCACTTCACCATGGGGAGCTCCGATTTTATTCGTCAAAAAGAAAGACGGATCTTTCCGAATGTGTATAGATTATCGTGAATTAAATAAATTAACTATCAAGAATCGGTATCCACTACCGAGAATTGATGACTTATTTGATCAATTGCAAGGATCATGTGTTTACTCGAAAATCGACCTAAGGTCGGGCTATCATCAACTACGCGTCAAAGAAGAAGATATTCCGAAAACTGCTTTTCGGACACGCTACGGTCATTATGAATTTTTGGTCACGCCGTTTGGATTAACGAATGCGCCAGCTGTATTCATGGACCTCATGAATCGAGTTTGTAGTCCGTATTTAGATAAGTTTGTTATCGTTTTCATTGACGATATTCTTATCTATTCCAAGAGTGAGCAAGAGCATGAGCAGCATTTAAGATTGGTATTAGAATTGTTAAGAAAAGAACAATTATACGCCAAATTTTCTAAGTGTGCGTTTTGGTTGAAAGAAGTGCAATTTCTTGGCCATGTTGTTAGTAGCAAAGGAATTCAGGTTGACCCAGCTAAAATTGAGGCCATTGAAAAATGGGAGACTCCTAAGACACCAATACAGATACGCCAATTTTTGGGTTTAGCTGGTTATTATAGAAGGTTTATTCAAGATTTTTCCCGAATAGCTAAACCATTAACAGCGTTAACACAAAAAGGGAAGAAGTACGAATGGACTTCTGAGCAGGAGAGTGTATTTCAATTACTGAAGAAGAAGTTGACTACAGCACCTATTTTATCGTTACCTGAAGGGAACGATGATTTTGAAATATATTGTGACGCTTCGCGACAAGGTTTTGGTTGCGTCCTTATGCAATGGAAGAATGTTATAGCATACGCATCCCGACAATTGAAGATTCATGAGCGGAATTATACGACGCATGATTTAGAACTGGGAACAGTAGTGTTTGCATTGAAGATATGGAGACACTACTTATATGGGGTTAAATGCACTGTGTTTACCGATCATAAAAGCCTTCAACATATCTTCGATCAGAAACAGCTGAACATGAGGCAACATAGGTGGGTCGAGCTGATAAACGACTATGAATGTGAGATTCGCTATCATCTTGGGAAAGCGAATGTAGTGGCCGACGCTCTAAGCAGAAAGGAACGGGAACCAATTCGAGTACGAGCAATGAACATAAAAATTCGCATGAATCTCAACTCACAAATCAAAGAGGCTCAACGAGAAGCTCTTACTAAAGAAAACATAGGAAATGAAATAATGTAGAAGTATGGGAAACAACTCGTTATACGGGAAGATGGAATTCGATATTTTGCAAACCGTATTTGGGTACCAAAGTTGGGTGGATTAAGGAAGTTGATATTGAATGAGGCACATAAGACAAGATACTCGATACATCCTGGAGTTGGAAAGATGTATCAAGATCTTAAGACGCATTATTGGTGGCCTAATTTGAAGACAGACGTTGCAACATATGTTGGGGAATGTTTAACTTGTTCCAAAGTCAAAGCAGAACACCAGAAGCCGTCAGGATTACTTCAACAACCAGAAATCCTAGAATGGAAATGGGACGGTATTACCATGGATTTCATCACAAAGTTACCTAAGACTGCCTGGGGTTATGACACCATTTGGGTAATAGTTGATCGTCTCACCAAATCTGCACATTTCTTACCTATAAAGGAAACGGATAGAATGGAGAAACTATTACGATTATACATAAAGGAAATTGTTTCAAGGCATGGAATACCTATTTCCATTATATTCGATCGTGATAGTAGATTTACATCAAAGTTTTGGCAATCACTACAGGAGGCCCTGGGAACTCGTTTGGATATGAGCACCGCATATCATCCACAAACTGACGGGCAGAGTGAAAGAACAATTCAGACTCTTGAAGACATGCTCAGGGCATGTGTGATCGATTTTGGAAACGGATGGGATAAATATCTACCATTAGCAGAATTCTCGTATAATAACAGTTATCATGCGAGCATTAAAGCTGCACCATTCGAAGCACTGTATAGAAGGAAGTGTAGATCCCCTATCTGTTGGAATGAAGTAGGAGATCGACAATTAACTGGTCCCGAGATCATACACGAAACGACTGAGAAGATAGTACAAATTAAGGAGAGATTGAAAACAGCCCGTAGTCGCCAAAAGAGCTACGCCGATGTCCGAAGGAAACCATTAGAGTTTCAAATCGGTGACATGGTTATGTTAAAGGTGTCACCTTGGAAAGTTGTAATACGTTTTGGAAAAAGAGGTAAACTGAACCCAAGATATGTAGGCCCGTTCAAGATCATCGAACGCATTGGACCGGTAGCTTATCGACTCGAATTACCACAACAACTCGCCGGAGTACATAATGCATTTCACGTTTCAAACCTTAAGAAGTGTCTTGCAAAGGAAGACCTCACCATTCCTCTTGAAAAAATCCAAGTCGACGAGAAACTACAATTCATAGAAGAACCAGTCGAAATCATGGACCGTGAAGTTAAACAACTCAAGCAGAGCAACATACCAATCATTAAGGTTCGTTGGAATGCTCGAAGGGGTCCCGAGTTTACTTGGGAATGAGAGGATCAGATGAAACAAAAGTACCCACATTTGTTTCCCGAGAACGCAAAATAGGTACAATTTTAAAATTTCGGGACGAAATTTATTTAACGGGTAGGTACTGTAACGACCTGGAATTTTCTGATCGTTCTATACTTATGAGATTAATATTTACATAAATTAAACCTTACCAACATGATAAGCAATCCAAACTGTTGAGACTTATATTTTTGAAAAGATTTTTACACAACGTTTGACCGTCCAATTTGACCGATGATATCACGAACTATATAACACACGATAATTATACGATTATGTATATGTACATATCTATACATATTTAACATGATTTAAGGATGGTTTAACATTTCATTGTGAACTAACAACAATGAGTTATAAGTATACTTTGAGACCACTAACTTAAGTTTTCAAAACGATAACTATATGTAACGTTCTTTGACATATATACTTACAATCTATAATGTGTTGTGATTTATATCACCAATATGATTTAAGTGTAATAGGAATAATTTGTAACCAAAATAATCTTGATAAATATCGAACAAGTTTGGGGAAGTGTGGAGTGCACACTTGTTTGAACTTATCTTGATTATGACGGGGGTTCGGGGGCAGCGCCCCCGATAAGCGGGGTCCAAGGGGTGGCAACCCCTGGCGGGGTCCAAGGGGCAGAGACCTTGGCTGGGGTCGAGCTGCCAGGTCAGCTTGGAAATTTTTTTTTGGGCTAACATTGCTTTATTAAAAATGTCTTAAAATTTTATTTTTGGCCCGGTTGGACCCAAAATAAAAGCCCGATTTTGAGCTTCTTTTACCGTATCATACTCATCATCCATACGTATTTACTATTGGTAAATACACATCAAATCAATATCCTTATTAGCTTTAGATCTGCCCTAGATAAGAGGGAATCTTATTTGTAAGCTAGCATACATTATTACTCAAAAATTCAACACAATAATTTGTCCTTGTTCCCTCAACAACCAGACTGTCCTATAAGTATCACCATCACCTTGGTTTTTCATTTCATTTTTACAACCATCTTTCTCTAACAAAAAAAAAACACACTCTTAGGAACTCTAAGTGTTCTTCACAATCTCAGCAAATACTCATGAAGAACTAGCTTCATGAACAACCTATAATCATCATAAGAAAATTTGATCAAGATTATTTTCTATCTTTTCCAGTAGCTTTATCCAAGTAACTTGAGGTAGTAACCTTATTCATAATCTTATTCGATTCATATTTATATAGCTATCTTATTTTGTGTTATAAAATTTTTAACAACAAGAACATAGTTTGAATGATTTCAAACCTGTTCGCAAACTAAATAGATCCTTCTAATTTGATTTTTAAAACACTTCAAAACCTGTAATATATCATATTATGACAAAATCGGATTAATCATATCTTGGCTAATTAACATAATATTTAATATATATTTACTTATGATTTGATTTTATATATTCCAGGACCACCCGTAAACAACACGAGAAGATTAATCATAAGACCTCATGATTGTACGCAACACGTCATCTGACAACACGGTACTTTATGTACGCAACACGTCATTTAACAACATGGTACCATGGGTCGAGATTAATTCTGATCAATACGAATACGATGGGGTCTTTATTTATTTTATTGAGCAACTAATTGTGGACCATTAACAACAGACTGCTAACTACAGACTAAGAAAATATTAAAAGTATTATAAGTATATATATATATATGTAACGATTACTTGAAAAGAAAATATGTTGATATATTATATATATGGTTAGGTTCGTGATATCTATCGGAGACCAAGTCGAGTTAAATACCTTCAAGGAAAAGGTGAGTATATAGTCCCACTTTTAAACTATAAATATTTCGGGATGAGAATACATGCATTTTATGATTTACGTTATGGACACAAGTGATTAAAAATATATATTCTACGTTGAGTTGTACCACTGGCATACTTCCCTGTAACTTGGTAACTATTATTTACATGAGGTATTGTAAACGCGAATCCTGTTGATAGATCTATCGGGCCTGACAACCCCAACCGGACTGGACGACCTGTATTCAACGGTTGCACAGTACTTCGTTTCGGTAACTACACTTGGTACGGTGTAGTAAGATTTCATAATAAAGGGAATATGCGACGTTGATTAAATGTTAAGTATGGTTATCAAGTGCTCAACAACTTAGAATATTTTTATTAAAACGTTTATATATGAAATCTTGTGGTCTATATTTATAACGTTGCCGGCATTAAACCTATATCTCACCAACTTTATGTTGACGTTTTAAGCATGTTTATTCTCAGGTGATAACTAAAAGCTTCCGCTGCAACATGTTGAATTTAAGCAAGGTCTTGAGTATGCATATTTGTGTCAAAAATAAAACTGCATATCGGAGGATTTGTAATGTAAAATATGTTGGAGGTCGTATTTTTATTATCACATGTAAAGTTTGTAAGTCTAAGATTATCGCTAAACGATAATCATTATTAAGTTGTTTAAACCTTGTATTTGAAATAAAAGCTATGGGTTGTATTGTAAAAACAAATGCAGTTTTTGAAAAATGTCGCATATAGAGGTCAATACCTCTCGATGAAATCATATGTTATTGTATTCGTCCTTATGGTTAAGGTCGGGTTATGACAACGAGCTTCGCGCTCGGGTAGTGGCTTTGGAGAATATGGTACAAAGGTTACAAACACCAGCAGCAGCACCAGCAGCATAAACAGTACCACCATCAGCAACACTAACAGTACCATCACCACCACCAACAACAACATCCACATCCCACACTGCAACATCACAATCTGTATCTCAAACATCAACGTCATACGCCCTGTAAATATCCAGGAATATCAACAACAACAACAAACGATGAAGTATTAATTCATAAACTTCATTGAAGAGATATCTCTGCGGCAGTTATGTAATCTCCAAAATCTTAGAGATTATTTAATTCTGACCGTAAATCGGATGAGTGAGCGGAGATGGTAGAGTAGAAACTTTGATAAAAAATGGTGTACGATTTACAAGCTAGAATTGTTTTACCAACAGCATCAACAGGACTGTAGCATCATCAACACAGTCAGTGCCGTCAGTATCGTCAGAATCAACAACACCTGTAACATCACAAACTCTGTCAGTTCAAGAATCATTGTGGACATCATTACGAATCAACAACAAATATATTGTATCAATGAGTTATGAAGTATTAACTCATTTCCAATCGAAAGATTTATATGTATATTTTATATGTATAAATTTTTAAACCATAATAAATCTTCCCGTACTAAGCTATTATGTGTGAATCTTAACTACTCAGTTAATTCATATTATAAATATGCAATGATGTACGTCCTTCGTTCGCAACTTAACCATCGTTAATTACAATCTCTGTCTCAATTCAATAAAAATCCAATTCATAATAAATCAAGTGTATTATTCGAATATATGTTTGATTTTAGACTTTCATCATCGATGTACTCGAAACTTTTCAAATAACATCATTCGTACCTTGTGAAGTTCACAAGAATTTCACGAAAACCAACAAATAACAAAGTAATGATTCATAATTTCAATATTATTGAAGAAATACTTCTACAATTTATAAAGTTTTAGGGATTACTCAATTCTAGTTCCAACCATAAAACAAATGAGTTTAATTTAATATTAACTCATTAAATCTATATTACATCTAAAGAAAATATACACATATATTTTCATAAACACTGTAATAAACTTCTTTTGTACAAAATATTAATTGTGAAATTTTTTTAACGGGTAGGTACGTCATTTGTATACGGTGAACACTTTCCTTAATTTAATGATATATTTGGTTATCTTAAATTAATGTATGCATTTGTCTATCCGTTATAATTGTTGTGTTTGTTAATATTTATCTGTAACTTATACTGTTGTTATGCTGAAACCTTGACATTTTAGAGGTCTAATTCACGGACCACCCTTCCAATTACCCACGTGGCTATAACCTAGTGTTAGGAACTGATCAATCCTAGGATACAGCATAAGTAGTTATGTGTGCTTAACATCACAATAGGATTTAGTAGCTACGTATAGATAAGGTAACTATCTATCAGAGAAGAGCTATCCGCCTTAAGATTGTGATTAGGTTAGTACTACAGGATTCTTATGGATACTGGTCTAGTCAAAAGCATTATTCGCATCAGAAGCAGTGTTTTAGAGATACTGTCTAATGATCCGGGGTTGAGTAATTGATTGCAAAGGAGAGACGTCTAATTCAATTAGCAGTACCTTAGAATATCTAAGATTGCACATATGTTAATGTTAAGGCATAACTATATTATTAAGTGGACGATTCATATAGTAGTAATACCAACTAGGATTAAGAAAATTCGGAACCTTTCTTAGGTATATCACTATGTTCATGAGACTATGACTCCATCCAAGATAGGTCTCTTAATTAATTCTTTTAGATTAGCGTTGGGAGTAGGACATGCTGTACCGATCAAATCTTCAAAACCTAGCCTCTTAGTGACAAATCAATTAGGTTACCTCCTCTTGATTAAGATTTAGTGCTCATTCTAGGAAGTAGAGCTCTACATGTAGTCTCCCTACAGCCCTAAATATTACATTCAACCCTTTACTTTATTTATCATTTATCTTACTTATAGTAGATTTATCCATAGTTTATTCAAAACACCTTACTTGATATAGGGTTATCTTTAGACGTGCTACGATCCCATATTACTGTAACAACCCAACCCGTTAACCAACCAAAAATGCAACATAAAAAAAAAAATTAAAACTGGGCTGACCAGATGAGGTGCGCGGCGCGCACAGGTGAGCGCACAGGGCCTGGCAGCCCGCTGTCCAAAAATTCCATTTTACGCGAAAAGATCTTCGACTTCTCGACACATTTAGACCAAACGCTTTTCACAACATTTTATATTAGTTAAAACTAACACGTTCCAATAATAAAATGAGTTTTACGAGACCGGGCCCACATCGGCCGTTTTACGACTTTCGTACAAAATACAAGTTTTCGACCACACGACTTCTAATACAAAATAAAGCCGAGCATGGCGATTGGGGATACGCTACCCAATCCTAATCAATCCAAAAGCCAGATCTTCTAAAGCAACTATGCGAGTCCACTGGTCCCCACGCTTACCCGAGCCACCGTCTCCAAGCAAATCTATTAAAATGTAAACAACGAGAGGGTAAGCTAACGCTTAGTGAATGCAATAACTATACATATACATATATAATATACCTACTTGCATACACTTACACAAATACCTCATACACGCTAGCAAGTTACATAGCATACCTTCGCAAGTATAACTCTAAATTCTTCAAGACCACAAGGTAGCACCACAACAACATATATATAACTCGAATAATATAAAATGTTACACTACAACACGTCACCATGGTTAACCGATTACACAAGGGAATGGTACTTCGAATATCCCACCGGTATTCATAACAACCGTTAGTGTACAATGAAATATATCACTAATCCCTAGGCCATTCGGACAACGAAATATCCGTTCAAAGCAATCGTTAGTGTACAACAAAATATATCACTAACTCTTGGTCGGATTGGACAACGAAATATCCGTTCAAAGCAATCGTTAGTGTACAACGAAATATATCACTAACTCTTGGTCGGATTGGACAACGAAATATCCGTTCAAAGCAATCGTTAATGTACAACGAAATATATCACTAACTCTTGGGCAATTTGGACAACGAAATATCCATCGTTAGTGTACAACGAAATATATCACTAACTTTGGTGGTATAGACAACGCATACCCGGCCCCTCCCCCGCCATACAAATAGATACATTATATACGCACATGTATAATCATTCCACTCACCTTGTCGCCTTGATGAAATGCTACCGAATAATCCGCAACTCGCCGATGAAATGTACCTATTCCATCATCACAATTACAACAACACACTTAGAGTGGATTTACAAACCAACTCAATTCGACCCTTAGTGCAAATTCGACCAATTGCACTTACAAACCCAAAACGCGCCCAAACTAACCAATAATCACTAACACAAGTGAAAATGGTCTTATTATGCCAATTGAACCCAATCTTAAGTGTTAAACACTTATCATTCGCAAAATCAACCAAAACCCCAATTTTGACTCATTTCCAAAATTAGTCTTTCAAATACACAAAATGGGTTCTAACACTTCCATAATCACTAATCCTTGTGATTAAACCCAAATACAAGTCTTAATCATGGCCAATTTGTTCACCAACCCAAAATCCACCAACAACAAACAATAACCCGATTACTAGCATCAATAAACTCACTTCATGAGTTTAAATGGGTTTCCTAACAATTTTAAGTTCAAACCCTAACTTTGAATATCAAATCAAACAATGAAATTCAGAGTTAGAACTTACCACAACAACCAAAACGTAGCTAGGAACGAGGTGAACAACTTTAAAACCCGAGACTTTGATCAATTCAAGCTCCTTCTTCTCCAAAACCCCAAATCTCTCTCTAGACCTCTCTCTCTCTCTCTAAGAATGGATGAGAGTGATGAATGGATGTGAAAATGATCCAAAGTTGGATCCAAACCAACTGATAAAGCTCACAGATCCGGCCTCAAGTGAAATGACCAAAATGCCCATCATTAAACTCAAAAAGCAGAAAAATAGAATCCTGTCGCTGGCAGTGTGCGCGGCGCGCTCACTTAGTGGTGCGCGACGCGCACAGTGGTCTGAGCAGTTTCCTGAGCTTTTTAATTTACGCCATGCACTATACATTTATGTACGCCATTTACACTCTATGTACCATGAATATTTGGGTGTTACAACTCTCCCCCACTTAGAATCGATCACGTCCTCGTGATCCTCGTCACTTAACCGTCCGGATCTACACTCCACGGTCCTCAACATAAGTTCCAAATTCGATCTCCACCACATTACGCATTAATCCGAAGATTATTCCAATAACTAAAAACACACTTGTACGCGTTCTGAAACGTGCAATACATACAACATCCGAAATCCATAACGATCACTTGGAATACGCGAGACCGCCACGTACTCTTCCAACTTCTCTAGGCAATCCTTCTCTAAGAGTCACCATTAATAACCAAATCGTCACCCACGATCTATTAAAATTCACAAATTCAAGCACAAGAATTTGTTAAATCCCTCCAATCGAAAAAACTCAACCGATCTCGTACCGAGATATCAATCCCTGGACGTACTCTCACCAAGTACAATGCTAAGAACAACCAAGTCTTAACCTAAGGTCAACGACCCAAACGATGAACACCAAGCAAAAACGAATCCTTACGGATAACACTTACCCCTAGCATCCCCCGTAGTGCGCAAACACGGCTAGTATGCAACTATCGTACATCGTAAGCAAGCGACCAAAACCGCTAACGTCCAAATCGACTAAGGCATCACATGTTCAAATCGTGTGAGTAAAACACGGCTATTACTCACAATCATACGCACAAACACGGCTATGTGTATAAATATGGAATGTGGACAACACATGAATGGTACTCCCATTCCGATATGGTTATACCACGATTAACCAATAATATAAGGGAATGGTACTTCGGATTTCCCATCGGTGTTCCCAACAACCGTTAGTGTACAACGAAATATAACATTAACCCCCGAGGTGTTCCAAAACGGCTATGCAACACTATTACCAACGTGTGAGTAAAAATCGGCTATTATTCACCACCATGTGCACAAAATGGCTATGTGCACAATTCATACGGTCAATTAACATCATAAACCTACAAGTAACGATTCTTTCCGAAAACCGCTCACCATCAATCACAACCAAGAGTGGTTAACTAAGAGCTAATCCTTCCGGATATCACTCATCACCTATCGCTAGTCAAACGCGGTCAACCTAGAGATAACCCCAAATAAACACATACACGTAAGCACCTCGTAGTACACAATAATGGCTATCGTGTAACTACCACCCAAAGTATACGATAATGAGGCATCATACCCTTTCTCAAAGTCCCATTATGCTATTTCCAAAGGTAACCAAACGGCTAACACAATCCAGCCAAGAACCACCCATATTGTGCATAGGCACAACAATAATTCCCTAGAAGAGAATCCGGCACGCACATCCCTTAATCGAGGGATCTTACCTTGCTCGTCGAACGCGTAAATTATCTCCCAATGAGATTTACCACATCACCACCTCGGTGATAATTTAAATCCAAAAAACCATAAGTACAATTTATTCCAAATCGTACTTTTACCACAATCGACCAATGTAGGTCTCAACACTAGCTTCGAATCCCTACAAGCATCGTCCAAATATCACTACAATAGAACACCTTCGTGCGAGAGTACAAACTCCCCCACTTAGAACTCCGCTCCGTAACCACATCACCAAACAATAGCATCCCGTGAAACGACCACTTATCAACATACACAACCAATATCCTCATTGGTCATAGTCCTCGAATTCTCATGGATTCGTTTTCAACAATAAATCCCGACGATAAACACCTGCTCACTCTCACGGAAGGAGTGACCACTAATCCAACAACTAATGCGCCATTTGCATTATCATAACCCCTAAAAGAGAGACGAGGTACACCCGTCTTGTATAGTTCCTAATACGCACGTCATCAAACCTTGCTCCAACTTTGAGCATACGAAGGTTTTTAACCTATTATTAAACACTTCAAACGAAGAGTTTACCACAAATTTCGCAACTTAAACCTTGCAATGCTCCGGTTGCTCTAGCTTGTCAAATTTCCACCTAGTCACTCATGTACTTAAGGGTTTCTCCCCGGTACCCTAAGTACAATGTAACCGCAACACCATCGGAGTCGATCACCACGCTAGTAGGTATGAAAGAGGTGTTGGGATTTAACAAGTTCATAATACACTTAAACCATTTTAAGAATAAGAAAGCGGAAGCATGTTAATTACCAATTTTATGCTTGTTAAACTTTAACCAATTAAAGTTAAATCCCAATTAGGATCAAGTTATGAAATATACTTACAAACTACAAGCAAGAAAAGAGTTTGTACCTACTCTAAGCTTGTTGATAGATGATGATGAAGATGATGATGAATGGAGCTCCAAAAGTATGAAACCTCAAGTTGTTATACCCCAAACTTATGCACCAACACCCTAGCTTTTGGTTAGGATTTAATGACACTTTAAATGAACTTGAAAATGGACCAAAGACCCTTCTTTGTGAGCTGAATATTTTCGGCCAGAATGAGCTGAAAACCAGCAGATTTCAAGTGTGTTTTGATATGTTTTGAATGCATGTGTTGGACTTTGAAAGCCTTGGTACATATGCATCTTAAACATGGAAGTAATGAGCTATATTACCAAGCTAAAACCTCTCCCTTTTGCTGTTAAAAACGTCCAGCATGCTGTCCAGAAAAAACAGAGAGTTTTTGGACTTGTGAGAGGTTTTCTTAAGTCAAAAATGCTTGGTTAATTCAACTCCCATGCACATGAGGGAAAGTGTTATTAAAAGTAACAAGGAATAAGCATGGGATGGACTTCTTGGAGTCCCAAAATCTGCCCACACTTGTATATATTATATCAAGTTTTGTAATTTATAAAACTTGTAATAATATTAACATGCATTTATATAAAACTTGTATAAAGTATAATGCATTTGTTAAGTTACTTTTATTTTATAAACCAATTTATAAAATATAACACAACATAACTATTTAAACCTATAAATAATTATATATAAATTATCCAAATAATTTATCTCAAGTGATTACATTTTAGAAAACCCATTTTCTAAAATCCAAGTGTCGCGTATTTATTTAACGATCCATTCGTTAAGATTAAATACTTATAAGGTGTCGGTAAGTTTGTTATTGGGTATGACCCGACTTGGATCATAACATATTAGCCACATTAATTTAATATGTCTCTC
This sequence comes from Rutidosis leptorrhynchoides, assembly GCF_046630445.1. Classification (NCBI taxonomy): domain Eukaryota; kingdom Viridiplantae; phylum Streptophyta; class Magnoliopsida; order Asterales; family Asteraceae; genus Rutidosis; species Rutidosis leptorrhynchoides. The sequence continues at coordinate 434,875,311 of NC_092336.1, forward strand.
GGGCATACGAAATACCTTCAATCTCCCACTTGCACGAGAAACATAAGAAATTAATGCAAGTGATGGATACATCCTAACACACTGTCCATCACCCCTAATATGTTATGACTTTGTGCCATTCAATAACATCATCCCCTTCGAGCTCCTTACTCGAACTGATATATAGGTGAATCTTATCATTATATCCTTTCATCCTAGATGTCATGTCAAATCCAAGAGATACAGAGTGATCACTCTCTTATAGATTTAACTTTATCAGGCCTTAGACATCTGACTCTCAACGAATAAGAGGGACAAATTCCATCTTGACTACATACGTCCTAGATACACACTTTTGTATTATACCTGAGTTCTTCCTTATGTACTACCATATTTCAGAATAGCAAGGAAAGAATCAAGGCATAATACTCGATGAATATCAGAACCCAATATGTATCTCAGGTCAGAGGATACGATGATATTCGCCTTTACTCAAGATTACATGTGATCAACCACAAAGGCTCCATACAGTAAATCTTGAGAGCGGGTCTTCCAATATTTGTATCCCACAAATATCTATGAACCTTGGTAGCAACCTTGCCCCACATTCATTCCGTGAATGTATACCAATCCAAGTTCATAATAGTCTAAACCTCACACTTGTTCCGACAAATGTGATCGACTACGGAATTTAGAATAATAGCTTATTCATGGATAAAATATGCAAAATAGGAACATAACTCAAATAAATTAACACCATAGTTATATTAATGAGTTTGAACCACTTCGTTCCGTTACAATACTTAAAACAGATCATAACCAATCACTAGAATATTGAAGCACTAATGCAAAACATGTCCTTCATGTTTTGCTCCATGTAAGAGCTTCATGAGTGGATCCGCTATATTAAGATCTGTGTGAACTTTGCGAATACATATCTTTCCCTTTTCAACTTCATCCCTTATGTAGTTGAATCTCCGCTCAAAGTGAAGGGTCTTTTGGTGAGCACGAGGTTCCTTGATTTGAGCAATCACACCCTCGTTATCACAAAAGATCTCAAGAGGGTCCTGAATGGAAGGGACCACTCCTAAGTCGTCGATGAATTTCTTCATCCATGCAGCTTCCTTAGCTGCCAATGAGACGGCGATGTACTCTGATTCTGTAGTGGATAAAGCAACAACCTCCTGTTTCGAACTCTTCCAAGAGACCGCACCACCATTTAACATGAAGACATAACCGGATTGTGATCGAGAGTCATCTCGATCAGTTTGGAAACTCGCGTCCACGTAACCTTTTACGGCGAGTTCCTCCTCACCAGACCCATATATTAGAAACATATCCTTAGTTCTCCTAAGGTATTTCAATATACTTTTAACAGCAATCCAATGACTGTTTCCTGGGTTATTCTGGTATCTACTTGTCAAGCTTAGAGCGCATGACACATCCGGTCTAGTACATATCATCGCATACATGATAGACCCAAAAGCAGATGCGTATGGGACTTTCTTCATTCTCTCTTGTTCATCTTTCGTGGTAGGACACTGAGATGAATTGAGAACGGTTCCTCTTTGAATAGGTACCAAACCTTTCTTAGAGTTTTCCATCTTGAACCTTTTCAAGATTTTATCAATGTATGTACTTTGACTTAAAACTATCAATCTCTTGGATCTATTCCTATAGATCCCTATCCCCAATATGTATTGTGCGTCTCCAAGATCCTTAATGGAGAAGCAACTCTTTAGCCAAGTTTTGACTCCTTGCATTGTGGTAATATCATTCCCAAATAATAATATATCATCCACATATAGCACAAGCAACATTGTAGAGCTCCCACTAGCCTTCTTGTACACACAAGCTTCATCACCATTTTTAATGAAGCCAAATTTCTTTGCCTCTTCATTAAAGCGATGATTCCACATTCTAGATGCTTGTTTCAATCCGTAGATTGATTTCTTCAACTTGCATACCTTTTTAGGATTTTTCGGATCAACAAAACCTTCGGGCTGTACCATATAGACATCTTCCTCAAGATATCCATTTAGGAAAGCGGTTTTGACATCCATTTGCCATATTTCATAGTCATAGTGAGCAGCAATGGCAAATAATATCCTAATAGACTTTAGCATTGCCACTGGCGAGAAAGTTTCATCATAATCAACCCCTTGAGTTTGAGTGAAACCTTTTGCTACAAGTCTAGCTTTGTATGTATCCAAGTTTCCATGTATGTCAGTTTTCTTCTTGAAAGGCCATTTGCAATCAACTAGCTTGGAGCTAGGAGGTTGCACAACAAGTTTCCAAACTTGGTTTTCATACATGGATTGCATCTCGGCGTTCATGGCTTCCTGCCATTTATCTTTATCAATTCTTGATAAAGCATCTTTGTAGTTTGTCGGTTCATCCAAATCAACCGTATAGCAACCTTCCACGAGAAACCCATATCTCTAAGGGAGGATTACTAATCCTACTAGATATTTGAACGTCTTGTGTACCTTGATCATCCACTTGATCATTTTCAACATCCTCATGTTGAGTACTAGTGCCAACCAATTGTGTATCATCGGCTTGATCTTGTACCTCTACAAGATCTATCTTCCTTTCACCATCACCTTCCATAAGGAACTTGGTTTCAAGGAACTCCGCTTTCCGAGCAACAAATACGGTTTGCTCGGATGGATCATAGAAGTAATATCCCATGTCATCTTTGGGATATCCTATGAAGATACACTTTGTGGATCGAGCATGTAGCTTATTTGCTACATAACGCTTAGGATAAGCTTCACATCCCCATACTTTCAAGTATGAAAGAGAAGGAGGTTTTCCAAACCACATCTCATGAGGAGTTCGTTCCACTTTCTTGGTTGGGGCCATATTTAGAATACGAGCCGCGGAGCAAAGACAATAACCCCAAAATGTATTGTTGAGTTGTTTTGTACTTCGTTTTGATATTCTTTGAATGCTTCAAAAGTTTCATCCTTATGTTTTAACAAGTAGACATATCCGAAATGACTGAAGTCATCAATGAAAGTAACGAAGTATCTTTCATCATTCCTAGTCATGGGTTTAAAGGGTCCACATACATCCGAATGTATTAATCCCAATAAATCTTTAGCCCTTTCATAGGTCCCTTTGAAAGGTGCTTTAGTCATCTTGCCTTGTAAACAAGATTCACATACTTCAAACGAATCCATTTCATTTGATTTCAAAAGTCCATTCTTTTGAAGTGTATGTATTCGGTTCTTGTTTATGTGACCAAGGCGACAATGCCATAAGTAGGAATCACTCAAATCCCTTTTGAGTTTCTTGGTGCTTGTATGGTACATTGAGCTACTAGATGATGTGTCATCATGAACCAATTCATAAATTCCATTTGAAGGCGAAGCCTTGAAATAGAATACATTATCTTTAGAAACATGAATATCATCATCAATAAAATTAAGATTATAACTACATTTTCTTAAGCGGGATACAGAAATAATGTTTTGAGTCAAATCAGGAGCATACAAAACATTTTTCAAAATAAGTTCCAAACCACTTGGAAGTTGTAACATAAAGTCTCCTTGAGCTTGTACGTGCACCTTTGCACCATTTCCCATAAAGAGACTTGATGTTCCCGCATCTAGTTTACTTCTTTTGAACCCTTGCAAAGAATTGCAAAATGTGAGTTCCACATCCTGTGTCTAATACCCATGTATTAGAAGAAGTAATACTAAGCTCAATGTATTCCATATATACATTACTTGAGGTTTGCCCTGCATCCCTCTTTGTTTTCAACTCCTTTAGGTAGACCGGGCACTTGCGTTTCTAGTGACCCATCACATCGCAACCATAGCACGGATCTATCTTGGGGTTTCCTTATCCTGCAACCTTTTGCTTTTATTTTATGTTGGTTGGGGTAACCAACTTCCTTTTTCCCTTGTTCTTGCCTTGGTAGGTGGGTCCTTTCCTCTTAGCCCCTTTGGCTTAGAAGTGGAATTGTCCTTGGACCTACCTTCATTGATCATAAGCACGGGTGAAGCCCTTTTACCTATGCTTGATTAGCCATCCTAAGCATGGCATGTAATTTGCCAATGCTCTTATCCCAACCATTCATGTTTTAATTCAAAACGAATGTGTCAAACCTTTTGACAAAGAGTTGAGGATAAGGTCCGTGGCTAATCCATTAGACACATTATAATTTAGACGGTCCAATCGATCAATAAGGCTTTTCATCTTTAGTACATAAGATGAAAAGGATTGGGTGTTATTTTCTTTTCCGAGGATGGTCCTCAATGATAGGTTGTTTAGGTTAAGTGGTGCATTTTGCATGTTGTTGTTATTTGCGGCCAGCTACAAAATTTGACAAAGTTTGTTTAAGCATTGATTTATAATTTAACAATCAATACCCCTTTAGTTTAATTGATCCATGTTAAATTTTAGAATCCAACGGTAAACCAAATTTCGGTTAGGTGACCTTTATCCCGTTATTTGATTTAGCTAGGTAGTCATTCCATGACAATTGCAATCCTTTTGAAACTTCTAAGGTATGGGATCATGCAATCCTTTTGCATGGCATATTTATCCCATCAACGCCTATTTGTTCCTCATGCTTCGGTGACCCTAAGTTCATGATTCCCAAATCAAGTCGTCCTACTTGTGTAAACATGTGAACTTAACATACAAGTGGTTAGGTGACCTTTATCCCGCAAGCATGTCAAATTCACCTTAACCACATTAGTTTGTTCATGACGGTTAGGTGACCTTTATCCCATCATGAGTTCCCTAATATGTTTAAGTGTCGCACAAAAGGATGGCGTTAAACTTGTTTACCTTGTTTGTAAAAGGGATTTTAAGTTTTCATTAATTCTAGTTTTAGAAAACTTTTATGCCATACACCAACATGCATTTAGTGTATGGTACTTATGAAAAACCATATTCATGTCTTGTAATTAGCCAATTACTTGATATAAACCATTTTATATATATGTGATCATATCCTTGTTCTTATTCTTAATAACCATTTATAAAGGTCCTTTTTGCCATTTATATTTAACCATTTAAATTATCGTTTTGCATGTCGTTAATTAATGTATAATTTAACCAATTAAATTTACATTTTGCTTGTTGTTAACTTGTGTGATTTACTTGTAGCATACAAACATACAATCCACAATCATACAATAAACAACCATGCATGCAAAACAAATATGTTCACAATCAAGCCATTTTGGTAGACATTTGTTTAGCCGAAAACAAATGCCACCGGATAAGGGGTAATTACACAAAGTAGGAGATTTCAAATCTCTCACTTAACCTTGCATCCAAATGCTTCTTCATGTGTTCTTCAAGTCTTCATCATTCTTCATCATTTTACAAAATATATCCTAATACATTTTGTCTAAAAAAAATGAAATTACAACCTAATCTATTTTACATACCAAATATAAAATAAATTACATAACCAAATGAATTATTACATGCCAAATGAATAAATATTATTACAAACCAATTGAATAAATATCAATCAACCATGCATGCAACCAAACACTAGGTCAAGGCTTAGATTGTGAACATCATCAACATAAGTGATAGGCAATACAGAATCACAAGTGATTGGAAACACAGAATCACAAGTGATCTGTAACACAGAATCACAAGTGATTGGCAATACAGAATCACAAGTGATCGGAAACACAGAATCACAAGTGATTGGAAGTACAGAATCACAAGTGATCGGCAACACAGAATCACAAGTGATTGGCAGTACAGAATCACAAGTGATTGGCAGTACAGAATGCAGAATCACAAGTGATTTTGGCCAAAATGACAACCACCCAAAACCGAAAATTTTACATTCTACTTCATGCATGTTCATAGAATGCAAAATTATAGTGGGTTTAATAACCATCTCGAAGCATATTTCAACAACTTCGGCTCTAGATACCATTGTTGGGATTTAACAAGTTCATAATACACTTAAACCATTTTAAGAATAAGAAAGCGGAAGCATGTTAATTACCAATTTTATGCTTGTTAAACTTTAACCAATTAAAGTTAAATCCCAATTAGGATCAAGTTATGAAATATACTTACAAACTACAAGCAAGAAAAGAGTTTGTACCTACTCTAAGCTTGTTGATAGATGATGATGAAGATGATGATGAATGGAGCTCCAAAAGTATGAAACCTCAAGTTGTTATACCCCAAACTTATGCACCAACACCCTAGCTTTTGGTTAGGATTTAATGACACTTTAAATGAACTTGAAAATGGACCAAAGACCCTTCTTTGTGAGCTGAATATTTTCGGCCAGAATGAGCTGAAAACCAGCAGATTTCAAGTGTGTTTTGATATGTTTTGAATGCATGTGTTGGACTTTGAAAGCCTTGGTACATATGCATCTTAAACATGGAAGTAATGAGCTATATTACCAAGCTAAAACCTCTCCCTTTTGCTGTTAAAAACGTCCAGCATGCTGTCCAGAAAAAACAGAGAGTTTTTAGACTTGTGAGAGGTTTTCTTAAGTCAAAAATGCTTGGTTAATTCAACTCCCATGCACATGAGGGAAAGTGTTATTAAAAGTAACAAGGAATAAGCATGGGATGGACTTCTTGGAGTCCCAAAATCTGCCCACACTTGTATATATTATATCAAGTTTTGTAATTTATAAAACTTGTAATAATATTAACATGCATTTATATAAAACTTGTATAAAGTATAATGCATTTGTTAAGTTACTTTTATTTTATAAACCAATTTATAAAATATAACACAACATAACTATTTAAACCTATAAATAATTATATATAAATTATCCAAATAATTTATCTCAAGTGATTACATTTTAGAAAACCCATTTTCTAAAATCCAAGTGTCGCGTATTTATTTAACGATCCATTCGTTAAGATTAAATACTTATAAGGTGTCGGTAAGTTTGTTATTGGGTATGACCCGACTTGGATCATAACATATTAGCCACATTAATTTAATATGTCTCTCGGGCATACGAAATACCTTCAAGAGGCACCTAACGTTGTGTACCGTAGACTCCATTACTAACATTCATCTAGGCCAAACACTTGATCTCAATGGTTCCGTCCACCCGACGAACCTCATGGTTCATCAACTTCAACACGAAAGCGAGCACGCTCTAACATTCGAACACCAAAGCCCATTTCCATGGCTTGGTAGAAATGCTTTCCGAAACATTAAGGAATGCTTGGTTGCACCAAGTCTTACGCCCTTCGCCCGACAACCAAACGTCACTATAGGGTACTTCCATTAGGAACTTCACCCATAACAATAAAACGCGCAACACAACGCACTCAACAAAACCGTACATATCGGCACACAATAAATATTCAAAGGACATATTTATTAAAAACGAAAAGTGCCTTAACGTCCCCTTACGGCATTTGCCGCCTCCAACTCGAGACAATCCGGCTTGCGATGTCCCTCTTTATGACAATAGTAGCACATTCCGTCATCACTTCTCGGTATCGTGCACTCCCATAGCTTGTGGCCCCTAACACCACAATTGAAACATCTAGGTGCACGAGAATTCGTAATTCCTTTCTCTACATTTCCCATGCTCACACTTGCACCCTTAGCCTTCTTACTTGGAGCACCATACGAATCAACCCTTCTCTTACTCGAAGGTTCACCAATTATCGATCGCGAATGCGATTCAAAGCCCCTAGCCACGATGAACAACTCCGCGAATGAGTTCACTTGACCAATGCTAATTTTGTTCCGCAAGTCATCATTCAAAGCTCGACACAAATCTTCCATCAACAAACGATCATTCCCAATATACTCCGGGCAAACACGAGCCTTTGTCATAAAGGTCGTCTTGAGAGTATTCAAATCCATAGAACCTTGTTGCATATTTGGTAACTCATTACGCAAGTCCAACAAATCCGCTCGAGTCCGGAACTCCTCGAAGAATTCCTTCTTAAAATCGTCCCACGATAACCCCTTAAATGCTTCACCGCCAACAATATCAATCTTACCATCCAACCACTCCCTTGCCCTACCCCGCAACAAGCTAGTAGCGAGTCTCGTCCTCTTCTCGGGAGGGCAATCAATAGAACGAAAACACCCTTCGGCATCCGAGATCCATGTTGTGCTTATCAAAGGATTCGGTTTCCCGTCATATATCGGAGGTTTAGTCTTCATGAAGCTCTTACGACAACGCTCCATTTCACCATTACTTCGAAAATCAGAATACATTCTACCCATTTGCTTCGTAACGGTGACCGCAACTCTAGCTTTAAACTCAACGTCGTTCGTCTCGATCCCATTTCCCGTCACCATTTTAAGAAATTCAAAGATTAGATCATGAACGTATAGAACCATACATGCAACGTCGCCCCATCTTCCTCAATAATCGTCTTACATAACTTGTTAGACACGATTTGCACCCGTATTAATGATAGCTAGTCACTAATACGCAAACACGTCGCATCCACTCGTTAGTACCACGACCATCTTGCTCGATGATTTTCTCAAACACAAACATAAACACAAAACAACGCATTAGTATATTAATAACATCCTCATATTAATATAAACGTTAGTCCACCTATAAACTAGGTCACTAACCAATTTCCCTTTCTGACCCGTAATCCTACAAGTCCCGCAACAATTTCGCACACATAAAAGTATAAGTCTAGGCACCTATCTCAAGTCACCTAAATCCCTTAGACCATGCTCTGATACCACTTGTAACAACCCAACCCGTTAACCAAACAAAAACGCAACATAAAAAAAAATTAAAACTGGGCTGACCAGATGAGGCGCGCGGCGCGCACACTCACCTGTGCGCGGCGCGCACAGGGCCTGGCAGCCCGCTGTCCAAAAATTCCATTTTACGTGAAAAGATCTTCGACTTCCCGACACATTTAGACCAAACACTTTTCACAACATTTTATATTAGTTAAAACTAACACGTTCCAATAATAAAATGAGTTTTACGAGACCGGGCCCACATCGGCCGTTTTACGACTTTCGTATAAAATACAAGTTTTCGACCACACGACTTCTAATACAAAATAAAGCCGAGCATGGCGATTGGGGATACACTACCCAATCCTAATCAATCCAAAAGCCAGATCTTCTAAAGCAACTATGCGAGTCCACTAGTCCCCCCGCTTACCCGAGCCACCGTCTCCAAGCAAATCTATAAAAATGTAAACAACGAGAGGGTAAGCTAACGCTTAGTGAATGCAATAACTATACATATACATATATAATATACCTACTTGCATACACTTACACCAATACCTCATACACGCTAGCAAGTTACATAGCATACCTTCGCAAGTATAACTCTAAATTCTTCAAGACCACAAGGTAGCACCACAACAACATATATATAACTCGAATAATATAAAATGTTACACTACAACAAGTCACCATGGTTAACCGATTACACAAGGGAATGGTACTTCGAATTTCCCACCGGTATTCATAACAACCGTTAGTGTACAACGAAATATATCACTAATCCCTAGGCCATTCGGACAACGAAATATCCGTTCAAAGCAATCGTTAGTGTACAACGAAATATATCACTAACTCTTGGTCGGATTGGACAACGAAATATCCGTTCAAAGCAATCACTAGTGTACAACGAAATATATCACTAACTCTTGGTCGGATTGGACAACGAAATATCCGTTCAAAGCAATCGTTAGTGTACAATGAAATATATCACTAACTCTTGGGCAATTTGGACAACGAAATATCCATCGTTAGTGTACAACAAAAAATATCACTAACTTTGGTGGTATAGACAACGCATACCCGGCCCCTCCCCCGCCCTACAAATAGATACATTATATGCGCACATGTATAATCATTCCACTCACCTTGTCGCCTTGATGAAATGCTACCGAATAATCCGCAACTCGCTGATGAAATGTACCTATTCCATCATCACAATTACAACAACACACTTAGAGTGGATTTACAAACCAACTCAATTCGACCCTTAGTGCAAATTCAACCAATTGCACTTACAAACCCAAAACGCGCCCAAACTAACCAATAATCACTAACACAAGTGAAAATTGTCTTATTATGCCAATTGAACCCAATCTTAAGTGTTAAACACTTATCATTCGCAAAATCAACCAAAACCCCAATTTTGACTCATTTCCAAAATTAGTCTTTCAAATACACAAAATGGGTTCTAACACTTCCATAATCACTAATCCTTGTGATTAAACCCAAATACAAGTCCTAATCATGGCCAATTTGTTCACCAACCCAAAATCCACCAACAACAACCAATAACCCGATTACTAGCATCAATAAACTCACTTCATGAGTTTAAATGGGTTTCCTAACAATTTTAAGTTCAAACCCTAACTTTGAATATTAAATCAAACAATGAAATTCGGAGTTAGAACTTACCACAACAACCAAAACGTAGCTAGGAACGAGGTGAACAACTTTAAAACCCGAGACTTTGATCAATTCAAGCTCCTTCTTCTCCAAAACCCCAAATCTCTCTCTAGACCTCTCTCTCTCTCTCTAAGAATGGATGAGAGTGATGAATGGATGTGAAAATGATCCAAAGTTGGATCCAAACCAACTGATAAAGCTCACAGATCCGGCTTCAAGTGAAATGACCAAAATGCCCATCATTAAACTCAAAAAGCAGAAAAATAGAATCCAGTCGCTGGCAGTGTGCGCGGCGCGCTCACTTAGTGGTGCGCGGCGCGCACAGTGGTCTGAGCAGTTTCCCGAGCTTTTTAATTTACGCCATGCACTATACATTTATGTACGCCATTTACACTCTATGTACCATGAATATTTGGGTGTTACAATTACTGTCAAGCATACAAAAATACAAACCTAGGTTATACTTATAGTGTACTTGTTATAGAAAGAATCAAGTAGGTGGATTATAGCTAGGAAACCCCCAACTAAATATAAATATTAAAACCATTACTCCCTCTTGGTAACTGATTCTGACGTTTTGCGACCTAACGACACCGCATAAATAAAACTGTCCGTTTTGGGCATATTAGGGAGGAGTAAGTTTTTGGCGCCGCTGTCCTTGATCGAATTTTTTGTTTGCTAAGGTAATCTGTGATTCTTTCAAGATATCTGAGATTCGTGAGTAGTGCTTAAGAAAGACAATTATACACGGACTTGATTGTTGGATTTTCCGAATAGTTCCAATTATATTAGAACCAAAAGGATCCTACCTCTCTGTTGTCGGCCTGGCCACTTGTTTCGAAGATAGATTGATTGAAACACCCACCCTTAACAATCAAAATTTTGATGGTATAGGATTATTAGTCGCCTTTAGAAAACCCTAATTATCTAAAATATGAAAAACCAAAATTATTAATATTATACAATTATTTTCTGTAGAATCCATGACAAACTTAACCGACAACGAAGAAGATTCGGAAGATATCTATCCTCCACCAACTTCGGAAACCGGAGAAGTTATCGTCTATAAAATCCAAAAGATAATAACAGTTTCATAAAAAATGGATCTAAACCCTAATAGTCTCGTCAGAAGCCTCTAGTCTATGATTCTTGTAGCCCAAGAGGCCGGACAACTTCCTCTAACCTAAAAATTTCATTGCTTTTAGATAAATTTTACTCAAACAAACTAGGATTCGACCATGTTCACTATCCAAAAGGAGGGTTCAGTCTCAATAAACTCCTACACATAGAAGATGAAATACGAGAAGAATATTCAACCTTTTTCCTATATCCGTTCTTGTTAAAGTATGATTCCAAGAAGGAATGTTACATAGATAATTCAGAAGCTCCTTTCATCAAAAATCTGCTAAATCCCAAACGAAGACTAGATGTTTACCGCGATTTTGTCAGACATCTTTACATCTCAGATTTTCCATTTTCTAAACGTCAATTGCAAGAAATGCATAATCTGCGTAATCATGTACGTTCCCTCCATAAACTCTCAAAAGAATGTGGGAAAGAAACCTTTTTCAAGTATCGTGATGAAGAAATCGACACAAAAGATGACCTCAAAATATTCGTGAACTGTTTGTCATATATCGAAGATGAAGAATTCTCACTAATTCGTCTCAATCGATATGTTGCAATGATGGTCGCGGAATTAGAGTATTGGACTGAAAAAGAAGTTCCTAACCCCATTTCAAAATGAGATCGAGACTATTTCTACTTTGATCCTGCATCATTCCTTACTCAAAAGTTGACAGAAGTATTTCCGGATTCAACCGAAGAAAGAATAGAGGCGAATTTCTTTGAAAAGAGAAAGGGAATCTGTTCCGAATTCGTGCGAATCTTGACTACGTCGAAATTTCCATTTACTACCCCTCAACAATCACTTATCCACAAAATATCTGAAATCTTCAAATTCACTAGTGGAGACCCCGATTCTGAGGAAGACTATGAATTTCAAACCGTAGTTTTCAAACTTCTGAACGATCTAAATTTCAAAGATGACGGACCAAGGGATGGAATCTCGAATATCAATAAGGTTAGAAGGGCATTCGTTCAATTTATGGACGATATCGATGATCTTCAAAAACGCGAATGACAGCTTTTGAGTGAATTCGAAAGATTCTCGCTTCATCCCGCTGATTTTCTTTAGACGGTCAAAGAATCCCTGAACATCTCTTTCATGAAACGTCACTTTTTGCATTTAGTTGTAGGCTCGTCATAATTATTGTAATTGCTTATTTTTCGAATAACATTTTCGTGTAATAAATTTAAATATAATATAAATAATACTAGTTATTTTATAAATATAATATATAAACTTAAAATGAAAAATTAATAAAAACAAATGGGCCTGATTAAATAACCCAAGCCCAACCGAAAAGCCCAAGTCAGCCAAAAAAACGGTTGGCCAGCCTATGGCAGGCCGTGGACGGCTGGCCATAAGACTGGCAGCCCGTTTTTTTTACCTGATGAGTGCAATTTATACCCACTCTTTCTCTTTTCTTTCTTCTTCCTTCTTCCTTCTTCCTCCCAAACCTTCGACCGAATTTGAGTCCACCATCACCATTTCGCCATTTTTGCACCAAATCGGACCATTCAAAGGCCAAAACTTGTTCTATTCATCCCTCTAAATTCATTTCTTCAAGCGATTTCATCAAACAAGGTATAAATCTCGCTAAAATTTAAAATTTCACTTAGGGTTTAATTTTTAAATTTCTATGATTTTGTGATTTTATGCTTGTTTATATGTTTAGGAACTCTTAGGATGATAATGTGATTGCGAAATGCTAGTTTTTAGGACCAATTGATGCTTTGATAGGTTAGGCTCTTTGAATTAGTTGACTAGTGTTGACTTGGACAAAATGGGTCGGGTCTTTGAACAACGTAGTATGATTGTTGCCCGTAGATACAACCTATTGATCTTTTGGAACAATAAAATCACGCTTAAACTAGGTTTAAATGTCGTTTGTCAAATTTTGGAAATTTGTCAAAATCGTACGAAACAAGCTTTTTGGTCAAGCCTAATGTTAAAACGTTTTTTTTTTAACTTAGGATATTCCGGAATATTGTTACTTTTGACTAAATCTTTGAGTCTAAAAAAAACTTGGAACCGGAATCATTGATTTTTCAAAAAATGTACATTGTTATCATTTTAAAATATTTTTTCTCTAACTGCATAAAACACGAATATGATTGAAGTTTGGTAACAATGTAATTTTTTAACAATTATATTTGATTGTTGCAAGCTTGAAACCAAATCTTTTCCAAAAAAAAAAAAAATTTTCCTTATTACGACTAAAAAGCTATATGAATAATTGTTAGCTAATATTTAAACATTCACGGGTATGTATCGAATGTTGGTTAAGATTTTCATTATAGGTTTATTGTATTGTGATTGGATATTTTTTTTTTTTTTTTTTTTTTTTTTTTTGCAAATTATATTGCGTTTAGGTATATGGAAAAGTCCATTTTTAAAGCCCTTATTTAGAATTTTTTCAGAGAATTGGTTTATATTGCTTTTCTATATAACTAATATATGTGTTATTAAATTTTTGGAATATCATTTACATCTCAATCATATTTTTTAGGATGCCTCAGTTCACTTTACGGGATAACGAGGACTTACCTACAAGAAAAAGGGCCACTTCAAGATTATCGATTGGGATGTAATGGAAAAATGTGGATAGGTGGATGATTTAAGAGAAGTGTTAGAATTCACCATGTTAGTAGAGGTCTATGTTGAGTTTATGGCCACTTGGCAATTTGACGATGAGATCGACTCGGCTAAGTATTCAACTGAGCCATGCATCCCTTTTCGCTACAGTAATGAGTATCATGATTTAACTTTGGGACAATTCGCCACAGATCTCGAGCTTTACGATCCAGCACATATCGAGGGTCACATTTTCACCCACGATAGTACTGATGAGGGTCCACGGGATCATAATCAGAATGCATGGAATGAGTTATCTTCTGTTCGACCTTAGAATTCTATAACCAAAGGATCAAAAATTGACAACCCAGCACACCTAGTGAAATGTCCCGTTCATATTGATTATAAACGTTCCATATTAATTAATTTCGTTGCGAGGTTTTGACCTCTATATGAGATGTTTTTCAAAGGCTGCATTCGTTTTTAAAAAAACCATAACCTTTATTTTATCGACAAGGTTAAAAAGTCACTACCTAGATTATCTAGAAATGATAATCTAAAAATATCACACTTACACACTACCAATACATATTGGTTTACAATATTAATATGTTACAACAAAGTAAATCTCGAATGCAGTTTTAAACAATATTATACAAGCATGCTGACACCAAATCTTGTCCATATTTTAGCATGCAACATCGGAAGCTCTTAATAATCACCTGAGAATAAACATGCTTTAAACGTCAACAAAAAAAATGTTGGTAAGTTATAGGTTTAACCTATATATTTATCAAATTGTAATAATAGACCACAAGATTTCATATTTCAATATACATCCCATACATAGAGATAAAAATCATTCATATGGTGAACACCTGGTAACCGACCTTAATAAGATGCATATAGAATATCCTCTATCATTCCAGGACTCCCTTCGGACATGATAAATTCGAAGTACTAAAGCATCCGGTACTTTGGATGGGGTTTGTTGAACCCAATAGATCTATCTTTAGGATTCACGTCAATTAGGGTGTCTGTTCCTTAATTCTTAGATTACCAGACTAAAAAAGGGCATATTCGGTTTAATAATTCAACCATAGAATGTAGTTTCACGTACTTGTGTCAATTTTGTAAAACATTTATAAAACTGCATGTATTCTCATCCCAAAAATGTTAGATTTAAAAAGTCCCATAACTCACTTTCACAGATTTTTACTTCGTCGGGAAGTAAGACTTGGCTACTGGTCGATTCACGAACCTATAAAAAATATATACATATATATCAAAGTATGTTCAAAATATATTTATAACATTTTTTATTACGTTATAATGATTTGAGTTTATTAAGTCAGCTGTCCTCGTTAGTAACCTACAACTAGTTGTCCACAGTTAGATGTACAGAAATAAATTGATATATATTATCTTGAATCAATCCACGACCGAGTGTATACACGTCTCAGGCTATATCACAACTCAAAGTATATATATTTTTAGAATCAACCTCAACCCTGTATAGCTAACTCAAACATTACTGCATATAGAGTGTCTATGGTTTTTCCAAATAATATATATACATGGATCGATATGATATGTCAAAACATTTGCATACGTGTCTATGGCATCCCAAGATTACATAATATATTAGAATACATGTATAATACAATATGAGTTAGCTAGGATATGATTAATATAGATTTGTTACCAATTTTCACGTAGCTACAACAAGCAAAATTATCCAATTTTGTTTTACCCATAACTTCTTCGTTTTAAATCCGTTTTGAGTGATTCAAGTTGCTATAGTTTCATATTGAACTTAAGTTTATGAATATAAAAAGAAAAAGTATAAGTTTATAGTCATAAATACAGGTTACAAGTCATTTTTGTAAAGGTAGTCATTTCTGTCGAAAGAACGACGTCTAGATGACCATTTTGGAAAACATACTTTCACTTTGAGTTTAACCAAGATTTTTGGATATAGTTTCATGTTCATAAGAAAAATCTTTTTCCCAGAAGAACAACTTTTAAATCAAAATTTATCATAGTTTTTAATTAACTAACCCAAAACAGCCCGCGGTGTTACTATGACGGCGTATATCCGGTTTTACGGTGTTTTTCGTGTTTTCAGGTTTTAAATTATTAACTTAGCATATCATATAGATATAGAACATGTGTTTAGTTGATTTTGAAAGTCAAATTAGAAGGATTAACTTTTGTTTGCGAACAAGTTTAGAATTAACTAAACTATGTTCTAGTGATTACAAGTTTAAACCTTCAAATAAGGTAGTTTTATATATATGAATCGAATGATGTTATGAACATCATTACTACCTCAGGTTTATGGATAAACCTATTGGAAATGAGAAAAATAGATCTAGCTTCAAAGGATCCTTGGATGGCTTGAAAGTTCTTGAAGTAGAATCGTGACACGAAAACAAATTCAAGTAAGATTTCTACTAGAAATAAGATTGTTAAAGTTATAGAAATTGAATCAAAGTTTGAATATGAGTATTACCTTATATTAGAAAGATATCTTACAATAAATAAGAAAGATTTCTTGAGGGTGGATGATCACTCAAAATGGATTTGCAAGAGTGGAAGTAAGCTAGCAAACTTGGAAGTGTTGTTGGTGTGTTCTTGAGTAGTTTTTTTTATAACTTTTTTTATGTATGGATATATGAACTAGATTGAGCTAGATTTTGATGAAGATGATGAAGAAAACTTAGAACAATGGAAGAACACTTGAGAGAGTAATTTGATTCAAGAAATATGTAAAGTGAATGTGTTTGTGAGTATGCAAGTTCACGTGAATTTGGTGCTTCCATATATGCTCCATTAGTTTGTAATTTTGTGAGATATTTCATGCTAGATGTTAAATGACGGTTCTCACATGGTTAGGTGACTCACAGGGGCTGCTAAGAGCTGATCATTAGAGTGTATATACCAATAGTTAATACATTTAGAAGCTGTGTATTGTACGAGTACAAATACGAGTGCATACGAGTAGAATTGTTGATGAAAATGAATGAGGATGTAATTGTAAGCATTTTTGTTAAGTAGAAGTACTTTTATAAGTGTCTTGAAGTCTTTCAAAAGTGTATGAATACATATTAAAACACTACATGTAAATACATTTTAACTGAGTCGTTAAGTCATCGTTAGTCGTTACATGTAAACGTTGTTTTGAAACCTTTAGGTTAACGATCTTGTTAAATGTTGTTAACCCATGGTTTATTATATCTAAAGAGATGTTAAATTATTACATTATCATGATATTATGATATATTAATATATCTTAGTATGATATATATATACAGTTAAATGTTGTTACAACGATAATCGTTACATATATGTCTCGTTTCGAAGTCATTAAGTTAGTAGTCTTGTTTTTACATATGTAGTTCATTGTTAAAATACTTAATGATATGTTTACTTATCATTTATCATGTTCATATATAGTGTATCAATATCTTAAAATGATTCATAGGTAATTAGTAAGACGTTGTTATAACGATAATCGTTATATATATCGTTTTATAGTTTCTTAATTCAATAGTCTCATTTTTATGTATAAAACTAATTGTTAAAATACTTAATAAGATACATACTTATCATAATATCATGTTAACAATATATATATATATATATATCCATATATATGTCATCAAATAGTTTTTACAAGTTTATAACGTTCGTGAATCGCCGGTCAACTTGGGTGGTCAATTGTCTATATGAAACCTATTTCAATTAATCAAGTCATAACAAGTTTGATTGCTTAACATGTTAGAAACACTTAATCATGTAAATAATAATTTCATTTAATATATATAAACATGAAGAAGTTCGGGTCACTACAGTACCTACCCGTTAAATAAATTTCGTCCCGAAATTTTAAGCAGTTGGAGGTGTTGACGTATCTTCTGGAAATAAGTGCTGGTATTTCTTCTTCATCTGATCTTCTCGTTCCCAGGTGAACTCGGGTCCTCTACGAGTATTCCATTGAACCTTAACAATTGGTATCTTGTTTTGCTTAAGTCTTTTAACTTCACGATCCATTATTTTGACGGGTTCTTCGATGAATTGAAGTTTTTCGTTGATTTAGATTTCGTCTAACAGAATAGTGAGATCTTCTTTAGCAAAACATTTCTTCAAATTCGAGACTTGAAAAGTGTTATGTACAGTCGCGCGTTGTTGAGGTAACTCAAGTCGGTAAGCTACTGGTCCGACACGATCAATAATCTTGAATGGTCCAATATACCTTGGATTTAATTTCCCTCGTTTACCAAATCGAACAACGCCTTTTCAAGGTGCAACTTTAAGCATGACCATCTCTCCAATTTCAAATTCTATATCTTTTCTTTTAATGTTAGCGTACCTCTTTTGTCGACTTTGGGCGGTTTTCAACCATTGTTGAATTTGGATGATCTTCTCGGTAGTTTCTTGTATTATCTCCGGACCCGTAATCTGTCTATCCCCCACTTCACTCCAACAAATCGGAGACCTGCACTTTCTACCATAAAGTGCTTCAAACGGTGCCATCTCAATGCTTGAATGGTAGCTGTTGTTGTAGGAAAATTCTGCTAACGGAAGGTGTCGATCCCAACTGTTTCCGAAATCAATAACACATGCTCGTAGCATATCTTCAAGAGTTTGTATCGTCCTTTCGCTATGCCCATCAGTTTGTGGATGATAGGCAGTACTCATGTCTAGACGAGTTCCTAATGCTTGCTGTAATGTCTGCCAGAATCTTGAAATAAATCTGCCATCCCTATCAGAGATAATAGAGATTGGTATTCCATGTCTGGAGACGACTTCCTTCAAATACAGTCGTGCTAACTTCTCCATCTTGTCATCTTCTCTTATTGGCAGGAAGTGTACTGATTTGGTGACACGATCAACTATAAAACAAATAGTATCAAAACAACTTGCAGTCCTTGGCAATTTAGTGATGAAATCCATGGTAATGTTTTCCCATTTCCACTCCGGGATTTCAGGTTGTTGAAGTAGACCTGATGGTTTTTGATGTTCAGCTTTGACCTTAGAACACGTCAAACATTCTCCCACATATCTAGCAATATCGGCTTTCATACACGGCCACCAAAAATGTTTCTTGATATCCTTGTACATCTTCCCCGTTCCAGGATGTATTGAGTATCTGGTTTTCTGAGTTTCTCTAAGTACCATTTCTCTCATATCTCCAAATTTTGGTACCCAAATTCTTTCAGCCCTATACCGGGTTCCGTCTTCCCGAATATTAAGATGCTTCTCCGATCCTTTGGGTATTTCATCCTTTAAATTTTTCTCTTTTAAAACTCCTTGTTGCGCCTCCTTTATTTGAGTAGTAAGGTTAGTGTGAATCATTATATTCATTGCTTTTACCCGAATGGGTTCTCTGTCCTTTCTGCTCAAGGCGTCGGCTACCACATTTGCCTTCCCCGGGTGGTAACGAATCTCAAAGTTGTAATCATTCAACAATTCAATCCACCTGCGCTACCTCATGTTCAGTTGTTTCTGATTAAATATGTGTTGAAGACTTTTGTGGTCGGTATATATAATACTTTTGACCCCATATAAGAAGTGCCTCCAAGTCTTTAATGCAAAAACAACCGCGCCTAATTCCAAATCATGCGTCCTATAATTCTGCTCGTGAATCTTCAATTGTCTAGACGCATAAGCAATTACCTTCGTTCGTTGCATTAATACACAACCGAGACCTTGCTTTGAGGCGTCACAATATATTACAAAATTATCATTCCCTTCAGGTAATGACAATATAGGTGCCGTAGTTAACTTTTTCTTTAACAATTGAAATACTTTCTCTTGTTCATCCTTCCATTCAAATTTCCTCCCTTTATGCGTTAATGCATTCAAGGGTTTTGCTATTCTGGAAAAATCTTGGATGAACCTTCTATAGTAACCAGCTAGTCCTAAAAATTGGCGTATATGCTTCGGAGTTTTCGAGATTTCCGACTTTTCAACGGTTTTAATCTTTGCCGGATCCACCTGAATACCTTCTTTGTTCACTATGTGACCGAGGAATTGAACTTCTTCCAACCAAAATGCACACTTTGAAAACTTAGCGTATAGTTTTTCTTTCCTTAACAACTCTAGCACTTTTCTCAAATGTTCTTCGTGCTCTTGGTCATTCTTTGAGTAAATAAGTATGTCATCGATGAAAACAATGACAAACTTGTCAAGGTATGGTCCACACACTCGGTTCATGAGGTCCATGAACACAGCTGGTGCATTAGTCAACCTAAACGGCATAACCATAAACTCGTAATGACCGTAACGCGTCCTAAAAGCAGTCTTCGGAATGTCATCCTCCTTCACCCGCATTTGGTGATATCCGAAATGTAAATCGATCTTCGAATAAACCGATGAGCCTTGTAGTTGATCAAATAAGTCGCCGATTCTCGGTAATGGGTAACGGTTCTTGATGGTAAGTTTGTTCAACTCTCGGTAGTCGATACACAACCTCAATATACCATCTTTCTTCATGACAAACAGAACAGGAGCTCTCCATGGTGATGTACTTGGTCGAATGAAACCATGCTCTAAAAGTTCCTGTAACTGACTTTGTAATTCTTTCATTTCGCTGGGTGTGAGTCTGTATGGAGCATGAGCTATTGGTACAGCTCCTGGTACAAGATCTATTTGAAATTCAACAGATCGGTGTGGAGGTAGTCCCGGTAATTCATTCGGAAATACATCGGGAAATTCTTTTGCGACGGGAACATCATCGATGTTCTTTTCTTCGGTTTGTACTTTCTCGACATGTGCTAAAACAGCATAGCAACCTTTTTTTATTAGCTTTTGCGCCTTCAAATTACTAATAAGATTTAGCTTCGCGTTGCTCTTTTCTCCGTACACCATTAAGGGTTTTCCTTTTTCCCGTACAATGCGAATTGCATTTTTGTAACATACGATCTCTGCTCTCTCCTTTTTTAACCAGTCCATGCCAATTATCACATCAAAACTTCCTAACTCTACTGGTATCAAATCAATCTTAAATGTTTCACTAACCAGCTTAATTTCTCGATTCCGACATATATTATCTGCTGTAATTAATTTACCGTTTGCTAATTCGAGTAAAAATTTATTATCGAAAGGCGTCAGTGGACAACTTAATTTAGCACAAAAATCTTTACTCATATAGCTTCTATCTGCATCCGAATCAAATAAAACATAAGCAGACGTATTGTCAATAAGAAACGTACCCGTAACAAGCTCCGGGTCTTCCTGCGCTTCTGCCATATTAATATTGAAAACTCTTCCACAGCCTTGCCCATTAGTATTCCCTTGGTTTAGGAAATTTCTAATAATGTGGCCCGGTTTTCCACATTTATAACAAACTACTTCGGCATTATTTGTTCCGACATTATTTGTTTCTTTATTTTTGTTATTCTTTGGTCCATAAACCTCACATTTTTCCGCACCATGACCACTTCTCTTACACTTGGTGCAAAATGTTGTGCAAAACGTATTCGGATGGTACTCTGCACACCTGAAGCATGGTTGTTTCTTTTGTTTGTTGTTATTGAGGTTGTTGTTGGGATTGTTATTATTGTTGAAATGGTTGTTGTAGTTGTTGCTATTCTTGGGATGTTTGTTGTAGTTATTGTTACGATTGCGATTATTATTGCGATTGTTGTTGTGGTTGTGGTTGTAATTGTTATTGTTGTTGTACTGGTGACTCTTGTCACCGTTTTCCTCCCACTTCCTCTTGAGTTGTTTCGTGTTGGCTTCTTCGGCCGCCTGCTCTTTAATTCTCCCATTAATCTGATTTATGAGTTTATGAGCCATTCGACTTGCCTTCTGTATGGAAGCGGGCTCGTGTGAACTCACATCTTCTTGAATCCTTACTGGTAACCCTTTTACAAACGCGTCGATCTTCTCTTCTTTATCTTCGAACGCTCCCGGACACAATAGGCATAACTCTGTGAATCGTCGTTCATATGTGGTAATGTCAAACCCTTGTTTTCGTAACTCTCTAAGTTCTACCTTGAGCTTATTGACCTCGTTTTCGGGACGATACTGCTCGTTCATCAAGTGCTTGAATGCTGACCACGGTAACGCGTAGGCAGTATCTTGTCCCACATGCTCGAGATAGGTATTCCACCATGTAAACGTAGTACCTGTGAAAGTATGCGTAGTGTACTTTACTTTATCTTCTTCAGTACATTTACTTATGGAAAACACCGATTCAACCTTCTCGGTCCACCGTTTCAATCCGATTGGACCCTCGGTTCCATCAAATTCCAAAGGTTTGCAGGCAGTGAATTCTTTGTAGGAGCATCCTACACGATTTCTTGTGGAATTAGCTCCACTGCTAGAACCAGAATTATTGTTGTTATTTTGTATTGCGGCCTGCACAGCAGCTTGTTCGCAGCAAGGAAAACACGGAAGTCTTCCTCACTCATGTTCAAGTTCTGACGAGTTGTCGGTGCCATTTTCTTCAAAAATAGCCAAAAGAATTGAGTTAATCATATAGAATTTAAGAGTAATCAATAGTATTTCGTAGCATAATATGAACTTATTTATAAAAGCTTTTTCTTCATATTAGCATTTTATAGTTTTAATTCGGGTAGTACCTACCCGTTAAGTTCATACTTAGTAGCTATTATACAATTCAACTACTACGATTCTATATGAAAAACTTATTACAATAATATTTCGCGTTCAAACTTTTATACAATACAATACCACTATTATACATATAGGATGAAATATAGCACATAATAACTTGCTACACGACAGCTATAAAGGCAATTCTAGTTAGTACGCAAGCCCTTCAGCAAAAGAAATAAAGACACGTAATTCATAAGTCCAGAAACAAGTCATGCATTCTGGTTGTACTAATATTATTTCCCATCCTTGGTTATGTAGCAGATAACCATTATGACCGTTAGCTAGGCATCATGTTGAAAGATCGTCAAAAGGACGAGGGTTTCGTAATGCCTAACAGCCCCGTAACAATCTAAAAACCTTGTTTCTCACCTCAACTACCGAGTCCGTCACTTGTGGGAATGTTTTATTTAAAAGTTGCAACCCAATGTTCTTTTTCTCAATTTGATGAGAAGTGAACATTATTAACCTGTAAGCATAACATGCTTCTTTATATTGCATGTTAGAAGTTCTTTCTAAAGAACGGAGTCCTATCTTGAGATATGTTGAGTCAAAATTGGTTCGTAATCCGTAGTGTAAAATTGCATCTGGGTTTCCCTCACTAAATGCCTTAAAGAAAACTTGGCGTAACTTAAAGTCTCCCCAATGTGATATACCCCATCTTTCAAAGGAAAGCCTCTTATATACTAAGGCATGCCTGGAATGTCTTTCAAACGTTTGACAAACTAATTTTGCCGTAACTAACTGTGCTGATGAATTCTTCCCTACTCTAGACAAGATTTCATCAATCATATCTCCTGGTAGGTCTTCTAAAATTTTTGGTTGTCTATCCATAACGTCCATTTTTGTTTTTATACTGTACAATAAACAAGGATTAGATTCGTAAAAGGTTATTAACAAACAATACAAGCAATTTTTACATATAAAAACACACTACAATACATATATTACACAACATGATTACAACTCTTTATTCCGACTCACTCGTTTCTTCTTCTTTGGACTTAGTTCGTTTGGTTAATTTCCTAGGGATACTTGGTGATCCTCTAATATGAGCCGTCATTTTCACAAATGGTTTAGAAAAACGTGGTGGCCTAGATGTTCCTGGATTATTGTTAAAATCTAAGAAATACGGGCGTTTACGATATATATAAAGTTCATCGGGGTTGTAATCAGGTTTCTCTATTTTGATACCTTTTCCCTTATTGTTTTCTTTTGCTTTTTCAAATTGTGTCGAGGTAATTTCTATAACATCATCGGAATCCTCGTCGGGATCCGATTCATCAGAAAATTGGTAATTTTCTCAATATTTTGTTTC
Organism: Rutidosis leptorrhynchoides; assembly: GCF_046630445.1. Lineage (NCBI taxonomy): Eukaryota > Viridiplantae > Streptophyta > Magnoliopsida > Asterales > Asteraceae > Rutidosis > Rutidosis leptorrhynchoides. The sequence goes on from NC_092336.1 coordinate 434,899,322, forward strand.
CTTGGCAGAAACACCATTGACCATTATTAAGTTTGGTCTGTTGGTTGAGGATTTTCTTTTATTTAATCGTTTAACTGTAGATTTTAATATTTCTTCCTCCGAAACCTCTTCTTCTTCCGGTTCCTCCTCGGGATTTTGTGAATCTTCCCAAAATATATTCGACTCTTCATTATTATTAGGTGAGTCTGTCACGACCCGTAAAATTTCGACAAATTTTGAACCAAACTCTTGATACGATTTAATATTTTGACACGATGATCAAAGTCTGTTAGGTTGAGTCTCGAAAATTTTGAACTATTTATATGGATTCATAAAACTTCGACTACTCTCGACGATTCACGAACAGTTAACTGTAAATAGATATGTGTGTGTGTATATATAAATAATAATTTGGAAAATATAAATTGAGGTATTGTATGTGGTTGTTGTTAAAATTCATTATTTAAAATAATTAAAAAATAAGATATTATAATAATTAAAATATATCTATATATATAAAAATAATGTATATTGAAAATAAATATTAATGATTGTAAAACTCGTTTGATGTTCCGATTGATATTAAGTACGTTAAATTCAAACTTATTGGATTTTAAAATAAATGGTAATTCAAAAAAAAAAAATGAGTTATATAAATTTTAGACTTATTAAAAATATATTTAGGAACCATTTGTTGAATTTTTTTAAAACTGTTCATATTTTACTTGGAGTTGGGAGTGAATAATTAATGTAATTTTTAGCTAATGCTCGAATTTTATATCATAATGACCAAAAAAAATAAAAAATAAATATAGTTGATTTAAAATATGGGATTTTTCCGAAAACTTTTACCCGCCACTAACTAACGACGGAGATCAATAGAATATTCGTAATTAAAATGTCGGCAGATAAATCTAAATGTTAGACTGCTTCACTGTACTTAATTGAGTTATTGATTGATTATTATTTATGTTACTGTTTCCCTGTGAATCATTGATCAATCATAATATCTTCTATTAATATACAATCTATTAATATAAATATATATACGCATACTTATGGAATTTGAAAACCAACTTCTTATCAAAACCACTATTTCTTATAACCATCAATCACCTATATTAAACCCTCACAAGATGATACTCGTATCTTCTGTTGTTTTAGTTTAACATTACCATCGAATCATCACACATCTTGGTTATGTGTTCTAATTACATTAAACAAATACCCACAAACGACCTCCATTGAAACCAAACCACAACCCACCAAGTTAAAGAAATTATCAAACCATCTATCTATTACTATTCGGGTGTCGAGAACAATCACAAAACATCACCATTTTTGTTGATTATCAAACCATGCCACAAACACATCGACCTTCAACCCCATTTTTCCATCATCGCCTTTGTACACCTCCGACCACCCAAACATTTCCCATACGTCACCATAACCACCACCTATGTACTATTGGTTATAATTCTTGTTTCCTGTTTACATCTCAAACGAGGCCTACACATAACCCATCACCTTTTTGCAATCCATACCACCACCTTGAAACATCCATCACCACCCCGAAAAATCGTCACCACCACCGAGTACAATCACCATGAACAACCACGACCACCTTTCTTTATATATGTTTTGATGAACCATCGGCTAACCATAAACCCGCCACCACCACCACCTTCGTTTAACCTTCACCATGTCGATTCCACTTCCATCCATCACAACCACTAACCACCATCTCTATCCTCTCTCTTTCATCCTCTCTCACTCTATATCTCTCTCTCCTCTTTTTCTTTTCTTCTTGATCGTGAATCAACCAAATCGAACCACTTTTGGTTGTAGACATTCTTCACTAATTTCGTTCCCATCACTACCATCATACAAGTTGTTGTTTTCGTTATCTGCTCGAAGGTAACCACCACCAATCACCTCCGTTATTTTCTGTTTTCTGTTTTCAATGGCCACCTTGGACAACCATAACAACATCATCATCACTGCTGTATGCTTACATTTCTGCTCCAAGTAAAAGAGAATAATATTTATGATCATATTTAAATAGTTACTTAAATATACAAAGCCTTAGTGATAAAGTGTCGGCAAATTTGTCTATTGATTGATAATGGTGGGGTCAATTTGCAATATGATGAGCTGTACATGGAAGTAATCGAATTAATCAAGCTCAGAAAAACACGGGCCGATTGAAATGGGACCCCTTTTAATTTACGGAGTATTAATTCTATGGTATTGGGCTTAATATCTATTTGTATGATTGGGCCATGATGATTAAATCGTATCTGGGCCGTGATAAGCCTGTTGGGCTGCGATCCAATGTTGCCGATGGAGCGTGATTCACTTTTGCTATATAGCCGAGTTGATACATGATATGATAATTAATTAAGTGTTGAAGATAAAGATTAGAAACGAAAAATTTAAGGATGATTAGGATTACGAATGAGATTATTATGAGGAATAGATAAAGATGATAATGGTTATACGATAATACGTTGATGAAGTTAGAAAGGTGATATAAATATAAAATGAGGCGGTATTGACGACCGAATAATGATAAGAATAGAATGATTATGATGCAGGACCTTATAAGACAATGATATTATGATGTGAATATGATATTGATGAAGCGATGAAGGCGATTATGATAAAATGATAATTTAGGTGACGGTTTACGAACAAATAATGATAATGATGTGTGTACGATGATAAAGAGTAAATGATTAAATTTTTGATGGTGATACGGTTATGATAATGGCGATGATCAAAGTAATAAAAAATGATTATGATGGAGAAAGGGTTTAGGTTGTTATCGGGTTAGTGGGATGTCGCGGGTTCAAACCCGGACTTGGGCATTATTTTTAGGGCTACTTCCATAAGGTAGTTATTTATCTATTTATTATTATTATTATTATTATTATTATTATTATTATTATTATTATTATTATTATTATTATTATTATTATTATTATTATTATTATTATTATTATTATTATTATCATAATTACTTTTATATTAACAATATTATCATAACAAATAAATATTTTCCATAAAAGAGTATATATTGTTACAACTACCCTAATATTTCATATAATTATATATATTAAGATTTTTTTATAAATATTTACATATTACAAGTTATTTATTTTAATATAATATTAAACTATATAAGTATTAACTATTTTAAATATATACAAATTAAATATATAAGATATATAATTTAAGATACAATATATAAATTTATTTGATTACGAATATATGTATTAATATACATATGAATGATATAGGTTCGTGAATCCGAGGTCAACCCTACACTTGTTAAATGACGTCATATGTATTTTTACTACAAAATACAGTATGGTGAGTTTCATTTGCTCCCTTTTTAAGTGCTTTTGCAATATATATTTTTGGGCTGAGAATACATTCGCTGCTTTTATAAATGTTTACAAAATAGACACAAGTACTTAAAAATATATTCTACGTTGAGTTGTACCACTGGTATATTTCCCTGTAGCTTGGTAACTACTATTTACATGGGTATTGTAAACGCGAATCCTGTTGATAGATCTATCGGGCCTGACAACCCCAACTGGACTGGACGACCAGTATTCAACGGTTGCACAGTACTTCGTTTCGGTGACTACACTTGGTACAGTGTAGGGAGATTTCATAATAAAGGGAATATGCGACGTTGATTAAATGTTAAGTATGGTTACCAAGTGCTCAACCACTTAGAATGCTTTACATACACTTGCGAGTGTATTATGTTTATGATTATGAAATCTTGTGGTCTATTAATATATTAAAATGATTGTTATGATAAATCTATGAACTCACCAACCTTTTGGTTGACACTTTAAAGCATGTTTATTCTCAGGTACGAATTAAGTCTTCCGCTGTGCATTTGCTCATTTTAAGGACATTACTTGGAGTCGATCATCGCAATGGGACCAAATGTTGATGACTTCATCCAGGTGGATAAGGACGGGTCGTTACAGGTGGTATCAGAGTGTTGGTCCTAGCGAACCAGGTCTTGCATTAGTGTGTCTAACTGATAGTTGTTAGGATGCATTAGCGAGTCTGGACTTCGACCTTAGCTGCATATTATAAGTATTGTATATCATTCCTAGTGGAAAATTTCCTGCTAATCATTCCTAAGTCTAGACATGCCTTACTACCTTTATTGCATAGATAGTGTATAGACAAATTTATATCTTAGCTTATCTATTACGGTAAACTTTGCCTGATATCTTCCGTAAATTTCTCCGTAATTTAAGGGATCCTGGTACTATATATATCTAGGCATATTATGCATTGAGAATACCATCCAACTATCATTTGCTGTCACTAAGCTTTTCATACCAAAAATCTTTTCTGTGATCGCGTACGATGGCCTCTACGAATCGACCAAGTTCTTCTGACTCCGAAGATAGCGTGACGGGAGCGCACCAACCGATCAACTACCGTGATTTCTTTAGAAAGTGGGGATGGGTTCGCGAAATACTTACCCTATGGAGAAATGAAGAAGGTACTCCATATCACGAGCCGAATTTACCACCTAACGTCGGAGTGCTCGACCCGCTCACCGGCGAACCTGTTCGCAACACCGTTTATACCCTTTTTGCAAGAATTTTTCGTCTTGAGGCTACCATTAACGGAACTAGAGAAGATATCTAACCTCTACCTCACACTGATAACCAACCAGGGTTAGTAGAAGAAGTTAAAGAACTCCGAGCTCGAGTGTTAACTTTAGAGAGCACGGTACACAATTTGCAAGCACTAGCAGTATCATCAACACCAGTAACATCACCAGCCTCAGCACCAACAGCACTAGTACCACCAAGAACAACATTCGCGTCACCAGCTTCGACATTTCATTCTGTACCTCGAGTATAATCATCGTTCTATATGACGTTCTACATCATTTATCTTAGTTCGAGATAGTGATTATGTAACCTCTAATGTTTTAGTGATTATATATTCTTGTTCTAACGATAAATCAGATGAGTTAATATCATATTAACTCATAAAATCCATGATTACATCTGAAGAAAATATATATATGTATGTATATTTTCATAAAGATTGTAATTAAAAAATTCTTTCGTACAAACTGTTAATGGTGAAAATATTTTAACGGGTAGGTAATACCCGAGGAATATTTAGATTTCACATTAATAAGTTGCACTGTACATTATTCGAATCTGATTCAACGGTCATTTACTATCCTATGTACAACCACCGTTATACGTATCCGTTCACCACAGAATAACCATTTCCATTTAAATTTCATATTTGGATTTTGACCTATCAGAATCCAACAAGTGGCATAATGAAGAAAACATTGGACAAAATAAAATTTGTTAGAAACAAACGAATTAACTAATTGAAATTTTGTTAAGAATCCACGCTAACTGTTCCAGCTAACTGTTCCTAGCTAACTGATTATATTTTATTTATCGCAATTTAATTATCGGAATTTTATTTATCGTCATTTAATTTCTGTTATTTACTTTACGCATTTAATTTATCGTCATTTAATTTCTGTTATTTATTTTACGCACTTTAAATATCGGGACACGTATACAAGGTTTTGACATATCATATCGACGCATCTATATATATTATTTGGAATAACCATTGACACTCTATATGCAGTAATGCGGGAGTTAGCTATACAGGGTTGAGGTTGATTCTCAAATAATATATATACTTTGAGTTGTGATCGAGTCTGAGGCATGTACACGGGTCACGATACGTATTAATTAATTCGAATATTATAAATTAAATTATATATGAATTATTGTACTGTTAACTGTGGACTATCGATTGGGACTATCAACATTGGACAATTAAAAAATGAATTAAAATATTAATTATAACATATGAAACTAAACAATTCTTCAAGTTTGCCACTTGATTTCATCTTAAACCTCATTTGTATCTTGACGATTCCAATCTGCGTTTAAACATTTCATAATTCTTGAAAATATCTCAATCGAGAGGATGAACCAACCGCACTTCATCTACGGAAGAAAAGATCGATGCATATAGCTATGCATCTAAAAACCCTCGAAACCTGAGTAAACGTTTAACACATACCTGTGCTAGTTCCTTTGGCGTTATTATTACCCAAAATAACTTTGCAATTCCTTTCCAAATTTGCCAAATTTTGTCACAGCTCCAGCAAGTTAATTTCGACTTTTAGTCCAAAAAAAAAAAAAAAAAAAACCTTATTATAACCTCGGAATATATGCGTACTCTTTTATTGTTACCGGAGAACCTTTTATATTTCACCATATTACCATCAGCGTTTAATTATCTAAAAACACAATTCTCTTGAAGCCACCTTGGATTGATAACCGACGATTCAGTTATGGCTGCATTAAATGCAGAGGAAGTAGTTAAATGGTAGATGGTCTTAATGGCCAAAAGTTTGATGGTAAATAATGGATTATTAGAAACACTCAATAGAAAATTGGTATTGGAAAACGAAGTGAGCAAACCATGAGTAAGACTGTGGACAAATCACAAAGAGTAAACATGTACTTAACGAATCCAGACGATTCAGTACCTGACGAAATCTCCAGCGAATATCTTACTTCCTACTTATTTCAATTCTTTGCAGAAAAAGTTTCTGCATCACCCTTTAATTTCAAGTACTTTAAGAAATTCTAAGATATCATCGTATCTTTCAGTATAAATATCCTCAAAATTTCTGACGATATTTTTATAACTATTCTCGTCCGAAATTATTTATCTTTTCGTGCTATCTAGGTTATATCATAAAAGAAACTGTTTCAGTTTCTATCCTTCTATAAAATTCAAGTTAAATTATGAATGATTTCCTAGAGAAGTGTTGGGAATTGAAGCATGAGTTAGTATAATATAATGACGTCAGGCCAACGTGGTTATATTACAGTAAGTCATGCTAAATTTCTAATGTAATGTGATGATGAGTCACAGACCTTATCCTCATCATGTGTCATGTTACACGACTCATTCATTCTACCCAAGCTCTAAGCATATCACGGAAATATTTCCTTTGATATTTTTGTTCTTCCGTAATTCCAACAGTTTGCTAATAAATCGTGCTATCTCATTTTCTTACTGATTAGAAGATTTCCTTAAATTCCTTGAATCCGAAAATCCACCATGACTACGTCAAAAGTTAAGACGAAACTTTTCACTCTTTTGTAAAAGCTTCACTCGTAGGCTTCACATGATCGAATTGTTTTATTCATATTAATCGTTAATGATAAAACTCTATTTATCAACTCATACTCGTCATGAAAACATTTTTATTGTTAGCAATGACGACCTCGATCAAATTTCGGGACGGAATTTCTTTAACGGGTAGGTACTGTCACGACCCGTAAAATTTCGACAAATTTTGAACCAAACTCTTGATACGATTTAATATTTTGACACGATGATCAAAGTCTGTTAGGTTGAGTCTCGAAAATTTTGAACTATTTATATGGATTCATAAAACTTCGACTACTCTCGACGATTCACGAACAGTTAACTGTAAATAGATATGTGTGTGTGTATATATAAATAATAATTTGGAAAATATAAATTGAGGTATTGTATGTGGTTGTTGTTAAAATTCATTATTTAAAATAATGAAAAAATAAGATATTATAATAATTAAAATATATTTATATATATAAAAATAATGTATATTGAAAATAAATATTAATGATTGTAAAACTCGTTTGATGTTCCGATTGATATTAAGTACGTTAAATTCAAACTTATTAGATTTTAAAATAAATGGTAATTCAAAAAAAAAATGAGTTATATAAATTTTAGACTTATTAAAAATATATTTAGGAACCATTTGTTGAATTTTTTTAAAACTGTTCATATTTTACTTGGAGTTGGGAGTGAATAATTAATGTAATTTTTAGCTAATGCTCGAATTTTATATCATAATGACCAAAAAAAAAAATATATAGTTGATTTAAAATATGGGATTTTTCCGAAAACTTTTACCCGCCACTAACTAACGACGGAGATCAATAGAATATTCGTAATTAAAACGTCGGCAGATAAATCTAAATGTTAGACTGCTTCACTGTACTTAATTGAGTTATTGATTGATTATTATTTATGTTACTGTTTCCCTGTGAATCATTGATCAATCATAATATCTTCTATTAATATACAATCTATTAATATAAATATATATACGCATACTTATGGAATTTGAAAACCAACTTCTTATCAAAACCACCATTTCTTATAACCATCAATCACCTATATTAAACCCTTACAAGATGATACTCGTATCTTCTGTTGTTTTAGTTTAACATTACCATCGAATCATCACACATCTTGGTTTTGTGTTCTAATTACATTAAAAAAATACCCACAAACGACCTCCATCGAAACCAAACCACAACCCACCAAGTCAAAGAAATTATCAAACCATCTATCTATTACTATTCGGGTGTCGAGAACAATCACAAAACATCACCATTTTTGTTGATTATCAAACCATGCCACAAACACATCGACCTTCAACCCCATTTTTCCATCATCGCCTTTGTACACCTCCGACCACCCAAACATTTCCCATACGTCAACATAACCACCACCTATGTACTATTGGTTATAATTCTTGTTTCCTGTTTACATCTCAAACGAGGCCTACACATAACCCATCACCTTTTTGCAATCCATACCACCACCTTGAAACATCCATCACCACCCCGAAAAATCGTCACCACCATCGAGTACAATCACCATGAACAACCACGACCACCTTTCTTTATATATGTTTTGATGAACCATCGGCTAACCATAAACCCGCCACCACCACCACCTTCGTTTAACCTTCACCATGTCGATTCCACCTCCATCCATCACAACCACTAACCACCATCTCTATCCTCTCTCTTTCATCCTCTCTCACTCTATATCTCTCTCTCCTCTTTTTCTTTTCTTCTTGATCGTGAATCAACCAAATCGAACCACTTTTGGTTGTAGACATTCTTCACTAATTTCGTTCCCATCACTACCATCAAAGAAGTTGTTGTTTTCGTTATCTGCTCGAAGGTAACCACCACCAATCACCTCCGTTATTTTCTGTTTTCTGTTTTCAATGGCCACCTTGGACAACCATAACAACATCATCATCGCTGCTGTATGCTTACATTTCTGCTCCAAGTAAAAGAGAATAATATTTATGATCATATTTAAATAGTTACTTAAATATACAAAGCCTTAGTGATAAAGTGTCGGCAAATTTGTCTATTGATTGATAATGGTGGGGTCAATTTGCAATATGATGAGCTGTACATGGAAGTAATCGAATTAATCAAGCTCAGACAAACACGGGCCGATTGAAATGGGACCCCTTTTAATTTACGGAGTATTAATTCTATGGTATTGGGCTTAATATCTATTTGTATGATTGGGCCATGATGATTAAATCGTATCTGGGCCGTGATAAGCCTGTTGGGCTGCGATCCAATGTTGCCGATGGAGCGTGATTCACTTTTGCTATATAGCCGAGATGATACATGATATGATAATTAATTAAGTGTTGAAGATAAAGATTAGAAACGAAAAATTTAAGGATGATTAGGATTACGAATGAGATTATTATGAGGAATAGATAAAGATGATAATGGTTATACGATAATACGTTGATGAAGTTAGAAAGGTGATATAAATATAAAATGAGGCGGTATTGACGACCGAATAATGATAAGAATAGAATGATTATGATGCAGGACCTTATAAGACAATGATATTATGATGTGAATATGATATTGATGAAGCGATGAAGGCGATTATGATAAAATGATAATTTAGGTGACGGTTTACGAACAAATAATGATAATGATGTGTGTACGATGATAAAGAGTAAATGATTAAATTTTTGATGGTGATACGGTTATGATAATGGCGATGATCAAAGTAATAAAAAATGATTATGATGGAGAAAGGGTTTAGGTTGTTATCGGGTTAGTGGGATGTCGCGGGTTCAAACCCGGACTTGGGCATTATTTTTAGGGCTACTTCCTTAAGGTAGTTATTTATCTATTTATTATTATTATTATTATTATTATTATTATTATTATTATTATTATTATTATTATTATTATTATTATTATTATTATTATTATTATTATTATTATTATTATCATAATTACTTTTATATTAACAATATTATCATAACAAATAAATATTTTCCATAAAAGAGTATATTGTTACAACTACCCTAATATTTCATATAATTATATATATTAAGATTTTTTTATAAATATTTACATATTACAAGTTATTTATTTTAATATAATATTAAACTATATAAGTATTAACTATTTTAAATATATACAAATTAAATATATAAGATATATAATTTAGGATACAATATATAAATTTATTTGATTACGAATATATGTATTAATATACATATGAATGATATAGGTTCGTGAATCCGAGGTCAACCCTACACTTGTTAAATGACGTCATATGTATTTTTACTACAAAATACAGTATGGTGAGTTTCATTTGCTCCCTTTTTAAGTGCTTTTGCAATATATACTTTTGGGCTGAGAATACATGCGCTGCTTTTATAAATGTTTACAAAATAGACACAAGTACTTAAAAATATATTCTACGTTGAGTTGTACCACTGGCATATTTCCCTGTAGCTTGGTAACTACTATTTACATGGGTATTGTAAACGCGAATCCTGTTAATAGATCTATCGGGCCTGACAACCCCAACCGGACTGGACGACCAGTATTCAACGGTTGCACAGTACTTCGTTTCGGTGACTACACTTGGTACAGTGTAAGGAGATTTCATAATAAAGGGAATATGCGACGTTGATTAAATGTTAAGTATGGTTACCAAGTGCTCAACCACTTAGAATGCTTTACATACACTTGCGAGTGTATTATGTTTATGATTATGAAATCTTGTGGTCTATTAATATATTAAAATGATTGTTATGATAAATCTATGAACTCACCAACCTTTTGGTTGACACTTTAAAGCATGTTTATTCTCAGGTACGAATTAAGTCTTCCGCTGTGCATTTGCTCATTTCAAGGACATTACTTGGAGTCGATCATCGCAATGGGACCAAATGTTGATGACTTCGTCCAGGTGGATAAGGACGGGTCGTTACAGAGTCGATGGGATTTGTACTAGAAGTAGACATCTATTACACAATATCAAACATGTTAAGAGATTAATATATCACATAATATTTACATGTTAATAATATATAGTTTCTAACAAAAAGTGTTAAGCAATCGTTTTAGAAGAAAACAAGGTCGAAGTCCAGACTCACTAATGCATCCTAACAACTCGGTAAGACACACTAATGCAAATTTCGGGTTCACTAAGACCAACACTCTGATACCAACTGAAATGTTCCGTTCATATTGATTATAAACGTTCCATATTAATTGATTTCGTTGCGAGGTTTTGACCTCTATATGAGACATTTTTCAAAGACTGCATTCATTTTTAAAACAAACCATAACCTTTATTTTATCGACAAGGTTAAAAAGTCACTACCTAGATTATCGAGAAATGATAATCTAAAAATATCACACTTACACACTACCAATACATATTGGTGTACAATATTAATATGTTACAACAAAGTAAATCTCGAATGCAGTTTTAATAAATATTATACAAGCATGCTGACACCAAATCTTATCCATATTTTAGCATGCAACAGCGAAAGCTCTTAATAATCACCTGAGAATAAACATGCTTTAAACGTCAACAAAAAAAATGTTGGTGAGTTATAGGTTTAACCTATATATTTATCAAATTGTAATAATAGACCACAAGATTTCATATTTCAATATACATCCCATACATAGAGATAAAAATCATTCATATGGTGAACACCTGGTAACTGACCTTAACAAGATGCATATAGAATATCCCCTATCATTCCGGGACTCCCTTCGGACATGATAAATTCGAAGTACTAAAGCATCCGGTACTTTGGATGGGGTTTGTTGAACCGAATAGATCTATCTTTAGGATTCGCGTCAATTAGGGTGTCTGTTCCCTAATTCTTAGATTACCAGACTAAAAAGGGGCATATTCGGTTTAATAATTCAACCATAGAATGTAGTTTCACATACTTGTGTCTATTTTGTAAAACATTTATAAAACTGCATGTATTCTCATCCCAAAAATGTTAGATTTAAAAAGTAGGACTATAACTCACTTTCACAGATTTTTACTTCGTCGGGAAGTAAGACTTGGCCACTGGTCGATTCATGAACCTATAACAAATATATACATATATATCAAAGTATGTTCAAAATATATTTATAACATTTTTTATTACATTATAATGATTTGAGTTTATTAAGTCAGATGTCCTCGTTAGTAACTTACAACTAGTTGTCCACAGTTAGATGTACAGAAATAAATTGATATATATTATCTTGAATCAATCCACAACCCAGTGTATACACGTCTCAGGCTAGATCACAACTCAAAGTATATATATATTTTTGGAATCAACCTCAACCCTGTATAGCTAACTCAAACATTACTGTATATAGAGTGTCTATGGTTGTTCCAAATAATATATATACATAGGTCGATATAATATGTCAAAACATTTGTATACGTGTCTATGGTATCCCAAGATTACATAATATATTAGAATACATGTATAATACAATATAAGTTAGCTAGGATATGATTAATATAGATTTGTTACCAATTTTCACGTAGCTACAACAAGCAAAATTATCCAATCTTGTTTTACCCATAACTTCTTCGTTTTAAATCGGTTTTGAGTGATTCAAGTTGCTATGGTTTCATATTGAACTTAAGTTTATGAATCTAAACAGAAAAAATATAAGTTTATAGTCGGAAATACAGGTTACAAGTTGTTTTTGTAAAGGTAGTCATTTCAGTCGAAAGAATGACGTCTAGATGACCATTTTGGAAAACATACTTCCACTTTGAGTTTAATCAAGATTTTTGGATATAGTTTCATATTCATAAGAAAAATCATTTTCCCAGAAAAACAACTTCTAAATCAAAATTTATCATAGTTTTCAATTAACTAACCCAAAACAGCCCGCGGTATTACTACGACGGCGTATATCCGGTTTTACGGTATTTTTCGTGTTTTCAAGTTTTAAATTATTAAGTTAGCATATCATATAGCTATAGAACATGTGTTTAGTTGATTTTAAAAGTCATATAGGCTCAATTAGTTTGTAATTTTGTAAGATATTTCATGCTAGATGTTAAATGATGGTTCCCAGATGGTTAGGTGACTCACATGGGCTGCTAAGAGCTGATCATTGGAGTGTATATACCAATAGTAAATACATTTAGAAGCTGTGTATTGTATGTGATGACCCAGAAATTTCTGATCAAATTTAAACTTAATCTTGATATGGTTTCAACACGATAAGCAAAGTCTGTAAAGTTGAGTCTCAAACATTTTGACCTGTTGCATATATTCATTTGACCTTCGACTATTCCTGACGATTCACGAACCACTATCTGTAAATTAATACATATATATATATATATATATATATATATATATATATATATATATATATATATATATATATATATATATATATATATATATGTATTAATTTGAAATAGAAACTTATATGATTTAATTCATATGTGTAAATGAAATAATATATGATATTACTATAAATCTATATATATGAAATGTATATTGAAAATATATATATATATATATATATATATATATATATATATATATATATATATATATATATATATATATATATATATATATATATATATATATATATATATATATATATATATATATATATATATATATATATATATATATATATATATATATATATATATATATATATATATATATATATATGATTTAGAATCTATTTAGTAAACAACGGTAACACTCAATTGCCATTTAACGGATATTAAACAAGTTTAATACAAACTTATGTGATTTTAAAATAAACGGTGATCCGAAAATGGGTTTTATAAAATTATAGGCTTAGTAAAAATGTATTTAGGAGCGATTTGTTAAATTTTAAAACTTTTTATATTTTACTTGGGGGCTGGTAGTGAATAATTAATGTAGTTTTTATTTAATAATTTATGATTGAATTTTATACCATAATGACCAAAATAAATAAATGGACTTAATTTAAAATTTTGGAAATTTTAGGAACACTTTTAGATGTTATCTGTTTAGCAATGGACCCGATGGTACTCAGTAGGAAAACTGTCGGTACATGTTATCAAAGTAGAGGCTGCTAACTTTTATTTTCACATGTTTAATTAATTTTAATATATTATAATTATTATATTATTATTATTATTATTAATTATTAAATATTAATCTAACTTTTTAGTAATATGCATTTCTATTGCCTACTAAAATAAACACAGTAATATCCGTGAGTTGAAAAGAGATTTGAAAGGTCAATGTTTCTTGATTCTTTGACATTTGAATTATACATGCATTTATATATAAAACATACATATACATATATTAATTGACATCCTTGCTTCTTCTTCATGTACAACAAACCACCCCCGAGGTACCAATCCAAGAACAACAATCGCCACACCCTCGTCCTTTAACACCATCATGATCCCCAACAAGCCGTTAACCATCATCTTTGATCATTGTTACCAACATATAGAAATCATAACCAATACCATCATCAAACATCGTCAATACATGTTATTTGCTACTATCAAACTGCTCATGGATTGTTGCTAGTTCGAAGCCACTATTGGACATCACCTTTCCTCCTTCAATCTCTGGCCACCTCAACAGCCAACTGCCATCAAATACCGTCTTCAACCACACCATCACCTCACTCTCTTTTCTTTGTAAACCGTCATCCACCATTACTATCATTACTATTTTTTTTCTGTTGCTCTTTAACCCACATGCACCTACTTCTAATCAAGTGCTACTGCTCGACTAACTATTAGTTTCGGTTAGAACAAACCTCAAACCCACTTGTATAAAATGACCCCATTAAATAAATAAAATGTTCAAGGCAAGATCGTTTAACATTTTTCTTTGGCGACTAGGGAAGTTTTAGATATCCATATGATATTTACTTAATATTTAATATACCCAATGCACATATACAATTCGAGTAACCCAACTATTTACTTACATGATTTACAAAACCGTACACGACCTTCTAATCATATCCATTTTAATTCTTTTCCACTGACCATCGCTAAAGACGTGTTACATACCAGTTATGTTCTTTTCGATCGACAACCACCCCACAACACACCTTCGAACACCACAATGAACCGAACACCATTGTTACCACTCTTTTCTTGTTTCATTCGTAAAGTACTCAAACAACCAATTCTTCTCCATTAAACCATCACCATTTATGTATCTGCTTTTGTTTTCGGTTTTATTGCTCGATCAAACAACCACAACACCTTATACTTGATATTACTATTCTCGTTTATTCCTGTTTGAACACCCTAAACCACCACGTTACATGCGGCTGCTCCTGTTTGGTTTCTGTTTCGTAATGATAATCGAAGAAGACGATGAGTAACATGATGAAAGAAAAAGATGATGATTATGATCATGATAGTGATGTACATCGATGATGATGGATTAGTTAAATAATTAAAGAATGATGATGAAAAGTGATTCCCTTTATGTTTTCTTCTTGTGTCGAAACCCTACCCCACAATCACGATCGTTTAAATTAAAACAGTAAAGGGGTCGTGTAATTAGTCTGGCAAAGAATTAGGAAACGAGTTGGGCTTGTTTCTATGTTTTGGGCTGTTGAAATCTTCTATTTTTATATTGGGCCGAAGTTTTTTAATTTGTAGATTGGGCCAAGACCCAATTAATGTTGTCTGTTGAAGAAAATGGAAACAGAAATAAAAATGGCTTAAATATGGTTGGATATGATAAGATACAGAAAAACGAAAATAGCTGGATGGTTAAGGGGTGTGGTTGTTGAGCGAGAGGTCTTGGGTTCGAGTCCCGTCTGGAGCATTCTTTTTAGAAGGGTATACATTTTCTTCCCATTTCCATTAATATAATAATTATTATTATTATTATTACTATTATTATTATTATTATTATTATTATTATTATTATTATTATTATTATTATTATTATTATTATTATTATTATTATTATTATTATTATTATTATTATTATTATTATTATTATTATTATTATTATTATTATTATTATTGTGGATTAGGTTAATATAAACAATATGATTAATATTATTATCATTAAAATACATTTCGTTATTATCATTATTATTTACTTAGTTATTATTAATGGAATCAGTATTATTATTGTTATTAGGAATACGATTAAGATTATTGTTATTATATAGTCATTAATATTAATATTAATATTAATATTAATATTAATATTAATATTATTACCTATATCAAAATCAATAAATGTAGTATTATTTAAAAATCTTATAATTATTAGTACTATGAATATAGGTATTACTAATATCAATATGATTATGATTATTATTATTATTATTATGATTATTATTATTATTATTATTATTATTATTATTATTATTATTATTATTATTATTATTATTATTATTATTATTATTATTATTATTATTATTATTATTATTATTATTATTATTATTATTATTATGAGAATGATACAAATAATTATTATTTTCATTAAT
The DNA here is from genome assembly GCF_046630445.1 of Rutidosis leptorrhynchoides. Lineage (NCBI taxonomy): Eukaryota > Viridiplantae > Streptophyta > Magnoliopsida > Asterales > Asteraceae > Rutidosis > Rutidosis leptorrhynchoides. The sequence continues at coordinate 434,916,028 of NC_092336.1, forward strand.
ATTAGTACTTGTATCGTTTAATGATTATTAGTACTTTTAATATTGACACAAGTATTATTATTAATATTATCATTTTCATTAATATGATTATCATTAATGAGCATTTTTATTATTAAAATTAATATAATTATTACTAAAAATATCATTACCTTAAATATATATTTTTTTAGAGACTATTATTAATATTATCATTATTATTAGTAGTATGAAAATTATTATTATTATTGTTATAATTATTCTAGTGTTATTATAACTAGTATTTTGTAAACAAAAAGAGAAATCACAGATAAATATGTTTAACACCCATAAATTTAAATATACTAATACTATTATCTATCTAAAATATACAAAATGAAAATATAATAAAATATATAAGTTATTAATATAAAAATTTTCACTAATAATAATATAAATATTTATTCGACTATAAGAATATGTTTTAATACATACATGAATGATATAGGATCGTGAATCCGAGGCCAACCCTACACTTGTTCAGAATCGTCATATGAATATTTTTACTACAAAATATTGAAGAGTTAGTTTCATTTGCCTTTTTACCATTTATATTTTTGGGCTGAGAATACATGTGCAATTTTTATAAATGTTTTACGAAATAGACACAAGTAATTGAAACTACATTATATGGGTAAATGATCGAAGCCGAATATGCCCCTTTTGCTTGGTAACCTAAGAATTAGTAAACCGATCTACTAATTGACGCGAATCCTAAAGATAGATCTATTGGGCCTAACGAACCCCATCCGTTGTAGCGGATGCTTTAGTACTTCGATGTTGTTTTATCATGTCCGAAGGATTTCCAGGAATGATATGTAGTGACCCGAACTTTTCCATGTTTATATATATATATATATTAAATGAAATTGTTATTTACATGATTAAGTGTTTTCAACATGTTAAGCAATCAAACTTGTTAAGACTTGATTAATTGAAATAGGTTTCATATAGACAATTGACCACCCAAGTTGACTGGTGATTCACGAACGTTAAAACTTGTAAAAACTATACGATGACATATATATGGTTATATATATAGTTAACATGATTTTATTATAATTATGTATCTCATTAGATATTTTAACAATGAGTTATATACATAAAAAATGAGACTATTAATTTAAGAAACTCGAAAACGATATATATAACGATTATCGTTATAACAACGTCTTACTAGGTACATATGAATCATATTAAGATATTGATACACTTGGTTAATTATGTTAAATGACAAGTAAATATATTATTAAGTGTATTAACAATGAAATACATATGTAAAAATAAGACTACTAACTTAATGATTTCGAAACGAGACATATATGTAACGATTATCGTTGTAACGACATTTAACTGTATATATATCATACTCAGATATATTATATATCATAATATCATGATAATATAATAATTTAACATCTCATTTGTTATAATAAACAATGGGTTAACAACATTCAACAAGATCGTTAACCTAAAGGTTTCAAAACAACATTTACATGTAACGACTAACGATGACTTAACGACTCAGTTAAAATGTATATACATGTAGTGTTTTAATATGTATTCATACACTTTTGAAAGACTTCAAGACACTTATCAAAATACTTCTACTTAACAAAAATGCTTACAATTACATCCTCGTTCAGTTTCATCAACAATTCTACTCGTATGCACCCGTATTCGTACTCGTACAATACACAGCTTTTAGATGTATGTACTATTGGTATATACACTCCAATGATCAGCTCTTAGCAGCCCATGTGAGTCACCTAACACATGTGGGAACCATCATTTTGCAACTAGCATGAAATATCTCATAAAATTACAAAATTATGAGTAATCATTCATAACTTATTTACATGAAAAAAAAATTACATATCCTTTATATCTAATCCATACACCAATGACCAAAAACACTTACAAACACTTTCATTCTTCAATTTTCTTCATCTAATTGATCTCTCTCAAGTTCTATCTGATGGAATTCAACACATAAACAAAGTCACAAAACCCATTTTATGTATATATAAATTCGTGTATATGTATATATCAAGCGGAAGCAATTTTAAGTCCTTGCATGTGTAGTTTAACCTTTTAAACATGAATTCCATTTTTGGATCTAGTCTTGAAAATATACTAAAATGTAAATAGAGCTAGTAAGAGGTGTTTATACCTTCTCCAAAATGGAGGTTGAAGAAACAAGATGAAGATGATGAAGATGCTAGTTTCTCACTTGAAACCTCAAGCCTGTGATACCCACAAACCCTTGAATCAACACCCTCTTCTTGGTTAGGATTTAAGGCACAAAATAACAAGAAAATCAAGCTTGAAAGAACCCTTCTTTGCTCCCAAAAATTTCGGCCAAAAGGAGGATGAAAAGGGAGGTTTGATTTTCAAATTTGCAAGTAGTAAAGTGTATGTGTGTTTTCTTGTGCAAGCATGCTAGTTTAGGAGTAATTACAAGTTAATAAAACCAATGAGGGAGGTGCCTAGGAGCCCTTAAAACCGCCCCCTTCCCTCCCCATTTTAATTTTTATCTTTTATATTTTATAAACTTGATAAATTAAATCCCATGATACTTGCACTTTTATATATTAATACATGTACTTGTTTTTATCTTTATAAACCAATTACAAAGATAAATATATAACTTGCACATGTATATGTATATATATAATTTTATAAGCCACTTTATAAAATTATAACACACACATATAAGTTTAATCATAAATAATTAAACTTGCACCTATAATTATCCAAATAATTATTTCTTGCATTTTATCTTTAGAAAACCAATTTCTAAAGTCTAAGTGTCAAGTATTTATTTTAAAGATCCACGCATTAAAATAAATACATAAAAGTGTTGACGGTTTGTTATTGGGTATGACCCGACTTGGATCATAACACATTGGCCACATTAATTAATTATGTCTCTCGGGCATATGAAATACCTTCAATCTCCCACTTGCACGAGAAACATAAGGAATTAATGCAAGTGACGGATACCACCTAACGACCATCCATCACCCCCAATGTGTTATGACTTAGTGCCATTCAATAACATCATCCCTTTCGAGTTCCCATCTCGAATATGATTTTAGGTGAATCTTTCAATATATCCTTTCGTCCCAGATGTCATGTCAAATCCAAGAGACATAGAGTGATCACTCTCTTATAGATCTAACTTTATCAGGCCTTAGACATCCGACTCTCAATGAATAAGAGGGACAAATTCCATCTTGATTACATACGTCCTAGACACTACACTTCGTACCATACCTGAAGCCTCCCTTATGTACTACCATGTTTCAGAATAGCGAAGGAAAGAATCAAGGTGCAATATTCGGTGAATGTCTGAACCCAATATGTGTCTCAGGTCAGAGGATATAATGATATTCTCCTTTACTCAAGATTACATGTGATCAACCACAAAGGCTCCATATAGTAAATCTTGAGAGCGGGTCTTCCAATATTTTTGTCCCATAAATATCTATGAACCTTGGTCGCAACCTTGCCCCACATTCACCATTTGAATGCTAACCAATCCAAGTTCATAATAGTCTAGACCTCACACTTGTTCCCACAAATGTGATCAACTACGGAATTCAGAATAATAGTTTATTCACGGATAAAATATGCAAAATTGGAACATGACTCATAAATAAATTAATACCATAATTATATTAATGAGTTTGAACTAATTCGTTCCATTACAATACATAAAATAGATCATTTCCAATCACTAGAATATCGAAGCCCTAATGCACAAACATGTCCCTCATGTTTTGGCCCATGTAAAAGCTTCGTGAGTGGATCCGCAACATTATGATCTGTGTGAACTTTGTGAATACATATCTTTCCCTTTTCAACCTCATCCCTAATGTAGTTGAATCTCCACTCAATGTGACGAGTCTTTTGATGAGCACGAGGTTCCTTGATTTGAGCAATCGCACCCTCGTTGTCACAAAAGATCTCAAGAGGGTCCTGAATGGAAGGGACCACTCCTAAGTCGTCGATGAATTTCTTCATCCATGCAGCTTCCTGGGATGCCAATGAGGCGGCAATGTACTCTGACTCTGTAGTGGATAACGCAACAACTTCCTGTTTTGAGCTCTTCCAAGAGACCGCACCACCATTCAACATGAAGACATAACCGGATTGTGATCGAGAGTCATCTCGATCAGTTTGGAAACTCGCGTCCACGTAACCTTTTACAGCGAGTTCCTCCTCACCAGACCCATATATTAGAAACATATCCTTAGTCCTTCTAAGGTATTTCAATATACATTTAACCGCAGTCCAATGACTATTTCCTGGGTTATTCTGGTATCTACTTGTCAAGCTTAAAGCGCATGACACATCCGGTCTAGTACATATCATTGCATACATGATAGACCCAATAGCAGATGCGTATGGGACTTTCTTCATTCTCTCTTGTTCATATTTCGTGGTAGGACACTGAGATGAACTGAGAACGGTTCCCTTTTGAATAGGTACCAAACCTTTCTTAGAGTTTTCCATCTTGAACCTTTTCAAGATTTTATCAATGTATGTACTTTGACTTAAACTTATCAATCTCTTGGATCTATTCCTATAGATCCCAATCCCCAATATGTATTGTGCTTCTCCAAGATCCTTAATGGAGAAGCAACTCTTTAGCCAAGTTTTGACTTCTTGCATTGTGGTAATATCATTCCCAAACAATAATATATCATCCACATATAGCACAAGGAACATTATAGAGCTCCCACTAGCCTTCTTGTATACACAAGCTTCATCACCATTTTTAATGAAGCCAAATTTCTTTGCCTCTTCATTAAAACGATGATTCCACATTCTAGATGCTTGTTTCAATCCGTAGATTGATTTCTTTAACTTGCATACCTTTTTAGGATTTTTCGGATCAACAAAACCTTCGGGCTGTACCATATAGACATCTTCCTCAAGATATCCATTTAGGAAAGCGGTTTTCACATCCATTTGCCATATTTCATAGTCATAGTGAGCAGCAATGGCAAATAATATCCTAATAGACTTTAGCATTGCCACTGGCGAGAAAGTTTCATCATAGTCAACCCCTTGAGTTTGAGTGAAACCTTTTGCTACAAGTCTAGCTTTGTATGTATCCAAGTTTCCATGTATGTAGGTTTTCTTCTTGAAAAGCCATTTGCAATCAACTAGCTTAGAGCTAGGAGGTTGCACAACAAGTTCCCAAACTTGGTTTTCATACATGGATTGCATCTCGGCGTTCATGGCTTCCTGCCATTTATCTTTATCAATCCTTGATAAAGCATCTTTGTAGTTTGTCGGTTCATCCAAATCAACCGTATAGAAACCATCCACGAGAAACCCATATCTCTCGGGAGGATTACTAATCCTACTAGATCTTTGAACGTATTTTGTACCTTGATCATCCACTTGATCATTTTCAACATCCTCATGTTGAGTACTAGTGCCAACCAATTGTGTATCATCGGCTTGATCTTGTACCTCTACAAGATCTATCTTCCTTTCACCATCACCTTCCATAAGGAATTTGGTTTCAAGGAATTCCGCTTTTCGAGCAACAAATACCGTTTGCTCGGATGGATCATAGAAGTAATATCCCATGTCATCTTTGGGATATCCTATGAAGATACACTTTGTGGATCGAGCATGTAGCTTATTAGCTACATAACGCTTAGGATAAGCTTCACATCCCCATACTTTTAAGTATGAAAGAGAAGGTGGTTTTCCAAACCACATCTCATGAGGAGTTCGTTCCACTTTCTTGGTTGGGGCCATATTTAAAATACGAGCCGCAGAGCTTAGACAATAACCCCAAAATGATAGAGGTAACGAGCTTCTTGCCATCATAGATCGAACCATATCCATTAGGGTTCGGTTCCTCCTTTCAGAAACTCCATTAAGTTGGGGTGTTCCGGGTGGAGTAAGTTGTGAGATAATCCCACAACTCCTTGATGGAATTTAACAAGTTTGATAAACAACATGTTCATATATTTTACATGATCATTAAACCAATTTAATGTAGTTAAATAAAGCGGAAGCATTATGTAAAGTTCATGTTTAAATGTTCATCCTTTTAGTTAAATTCCATGATAATATCAAGTCTTGGATAAATGCTTACATATATAACAAGAAAAGAGGAGTGTTTATACCTCCTTAATGATGGATTAAGTGCTGAATTTGGACAGCAGCAAGTTGGGAAGATGGTGATGAAAGCAAGCTCCAAAACTATGAAACCTCAAGAGATAATACCCCAAACTTGTCACCAACACTTAGCCTTTGGTTAGGATTTAATTGCCACTTGAAAACAAACTTGCAAACAAGAAAAAGAACTCTCCCTTGTAGCTAAAACAGTTTGGCCAGCAAGAGAGTAAACAGCAGAATTTTTTTTTTCTTTTTTATATCTTGCATGTATATCATGAGTCAAAGTCTTGGTTTTCTAGTAGGCATCTTTCTTAAATGTTGTGTAGCCTTAAAAGTAACTAAATTTAGCATGGGTGAGTGCCTTGTGTCCCTCAAAACCGTCCACCTTTTAGGGGTATTAAACAAAATGAAATTCTTTTATAAAACAAGATAAAACCCATGCATTTAATTAAGTTACTTGCATATTTATAAACCAATTTATAAATCACAACACAACATAATTATTTAAACCTATAAATAATTAAAACCTTAACATATATAAATTATCCAAATAATTTATCTCAAGTGATAATATTTTAGAAAACCGATTTTCTAAAGTTCAAGTGTCGCGTATTTATTTAACGATCCAAACGTTAAGATTAAATACTTGTAAAGTGTCGGTAAGCTTGTTATTGGGTATGACCCGACTTGGATCATAACACATTAGCCACATTAATTTAATATGTCTCTCGGGCATACGAAATACCTTCAATCTCCCACTTGCACGAGAAACATAAGAAATTAATGCAAGTGATGGATACCACCTAACGACCGTCCATTACCCCCAATATGTTATGACTTTGTGCCATTCAATAACATCATCCTCTTCGAGTTTCCATCTTGAATATGAATAGGTGAATCTTTCATTATTTCCTTTCGTCCTAGATGTCATGTTAAATCCAAGAGACACAGAGTGATCACTCTCTTTCTAGATTTAACTTTATCAGGCCTTAGACATCTGACTCTCAACGAATAAGAGGGACAAATTCCATCTTGACTACATACGTCCTAAATATGTACCTTGCATTGTACCTGAGCTCTTTCTTGTGAACTACCATATTTCAGAATAGCGAAGGAAAGAATCAAGGCACAATACTTGGTAAATATCTGAACCCAATATGTATCTCAGGTCAGAGGATACAATGATATTCGCCTTTACTCAAGATTACATGTGATCAACCACTAAGGCTCCATTTAGTAAGTCTTGAGGGCGGGTCTTCCAATATTTGTATCTCACAAATATCTATAAACCTTGGTTGCAACCTTGCACCACATTCATCCCGTGAATGTATACCAATCCGAGTTCAAAATAGTCTAAACCTCACATTTGCTCCCACAAACGTGATCGACTACGGAATTTAGAATAATTACTTATTCATGGATAAAATATGCAAAATAGGAACATAACTCAAAATAAATTAATACCATAATTATATTTAGTGAGTTTGAATAATTTCGTTCCGTTACAATACTTAAAACAGATCATTACCAATCACTAGAATATCGAAGCCCTAATGCACAAACATGTCCTGCATGTTTTGATCCATGTAAGAGCTTCGTGAGAGGATCTGCTATATTAAGATCTGTGTGAACTTTGCGAATACATATCTTTCCTTTTTCAACTTCATCCCTTATGTAGTTGAATCTCCGCTCAATGTGACGGGTCTTTTGGTGAGCACGAGGTTCCTTGATTTGAGCAATCGCACCTTCGTTGTCACAAAAGATCTCAAGAGGGTCTTGAATGGTAGGGACCACTCCTAAGTCTTCGATGAATTTCTTCATCCATGCAGCTTCCTGAGCTGCCAATGAGGCGGCAATGTACTCTGACTCTGTAGTGGATAATGCAACAACATCCTGTTTTGAACTCTTCCAAGAGACCGCACCTCCATTTAATGTGAAGACATAACCGGATTGTGATCGAGAATCATCTCGATCAGTTTGGAAACTCGCGTCTACGTAACCCTTTACAGCGAGTTCCTCCTCACCAGACCCATATATCAGAAACATATCCTTAGTCCTCCTAAGGTATTTCAATATACTTTTAACAGCAATCCAATGACTGTTTCCTGGGTTATTCTGGTATCTACTTATCAGGCTAAGAGCGCATGACACATCCGGTCTAGTGCATATCATTGCATACATGATTGACCCAATGGCAGAAGCATATGGGACTTTCTTCATTCTCTCCTGTTCATCTTTCGTGGTGGGGCACTGAGATGAACTGAGAAGTGTTCCCTTTTGAATAGGTACCAAACCTTTCTTAGAGTTCTCCATCTTGAACCTTTTCAAGATCTTTTCAATGTATGCACTTTGATTTAATCCTATCAGTTTCTTGGATCTATCCTTGTAGATCCCAATCCCTAAAACGTATTGTGCTTCTCCAAGATCCTTAATGGAGAAGCATTTGCCTAACCAAGTTTTAACACCTTGCATTGCCGGAATATCATTTCCAAATAACAATATATCATCCACATATAGTACAAGGAACATGATAGTGCTCCCACTAGCTTTCTTTTATACACAAGCTTCATCACCATTTTTAATGAAGCCAAATTTCTTGGCCTCCTCATTAAAACGATGATTCCACATTCTAGATGCTTGTTTCAATCCGTAGATTGACTTCTTTAACTTGCATACCTTTTTAGGATATTTCAGATCAACAAAACCCTCAGGCTGAACCATATAGACATCTTCCTCAAGATGTCCGTTTAGGAAAGCGGTCTTGACATCCATCTGCCATATTTCATAATCATAATGAGCAGCAATGGCAAGTAATATCCTAATAGACTTTAGCATTGCCACAGGCGAAAAAGTTTCATCATAGTCAACCCCTTGAGTTTGAGTGAAACCTTTTGCTACAAGTCTAGCTTTATATGTATCCAAGTTTCCATGTATGTCGGTTTTCATTTTGAACAGCCATTTACAATCAACTAGCCTAGAGCCAGGAGGTTGCGCAACAAGTTCCCAAACTTGGTTGTCATACATGGATTGCATCTCAGCATTCATGGCTTCCTGCCATTTATCTTTATCAATCCTTGATAAAGCATCTTGGTAGTTTATTGGTTCATCCAAATCAACCAAATAGCAACCATCCATGAGAAACCCATATCTCTCAGGAGGATTACTAATCCTACCAGATCTGCGAACGTCTTGTGTATTTTGATCATCCATCTGATCACTCTCAACATTTTCATGTTGAGTGCTAGTGTCAGCCAATTGTGTATCATCTACTTGATCTTGAACCTCTTCAAGATCTATCTTCCTTTCACTTTTGCCTTCCATTAGGAACTTAGTTTCAAGGAATTCAGCCTTCCGAGCAACAAATACATTCTGCTCGGAAGGATCATAAAAATAGTATCCCATATCATCCTTGGGATATCCTATGAAGATACACTTCATGGATCGAGCATTCAACTTATTAGGGACGTAACGCTTAGGCTAAGCTTCACATCCCCATACCTTTAAGTATGATAGAGACGGAGGTTTTCCAAACCACATCTCATGAGGTGTTCGTTCCACTTTCTTGGTTGGGGCCATATTTAAAATACGAGCCGCTGAGCATAGACAATAACCCCAGAATGATAGAGGTAACGAGCTTCTAGCCATCATAGATCGAACCATATCCATTAGGGTTCGGTTCCTCCTTTTGGACACACCATTAAGCTGTGGTGTCCCGGGTGGAGTAAGTTGCGAGATAATCCCACAACTTCTAAGATGATCTTGGAAGGCATCGCTTAGGTATTCACCTACTCTATCGGTTCGAAGTACCTTAATAGTCTTATTGAGTTGATTTTGTACTTCGTTTTGATACTCTTTGAATGCTTCAAAAGTTTCGTCCTTATGTCTTAACAAGTAGACATATCCGAAACGACTGAAGTCATCAATGAAAGTAACGAAGTATCTTTCACCATTCCTAGCTATGGGCTTAAAGGGTCCACATACATCCGAATGTATTAATCCCAATAAGTCCTTAGCCCTTTCGTAGGTCCCTTTGAAAGGTGCTTTAGTCATTTTGCCTTGTAAACAAGATTCACATACATCAAACGAGTCTAGTTCATTTGATTTCAAAAGACCATTCTTTTGGAGTGTATGCATTCGATTCTTGTTTATGTGACCAAGGCGACAATGCCATAAGTAGGAATCACTCAAATCCCTTTTGAGTTTCTTGGTGCTAGTATGGTATATTGAGCTACTAGATGATGTGTCATCATGAACCAATTCATAAATTCCATTTGAAGGCGAAGCCTTAAAATAAAATACATTATCTAAATAAATGTGGATATCATCATTAACAAAATTAAGATAAAAACCACATTGTTTTAAACGGGAAACTGAAATAATGTTTCGACATAAATCCGGTGCATACAAAACAATGTTCAAAATAATTTCCAAATAACTTGGAAGTTTTAATACAAAGTCTCCTTGAGCCTTCACTTGCACTTTGGCTCCATTAACCATAAAGAGACTTGATGTTCCCGTTTGCTTGCTACTTCTTTTGAACCCCTGCAAAGAATTGCAAATGTGAGTTCCACATCCAGTGTCTAATACCCATGTATTAGAAGAAGTAATACTAAGCTCTATATATACCATATATATGTTACCTGAGGATTGCCCCGCATCCCTCTTTTCCTTCAACTCCTTAAGGTAGACCGGGCAATTGCGTTTCCAGTGACCCATTTCACCGCAACCGAAGCACGGGTCTTCCTTGGGGTTTGCTTGTCCGGCAACCTTTTGCTTCTTGTTCTTGTTTTTGGTTGGGGTAACCATCCTCCCCTTTCCCTTGCCTTGATTGGCGGGTCCTTTCCTCTTAGCCGCCTTTGGCTTAGAGGTGTTATTACCTTTGGACCCACCATCATTGATCATTAGCACGGGTGAAGCCCTCTTACCCATGCTAGTTTCGGCCGTCCTTAACATGCCATGAAGTTCACCAATGGTCTTATCCATCCCATTAATATTGTAATTAATTACAAATTGGTCAAACCTCTTTGACAGGGAGTTTAGGATAAGATCAGTGGCTAACTCATTAGATATGTTGAGATTAAGGCAGTTTGCGCGATCAATAAGGCTTTTCATTTTGAGGACATAAGAGGATACGGATTGGGTGTCATTCATACGACATGCATGTAACGCTCGAACCGTTTTGAAGCGCTCGACATGTGCTTGTTGAAGGAACATCTCCTTCAATTGCGTAATCATGTCATATGCACTATGATGTTCGAAATCCTTTTGGAGTTCGGGTATCATAGTCCCAAGCATTAGGCAAGTGACTTGCACCGAATCGGCGCAATACTTATCCCAATAAGCCATGCCTTCCGTATCATCCTCGTCAGGTTGATCGGGAATGGGGTCTTCCAACACATACGCCTTATCCTCAAGTTTGAGGACAATTCTAAGATTGCGGAACCAATCCATAAAGTTCGTATGGTTGAGTTTGTCTTTCTCGAGGAGAGACCTTAATGATAGGTTGTTTAGGTTAAGTGGTGCATTTTGCATGTTGTTGTTATTTGCGGCCATCTACAAAATTAACAAAGTTCATTTAAGTATCGATTTTAAATTTAATAAATAATACCCTTTTATATATAATTGTTTTATTAAATATTAGAATCCAACGGTAAATCAAATTTCGGTTAGGTGACCTTTATCCCGTTATTTGATTTAGCTAGGTAGTCATTTATATGACAATTGCAATCCTTTTGCAACTTCTAAATTATGGGATCATGCAATCCTTTTGCATGGCATATTTATCCCATCAACGCCTATTTGTTCCTCATGCTTCGGTGACCCTAAGTTCATGATTCCCAAATCAAGTAGTCCTACTTGTGTAAACATGTAAAATTAACATACAAGTGGTTAGGTGACCTTTATCCCACAAGCATGCGAATTTTACCTTAACCATATTAGTTAGCTCATAACGGTTAGGTGACCTTTATCCCATTATGAGTTCCCTACTATGTTTAAGTGTCTCACAAAAGGATGGCGTTAAACTTGTTTACCTTGTCGATTAAGGGATTTTAAGTTTTCGTTAATTCTAGTTTAAGAAAACATTTATGCCATACACCAACATGCATTTAGTGTATGGTTCATTTGAAATCCATTTTCAAGTCTTGTAATTTGCCAATTACTTGATATAAACCATTATATATATATGTGATCCTTTTCTTGTTCTTAATAACCATTTATTTAGGTCTTTAGTTGCTTTTAATTTAACCAATTAAATTGTCGTCTTGCTTGTTATTAATACGTCTAATTTAACCAATTAAATTGTCGTTTTGCTTGTTGTTATCTTGTGATTAATTGTATCAACCAAACATACAATACAATAAACAAACAAACAACCACACATGCAAAACAAGTATGTTCACAATCTAGCCATTTAGGTGGACATTTGTTTAGCCGAAAACAAATGTCACCGGGTTAAGGGGTAATAATACAAAGTAGGAGATTTCAAATCTCCCACTTAACCTTGCATCCATATGTTCCTTGTGTTCTTCATCATCGTGTATCTTCATTTTACAAAATATGTATCCTAATACATTTTTATCTAGAAAATGAAAATACAACCTATTCTATTTTACATACGAAATGTAAAACAAATTACATAGCCAAAATAATAATATTACAAACCAATTGAATAAATATTATTACAAACCAAATGAATAATAAATAAACATCAAACATGCAACCAAACAACCACAAGGTCTAGGCATTGATTGTGAACATTAATATATCAACAAAATGACCAAAATGGAGCAACCCAAAACCCATTTTGGGTGTCCAAAATTCGGCCTACATCACCTACCCTCCCAAACTCGAAAATATTTGTATTCCATTTTCATGCATGTACTTGGAATGCAAATATAGTGGGTTTAAAGGCAATATACGAAGCATAATCCATAGACTTCGGCTCTAGATACCAATGATGGAATTTAACAAGTTTGATAAACAACATGTTCATATATTTTACATGATCATTAAACCAATTTAATGTAGTTAAATAAAGCGGAAGCATTATGTAAAGTTCATGTTTAAATGTTCATCCTTTTAGTTAAATTCCATGATAATATCAAGTCTTGGATAAATGCTTACATATATAACAAGAAAAGAGGAGTGTTTATACCTCCTTAATGATGGATTAAGTGCTGAATTTGGACAGCAGCAAGTTGGGAAGATGGTGATGAAAGCAAGCTCCAAAACTATGAAACCTCAAGAGATAATACCCCAAACTTGTCACCAATACTTAGCCTTTGGTTAGGATTTAATTGCCACTTGAAAACAAACTTTCAAACAAGAAAAAGAACTCTCCCTTGTAGCTAAAACAGTTCGGCCAGCAAGAGAGTAAACAGCAGAATTTTTTTTTCTTTTTTATGTCTTGCATGTATATCATGAGTCAAAGTCTTGGTTTTCTAGTAGGCATCTTTCTTAAGTGTTGTGTAGCCTTAAAAGTAACTAAATTTAGCATGGGTGAGTGCCTTGTGTCCCTCAAAACCGTCCACCTTTTAGGGGTATTAAACAAAATGAAATTCTTTTATAAAACAAGATAAAACCCATGCATTTAATTAAGTTACTTGCATATTTATAAACCAATTTATAAATCACAACACAACATAATTATTTAAACCTATAAATAATTAAAACCTTAACATATATAAATTATCCAAATAATTTATCTCAAGTGATAATATTTTAGAAAACCGATTTTCTAAAGTTCAAGTGTCGCGTATTTATTTAACGATCCAAACGTTAAGATTAAATACTTGTAAAGTGTCGGTAAGCTTGTTATTGGGTATGACCCGACTTGGATCATAACACATTAGCCACATTAATTTAATATGTCTCTCGGGCATACGAAATACCTTCACTCCTAAGATGATCTTGGAAGGCATCGCTTAGGTATTCACCTCCTCTATCGGTACGAAGTACCTTAATTGTCCTATTGAGTTGATTTTGTACTTCGTTTTGATATTCTTTGAATGCTTCAAACGTTTCGTCCTTGTGTCTTAATAAGTAGACATATCCGAAATGACTAAAGTCATCAATGAAAGTAACAAAGTATCTTTCACCATTCCTAGTCATGGGTTTAAAGGGTCCACATACATCCGAATGTATTAATCCCAATAAATCTTTAGCCCTTTCATAAGTCCCTTTGAAAGGTGCTTTAGTCATTTTGCCTTGTAAACAAGATTCACATACATCAAACGAATCCATTTCATTTGATTTCAAAAGTCCATTCTTTTGAAGTGTATGCATTCGGTTCTTGTTTATGTGACCAAGGCGACAATGCCATAAATAGGAATCACTCAAATCCCTTTTGAGTTTCTTGGTGCTAGTATGGTATATAGAGCTCGATGATGCTTCATCATGAACCAATTCATAAATTCCATTTGAAGGCGAAGCCTTGAAATAGAATACATTATCTTTAGAAACATGAATATCATCATCAATAAAATTAACAACGTAACCACATTGTTTTAAGCGAGAAATAGAAATAATGTTTCTACACAAATCCGGAGCATACAAAATATTTTCTAAAATAAGTTCCAATCCGCTTGGAAGCTTCAAAATAAAATCTCCTTGAGCTTTAACATGCACCTTTGCACCATTGCCCATATAGAGACTTGATGTTCCCGCCTTATGATCACTTCTTTTGAACCCCTGCAAAGAATTGCAAATATGAGTTCCACATCCAGTGTCTAATACCCATGTATTAGAAGAAGTAATACTAAGCTCTATATATACCATATATATATTACCTGAGGTTTGCCCTGCATCCCTCTTGTCCTTCAACTCCTTAAGGTAGACCGGACAGTTTCGTTTCCAATGACCCATCTCACCGCAACCGAAACATGGGTCTTCCTTGGGGTTTGCCTTCTCGGCTACCTTTTGCTTCTTAGCCTTGTTGATGGTTGGGGTAACCATCTTCCCCTTCCCTTTGCCTTGATGGGCGGGTCCTTTTCTCTTAGCCACCTTAGGCTTAGAGGTGTTACCTTTGGATCCACCTTGATCGATTGCTAACACGGGTAAAGCCCTTTTACCCATGCTAGTTTCCGCCGTTCTAAGCATACCGTGAAGCTCACCTATGCTCTTATCCATCCCATTCATATTGTAATTAATTACAAATTGATCAAACCTTTTTGATAGGGAGTTAAGGATAAGATCGGTGGCTAACTCATTAGATATGTTTAGGTTAAGACGGTTAGCACGATCGATAAGGCTTTTCATCTTAAGTACATAAGATGAAACCGATTGGGTATCGTCCATACGACAAGCATGTAGCGCCCGAACCGTTTCGAAGCGCTCGACACGCGCTTGTTGAAGGAACATCTCCTTCAATTGCGTTATCATGTCGTATGCACTATGGTGCTCGAAATCCTTTTAGAGTTCGGGTATCATAGTCCCAAGCATTAAGCATGAGACTTGAAGGGAGTCGTGGCAATACTTATCGTAAGAGGCCATTGCCTCCACATCATTTTCATCCGGTTGATCGGGAATGGGGTCCTCAAGTACATACGCTTTATCCTCTTGTTTGAGGACAATCCGAAGATTGCGGAACCAATCCATAAAGTTGGTATGGTTGAGTTTGTATTTCTCGAGGAGAGACCGTAACGATAGGTTGTTCATGTTAAGTGGTGCGTTTTGCATGTTGTTGTTGTTATTAGCGGCCATCTACAAAATTCAACAAGGTTCATTTTAAGTATCGATTTTAGATTTAATAAACAATACCCTTTTAATTTGTTTTATTAAATATTAGAATCCAACGGTAAATCAAATTCCGGTTAGGTGACCTTTATCCCGTCATTTGATTTAGCTAGGTAGTCATAATGACAATTGCAATCCTTTTGCAACTTCTATGTTATGGGATCATGCAATCCTTTTGCATGGCATATTAATCCCATCAACGCCTATTTGTTCCTCATGCTTCGGTGACCCTAAGTTCATGATTCCCAAATCAAGTCGTCCTACTTGTGTAAACATGTAGACTTAACCTACAAGTGGTTAGGTGACCTTTATCCCACATGTATGCGAAGTGTACCTTATTCATATTAGTTCACTCATGAAGGTTAGGTGACCTTTATCCCATCAAGAGATTCCTAATATGTCTAAGTGTTTCCATAAAAGGATGGCGTTTAACTTGTTTACCTTGTTTTAGTTAAAGGGATTTTATGTTTTCTTCATTCTAGTTTAGAAAACAAAATGCTATACACCAACATGCATTTGGTGTGTAGTGTTTTATGAAAAACCTATTTTCATGTCCTTTTAGTAAACCAATTACCAATTCATTACCTTTTAAATAAACCATTTTATTTACAATTTCATCTAGTACCTAATAACCATTTATTAGTGTCATGTTGTTATAATTATAACCAATTATAATGTCATTTTTGCAAGTTGTTTCAAGAGATTTTGTATCAACCAAACACATACAAAAAACCATACAAGCATGCAAAATAAAAGTCCACAATCATGCCAAAGTGGTAAGCACTTGTTTAGCCAAAACAAGTGTTACCTAAAGGGTTAAACAAGTAAGAGATTTTAAACAAAATCTCCCACTTAATCTTGTAATCTTCAAAGTTCCAACTTGTAATCTTCTTCATGAATCTTCATTTTCTCTTTACAAAATTATATCCTAATACATTTCTTTTCTAGAAAATGAAATAACAACCTATTCTATTTTACAAACCAAGTAGAATAAATTACATCAAGAAATTACAAGATTAATTACAACTTTTACAAACCAAAATGAATGAATAATTATTACAAACCATAAGAATGAATAATCAACCAAATCACACACAAATCCAACCACAAGGTCAAGGTATGATTGTGAACCAAAACAACAACAAATCTTGTCCAAACTTTGAAATCCCAAACCCATTTTTGGGGTTCTAAAATTCGGCCAAAACCAAAACCCCACCAAAACTCAAGATTTTTCATTCTACTTTCATGCATGTTGGTAGATTGCAAAATAATTGAGTTTACTAGCCAAAAACAAGAAGCATATTAACAAGACTTTGGCTCTGATACCATTGATGGAATTTAACACATAAACAAAGTCACAAAACCCATTTTATGTATATATAAATTCGTGTATATGTATATATCAAGCGGAAGCAATTTTAAGTCCTTGCATGTGTAGTTTAACCTTTTAAACATGAATTCCATTTTTGGATCTAGTCTTGAAAATATACTAAAATGTAAATAGAGCTAGTAAGAGGTGTTTATACCTTCTCCAAAATGGAGGTTGAAGAAACAAGATGAAGATGATGAAGTTGCTAGTTTCTCACTTGAAACCTCAAGCCTTTGATACCTACAAACCCTTGAATCAACACCCTCTTCTTGGTTAGGA
Source organism: Rutidosis leptorrhynchoides (assembly GCF_046630445.1). Classification (NCBI taxonomy): domain Eukaryota; kingdom Viridiplantae; phylum Streptophyta; class Magnoliopsida; order Asterales; family Asteraceae; genus Rutidosis; species Rutidosis leptorrhynchoides. Next base: position 434,933,576 of record NC_092336.1, read on the forward strand.
TTTAAGACACAAAATAACAAGAAAATCAAGCTTGAAAGAACCCTTCTTTGCTCCCAAAAATTTCGGCCAAAAGGAGGATGAAAAGGGAGGTTTGATTTTCAAATTTGCAAGTAGTAAAGTGTGTGTGTGTTTTCTTATGCAAGCATGCTAGTTTAGGAGTAATTACAAGTTAATAAAACAAATGAGGGAGGTGCCTAGGAGCCCTCAAAACCGCCCCCTTCCCTCCCCATTTTAATTTTTATCTTTTATATTTTATAAACTTGATAAATTAAATCCCATGATACTTGCACTTTTATATATTAATACATGTACTTGTTTTTATCTTTATAAACCAATTACAAAGATAAATATATAACTTGCACATGTATATGTATATATATAATTTTATAAGCCACTTTATAAAATTATAACACACACATATAAGTTTAATCATAAATAATTAAACTTGCACCTATAATTATCCAAATAATTATTTCTTGCATTTTATCTTTAGAAAACCAATTTCTAAAGTCTAAGTGTCAAGTATTTATTTTAAAGATCCACTCATTAAAATAAATACATAAAAGTGTTGACGGTTTGTTATTGGGTATGACCCGACTTGGATCATAACACATTGGCCACATTAATTAATTATGTCTCTCGGGCATATGAAATACCTTCACTATCTTCAAGTTCTAAGTGTTCTTCATAAATTCCAAAAGTTCTAGTTTCATAAAATCAAGAATACTTCCAAGATTGCAAGTTTACTTCCAAGTTTTCTAAATCCATTCCAAGTAATCATCCAAGATCAAGAAACCTTTGTTACTTACAGTAGGTTATCTTTCTAATACAAGGTAATAATCATATTCAAACTTTAATTCAATTTCTATAACTATAACAATCTTATTTCGAGTGGAAATCTTACTTGAAATTGTTTTCGTGTCATGATTCTGCTTCAAGAACTTTCAAGCCATCCAAGGATCCTTTGAAGCTAGATCTATTTTTCTCAATTCCAGTAGGTTTATCCAAGGAACTTGAGGTAGTAATGATGTTCATAACATCATTCGATTCATACATATAAAGCTATCTTATTCGAAGGTTTAAACTTGTAATCACTAGAACATAGTTTAGTTAATTCTAAACTTGTTCGCAAATAAAAGTTAATCCTTCTAAATTGACTTTTAAAATCAACTAAACACATGTTCTATATCTATATGATATGCTAACTTAATGATTTAAAACCTGGAAACACGAAAAACACCGTAAAACCGGATTTACGCCGTCGTAGTAACACCGCGGGCTGTTTTGGGTTAGTTAATTAAAAACTATGATAAACTTTGATTTAAAAGTTTTTATTTTGGGAAAATGATTTTTATTATGAACATGAAACTATATCCAAAAATTATGATTAAACTCAAAGTGGAAGTATGTTTTCTAAAATGGTCATCTAGACGTCGTTCTTTCGACCGAAATGACTACCTTTACAAAAATGACTTGTAATTTATTTTTCCGACTATAAACCTATACTTTTTATGTTTAGATTCATAAAATAGATTTCAATATGAAACCATAGCAATTTGATTCACTCAAAACGGATTTAAAATGAAGAAGTTATGGGTAAAACAAGATTGGATAATTTTTCTCATTTTAGCTACGTGAAAATTGGTAACAAATCTATTCCAACCATAACTTAATCAACTTGTATTGTATATTATGTAATCTTGAGATACCATAGACACGTATACAATGTTTCGACCTATCATGTCGACACATCTATATATATTTCGGAACAACCATAGACACTCTATATGTGAATGTTGGAGTTAGCTATACAGGGTTGAGGTTGATTCCAAAATATATATAGTTTGAGTTGTGATCAATACTGAGATACGTATACACTGGGTCGTAGATTGATTCAAGATAATATTTATCGATTTATTTCTGTACATCTAACTGTGGACAACTAGTTGTAGGTTACTAACGAGGACAGCTGACTTAATAAACTTAAAACATCAAAATATATTAAAAGTGTTGTAAATATATTTTGAACATACTTTGATATATATGTTTATATATTGTTATAGGTTCGTGAATCAACCAGTGGCCAAGTCTTACTTCCCGACGAAGTAAAAATCTGTGAAAGTGAGTTATAGTCCCACTTTTAAAATCTAATATTTTTGGGATGAGAATACATGCAGGTTTTATAAATGATTTACAAAATAGACACAAGTACGTGAAACTACATTCTATGATTGAATTATCGAAATTGAATATGCCCCTTTTTATTAAGTCTGGTAATCTAAGAATTAGGGAACAGACACCCTAATTGACGCGAATCCTAAAGATAGATCTATTGGGCCTAACAAACCCCATCCAAAGTACCAGATGCTTTAGTACTTTGAAATTTATATCATATCCGAAGGGTGTCCCGGAATGATGGGGATATTCTTATATATGCATCTTGTTAATGTCGGTAACCAGGTGTTCACCATATGAATGATTTTTATCTCTATGTATGGGATGTGTATTGAAATATGAAATCTTGTGGTCTATTGTTACGATTTGATATATATAGGTTAAAACTATAACTCACCAACATTTTTGTTGACGTTTAAAGCATGTTTATTCTCAGGTGAATACTAAGAGCTTCCGCTGTTGCATACTAAAATAAGGACAAGATTTGGAGTCCATGTTTGTATGATATTGTGTAAAAACTGCATTCAAGAAACTGATTTCGATGTAACATATTTGTATTGTAAACCATTATGTAATGGTCGTGTGTAAACAGGATATTTTAGATTATCATTATTTGATAATCTACGTAAAGCTTTTTAAACCTTTATTTATGAAATAAAAGTTATGGTTTGTTTTAAAAATGAATGCAGTCTATGAAAAACGTCTCATATAGAGGTCAAAACCTCGCAACGAAATCAATTAATATGGAACGTTTTTAATCAATAAGAACGGGACATTTCAGTTGGTATCCGAGTGTTGGTCTTAGAGAACCAGAAAATTTGCATTAGTGTGTCTAATCGAGTTTGTTAGGATGCATTAGTGAGTCTGGACTTCGACCGTGTTTTCTTTAAAAATGATTGCTTAACATTTTTGTTGGAAACTATATATTATTAACATGTATATATTATGTGATATATTAATCTCTTAACATGTTTGATATTGTGTGATAGATGTCTACCTCTAGAACAAATTCCATTGACTCACCTAATAATAACGAAGAGTCGAATATATATTGGACTGATTCATAAGTTCCCGAAGAAGAACCGGAAGAAGAATCAGAACCGGAAGAAGAATCAGAACCGGAAGAGGAGGAACCGGAGGAGGAAATAGAACCGGTGGGAGAAATAATAAAATGGTTAAGTAAAAGAAAATCCTCAACCAACCGACCAAGGTTAATTATGGTCAATCGTGTTTCCGCCAAGGAAGCAAAATATTGGGAGGATTACCAATTCCCCGATGAATCGGATTCCGACGAGAATTCCGATGATGTTATAGAAATTACCCCAACTGAATTTAAAAATGCAAAAGAAAATAATAAGGGAAAGGGCATAAAAATAGAAAAATCTAATTCCAACCCCGATGAACTTTATATGCATCGTCAACCCCCGAAGCCCTTAAGTTGTAACAATGACCCGGGAACCTCTAAACCACCAGGTTTTTCTAAACCGTTGTGGAAAACGACAGCTCATATTAGGGGAACATCATATATCCCTAGAAACTTGGCAAAACGAACCAAAACCGAAGAAGAAGAAACGAGCAAGTCAGAATAAGATAGTTGTATTCGTGTGGTGTAATATATGTAATATAGTGTGCTTATGCTTTATGATATATGTAAAAATTGCTTGTATTAATAAGTATTTTTTTTATGAATCTAACTCTTGTCTATTTTACAGTATAAAAACACAAAATGGATAGACAACCCAATATTTTAAGAGACCTACCCGGAGACATGATTCATGAAATCTTGTCTATAATCGGTCAGAATTCTTCGGCACAACTATTTACGACGAAATCAGTTTGTAAGACATTCGAAGAACGTTCCAAGAATGTCTTGGTTTATAAGAGACTTTTGTTTGAAAGATGGGGGATATCACATTGGGAAACCCATAAGTTACGATGTGTTTACTTTGACGCATATATTGCGGGGAACCCAAATGCTATTTTACGCAACGGGTTAAGAAATTATTTTGACTCAATGTATCCGAATATAGGACTTCATGATTTAGAAAAAGCGGCTAACATGCAACATAAAGAAGCATGCTATGCTTACGGATTAGTAATGTTTGCTTCTCACCAAAGTGAGAAAAAGAACTTCGGGCTACAACTATTAAACAAAACGTTCCCACAAGTGACGGAGTCGATAATTGGGGTAAGAAATGAGGTTTTTAGGTTATTACGAGACTGTTGGTCATTACGTAACCCTCGTCCCTTTGACGACGTTACAACACACTGTCTTATCAACGGCCATAACGGTTATGTTCCACAAGTCCAAGGATGGGAAGTAGTCCTAGTAAAACCAGAATGCATGATTTGTTTCTGGACGTATGAATTACGTGTCTTTATTGCCTTTGCTGAATGACTTGTGTACTAGCTAAAATTATCTTCACAACTATCTTGTATCAAAGTTATTGTGTGCTATATTTCATGCTTTATGTAAAATAAGCGGTATTGTAAGTTTGTAAAATATTGTATAAAAGTTTGAACGTGAAATATTATTATAATCAGTTTTTCATATAGAATTGTAGTAGTTGAATTGTATATTAGCTACTAAGTATGAACTTAACGGGTAGGTACTACCCGAATTTAAACTTATAAAATGCTAATATGAAGAAAAAGCTTTTATAAATGAGTTCATATTATGCTAAGAAATACTATTAACTACTCTTAATATTCTGTATGATTAACTTGTTCCATTTGACTATTTTGAAGGAAATGGCACCGACTACTCGACACACCGTGAATATGAATGAAGAGGAATTCCGTACTTTTCTAGCTTCAAACATAGCTGCAGTACAGGCTGCGCTACATACGAACAATAACCTTGGATCTAACATTACAGGAAATCGTGTAGGATGCACCTACAAAGAATTCACGGCCTGCAAACCTTTGGAATTTGATGGAACCGAAGGACCGATCGGATTGAATGGTGGACCGAGAAGGTCGAATCGGTGTTTGCCATAAGTAAGTGTACTGAAGAGGACAAAGTGAAGTACGCTACGCATACCTTCACAGGTTCTGCGTTAACATGGTGGAATACCTATCTAGAGCAAGTGGGACAAGATGATGCGTACGCACTACCGTAGTCAGCATTCAAGCACTTGATGAACGAGAAGTACCGTCCCAGAACCGAGGTCAATAAGCTCAAGACAGAACTTAGAGGGTTACGAACCCAAGGATTTTATATTACCACGAACGAAAGACGATTCACAGAATTGTACCTATTGTGTCCGGGAGCGTTCGAAGATGAGGAAGAGAAGATCGACGCGTTTGTGAAAGGATTACCGAAAAGAATCCAAGAAGATATAAGTTCACACGAGCCCGCCTCCATACAACAGGCATGTAGAATGGCTCACAAACTAGTGAACCAGATTGAGGAAAGAATTAAAGAACAGACGGCTGAAGAGGCCAATGTGAAGCAAGTCAAAAGAAAGTGGGAGGAAAACGGTGATAAGAATCACCAATACAACAACAACAGCAATTACAATAATAATCGCAACAATTATCCCAACAATCGCAACATCAATCGCAACTACAACAAACGGCCCAACAGCAACAACAACAACAACAACAACAACAACAACAACAACAACAACTACAACAATCATCCCAACAACAATAACAACTGCAACAACAACAACAATCAGAAGCAGCTATGCCAAAGGTGTGAAAAGTATCACTCGGGGTTCTGCACCAAATTTTGCAACAAGTGTAAAAGAAATGGTCATAGCGCGGTGAAGTGTGAGGTCTACGGACCAGGGGTTAACAGAACGAAAGGAACAAATGGTGTCGGAACGAGTAATGGCGGAGCAAGTAGTGTCGGAGCAAGTTATGCCAATGTAGTTTGTTATAAATGTGGAAAACCGGGCCACATTATTAGAAATTTCCCGAACCAGGAGGACATGAATGGACAAGGCCGTGGAAGAGTTTTCAATATTAATGCGGCAGAGGCACAGGAAGACCCGGAGCTTGTTACGGGTACGTTTCTTATTGACAATAAATCTACTTACGTTTTATTTGATTCGAGTGCGGATATAAGCTATATGAGTAGAGAGTTTTGTGCTAAATTAAGTTGTCCATTGACGCCGTTGGATAGTAAATTTTTACTCGAATTAGCAAACGGTAAATTAATTTCAGCAGATAATATATGCCGGAATCGAGAAATTAAACTGGGTAGCGAAATATTTAAGATTGATTTGATACCAGTAGAGTTAGGGAGTTTTGATGTAATAGTTGGCATGGACTGGCTGAAGAAGGTGAAAGCAGAGATCGTATGTTATAAAAATGCAATTCTCATTGTACGAGAAGAAGGAGAACCCTTAATGGTGTACGGAGAAAAGGGCAACATGAAGCTACATCTTATTAGTAATTTGAAGGCACAAAAACTAATAAGAAAAGGTTGCTATGCTGTTCTAGCACACGTCGAGAAAGTACAAACTGAAGAAAAGAGCATCAATGATGTTTCCGTCGCAACAGAATTTCCCAATGTATTTCTGAAAGAATTACTGGGACTACCTCCACATCGATCTGTTGAATTTCAAATAGATCTTGTACCAGGAGCTGCACCAATAGCTCGTGCTCCTTATAGACTCGCACCCAGCGAGATGAAAGAACTGCAAAGCCAACTGCAAGAACTATTAGAACGTGGTTTCATTCGACCAAGCACATCACCATGGGGAGCTCCTGTTTTGTTTGTCAAGAAGAAGGATGGTACATTTAGGTTGTGTATTGACTACAGAGAGTTGAACAAACTTACCATCAAAAACCGTTATCCACTGTCGAGAATTGACGACTTATTTGATCAACTACAAGGCTCGTCGGTTTATTCGAAGATCGATTTACGTTATGGATATCATCAAATGCGAGTAAAGGAGGATGATATTCCAAAAACTGCTTTTAGGACGCGTTATGGTCATTACGAGTTTATGGTTATGCCGTTTGGATTGACTAACGCACCAGCTGTGTTCATGGACCTTATGAACCGAGTGTGTGGGCCATATCTTGACAAGTTTGTCATTGTTTTCATCAATGACATACTTATTTACTCAAAGAATGATCAAGAGCACGAAGAACATTTGAGAAAAGTGCTAGAAGTATTGAGGAAAGAAAAACTGTATGCTAAGTTTTCAAAGTGTGCATTTTGGTTGGAAGAAATTCAATTCCTCGGTCACATAGTGAACAAAGAAGGTATCCAGGTGGACCCGGCATAGATCGAAATCGTTGAAAAGTGGGAAACCCCAAAAACTCCGAAGCATATACGACAATTTTTAGGATTGGCTGGTTACTACAGAAGATTCATCCAAGATTTCTCCAAAATAGCAAAACCCTTGACTGCATTAACGCATAAAGGGAATAAATTTGAATGGAAGGATGAACAAGAGAAGGTGTTTCAATTATTGAAGAAAAAGCTAACTAACGCACCTATATTGTCATTGCCTGAAGGGAATGATGTGAAAGGACCCGTCCTAATCCATCCGGACGAAGTCCATATCGATTATAAACAATTCCCAACAGTTGATTACATCGCGAGGTACTTGACCTCTATATGATACATTTTACAAACATTGCATTCATTTTTAAAAAACGAACTTTCATTTACATCGACAGTTGACAGACATGCATACCATTTCATAATATATCCAAATATAATTAACTTAATAATAATCTTGATGAACTCGATGATTCGAATGCAACGTCTTTTGAAATATGCCATGAATGACTCCAAGTAATATCGTTAAAATGATCAAATGCACAGCGGAAGATTTCTTTCGTACCTGAGAATAAACATGCTTTCAAGTGTCAACCAAAAGGTTGGTGAGTTCATTAGTTTAACATAAAAAATCATTTCATAAATTTAATAGACCACAAGATTTCATATTTCCATTTCTCATAAACATACGTCCCATGCATAGAGACAAAAATATCATTCATATGGATTGAACACCTGGTAACCGACATTAACAATATGCATATAAGAATATCCCCATCATTCCGGGATCCTCCTTCGAACATGATATAAATTTCGAAGTACTAAAGCATCCGGTACTTTGGATGGGGCTTGTTGGGCCCGATAGATCTATTTTTAGAGTTCGCGTCAATTAGGGTGTCTGTTCCCTAATTCTTAGATTACCAGACTTAATAAAAAGGGGCATATTCGATTTCGATAATTCAACCATAGAATGTAGTTTCGATTACTTGTGTCTATTTCGTCAAACATTTATAAAAGCAACGCATGTATTCTCAGTCCCAAAAATATATATTGCAAAAGCATTTAAAAAGGGAGCAAATGAAACTCACGCATATAAAAATTGTAAAACAGTTAATAAAGCATTTGCATGTATTCTCAGCCCAAAAATGTAATGAGTAAAAAGGGAGCAAATGAAACTCACGCATATAAATATTGTAAAACAGTTAATAAAGCATTTGCATGTATTCTCAGCCCAAAAATGTAATGAGTAAAAAGGGAGCAGATGAACTCATGCATATAAATATTGTAAAATAGTTAATAAAGCATTTGCATGTATTCTCAGCCCAAAAATGTAATGAGTAAAAAGGGAGCAGATGAACTCACGCATATAAATATTGTAAAATAGTTAATAAAGCATCTGCAAGTATTCTCAGCCCAAAAATGTAATGAGTAAAAAGGTAAATGAAACTCACCTAATGTATTTTGTAGTAAAAATTCATATTACAAAACTGAACAATGCAGGGTTGGCCTCGGATTCACGAACCTATAACATTTGTATATTTATTAATACATATAATCGTATTTGAACAAATTTAGTTGTTACATCCTTAATTTATATATATTGTATATTTAATTTGTGTATATATTTAAAATGATTAATATTTATAATAATAATATTAGTGTTTTGAAATAATAATAATAAAAATAGTAATGATAATAATAATAATAATAATAATACAACTACTAGAAATAATAATGTTAGTATTCATACTTATGTCCATAATAATAATGATAATAATAATTATAATTATAATTCTAATAATAATAACATTAATAATAATAATAATAATAATAAGAATAATAAGAATAAAAATGATATTAAAAATAATAATACTAATGATAATGAGACTACCTTCAAAGCTTTTCTAAAAAGAACGCCACAAGCAGGGCTCGAACCCACGACCTCTCGAATCCCCGAACACACGCATAACCATCTGGGCTGTGCCCATTTTCTGAATTAAAACAGAATCTATATGCTTTTAACCCGTATTGTTATTATGTTCATACCTTTCTTCTCCTAACACTAGTCGACCCGATGTAATCCAAAACTATAACAGCAATACAGAATTGGATGAAGTTTTAGAGATTTAAAACGAACAGGATTCCTGCTATGGTATCTTGAAAAAAAAATAATAATAATCATAACAGTACAGCAGTAACAGCATACGCAAGAACATAACTAACTCAAAATTCGATTTCGAAATCAAGGTGTTTTGAGACCCTACTATCTTCACAAAATATCTTCTAAACCACCATTAGAATACATTAAAATCATTAATTGAACCTGAATTGCAGCAGATTATTTGAATTCGTTCGTAGAAATTCGTTTGACTTTTTGATAAACATACTTTGACTCATGAATTCTTGATCGATAGAATGAGTTGAGAGGTTATATTTTACAGCAAGATTGCCTAGTTGAATACTAACTTAACTGCATTCAAGGTTTTGGAAATTGAATTCAAATTCGAAGTTTTTAATGATTGAGTCAAGAACAGAGGACCCCGACTGTGTTCTTCAAAATTTAATTTGATTTTTATCTTTTTCATTCGAATTGCAATGACAGAAGGTCATATAGAGAGTAAATGAGATTGTTACAGCAAAAGTGACTCAAATAAATTTTGTTTCGTAGTTGATTGAGTGGACCAGAAAAGATAACGCAGAAAGAAGAAAAAAAATACAATAATAATAAAGTGGATGGTGATAGCTAACGGGTTATGGATTTATCTATGTTCCTGAGATTGCATTTTCTTGATTCGTACCAATTTGAGATAGGGAAATCAATCACCTACAGTTATGGAAGAGATTTGAAATAGAATATGTTTTTAACTTATTTATTCATTTATATATCGTATTTATTTATATATATATATATCAGTATTTATTTTTATATATATTTGATGTATATTAATATCTGCATATCTGTATATCTTGTATATATAATAAATATTAATAATTACTAAATATAAATATATTATTAATAATATTTCTAATAATATTAAAGGTATTAAGAATCACAATAATAAAATTTATAATTAATAATAATAGTATCCAACTAACACTAGTAATAATTATATTAATGATAAAAGTAATAAAAGTATTGATAATAGTTAATTTAAACCAAAATGTGAATTTTTAGTAATAACAATGATAATACTTCTAATAATAACTACAATTATAGTTTTACTACAAATTATAATGATATTACTAGTAATGATAATGATAAAAATAATAATAATAAAAGGTATTAGTTCCTAATAATAATATTAGTTAATAATTCTTAATAATAATAATAATATCTAATAATACAAGTGAGATAAAAGATGTAACAAGTTACATGTACTCCATTTTCATATTAGAACAGTGATATTAATAATACTGATATAGATATTAATATTAATGATAACAAAAGTAGTAGTAATATTATACAATTATATTTCCAACTTGTAATTACATTTTATATATTAATATTACAGTTTATTATTTATACCATAGTTACTAATTATATGATATGTAATTGAATATTTATTCTCTATACACATATTATAATATACATGAAAATCTAATGTATTTATATATAACTTCTTTTTAATTTACAACATAATTACTTTATAATTTATCTTACCTTTTTAATTCAACTGTTTAAATCCTATTTTATTATTTTTAGTTATCATATATACTTACAGTTATATATATGTATATATATTTAATTACATATTTATTTATAAATAAATTGTTCGTGAATCGTCGGGACGGGTCAAAGGTTAAATGCATTCATGGAAATAGTTCAAACATTATGAGACTCAGTTTAATAGACTTTACTTATCGTGTCGAAATCATATAAAGATTCAAGTTTAAATTTGGTCGGAAATTCCCGGGTCACTACAGTACCTACCCGTTAAAGAAATTTCGTCCCGAAATTTGAGTGAGGTGGTCATGGTTGACAATAAAAATGTTTTCATGACGAATATGAGTTGATAAATAGAGTTTTATCATCATTGAGTAATGTGGATAAAACAATTCAATTATTCGAATAGTACGAATGAAGCTATCACAAAAAATTGAGATAGGGATTTAACTTTTGACGTAGTCACTGTTGAATTTAGAAAATAAGGTGCATCTTAGCTTTTGATGTAGAGGGTTGAATTCCTGAATTCAAGGGATTTAAAGAAAATCTTCAAAATCTAAAAGATTTGATTCTTCGGCGAATTAAGATCTCTATAATTAATTATAGTGATCTGCCTCGATTACTCTGACTGATATTTCCATTATAAATTAACTCTTCCGTTCCATTATTCTCACCATTTCTATATTTTCTTTCTTTGTTCATACATCCAAAAGATTGTGAAAATGCTTAGTTCAATTCTAATCCTTGATGTTTTCCTATTTATCATTTTTGTCATCCTTCTTTTCAATCTTCAACCAGAAAATCTGTTTACTTATACTATTACCTTGGGATGATACTATTCTTAATTATACCGTATCTTTATATTGCTATTCGTATTAATATCCACGGTTTGTAACCTCTGTGTTGTTATTGGGCTTTATATTTTCTCTTATATTTTGAAGCTTTGTCCCTTCGTTTCTTCTTCTTGCGATTAAACATCGCTTGTAATGGTTCAGAATTCGCAGATATAAACTTCGGAATGAACTTTGTTAATGTTCTAAGAAGGAAATCATAATGGCACGATTTGATTTGTCAAATTTCCAGAATCACCGAGAATAGAACTATCAAGAATATATTTTCTTGATATGTTCAGAGGTGAAATAGAATGAACGAGTCGTGTAACATGGTACATGATGACGTTATGATCTGTGAATCATCACGTTCCATTAGAAACTCAGCATGACTTACTGTAATATAATCACGTTGATCAAGTGTCATTATATTATACTAACTCATGCATCAGTTCCCAACATTACTTCAATAACATTCATATTTTAATCTCGAAAGTTTACAGAATATAGAAACTAACAGTTTCTATATGATGTATCACTGATAGCACGAAGAGATTAATGATTTCAAATAAGATTAGTTATAAAATATCTTCAGAAATATGGAGGATATTTATAATGAAAGATACGATAATATCTTTGAATATTTAAGATCAGAGGATGATGGAGACTATTGTTCATAAGAGTTTAGAGTTAGGAGTAAGATATTCACTAAAGGTTTTAGCAGACATTGAATCATTTAGATTCTTTGAAGTCAAACTTATTCTTTGTGATTTATCCACGGCTTTCTTCCCAGTTTCGCATAATCTGCTTTTCGGTACTAAATTTTCTATTGAATGTTTCCAATATAATGATACACAGGAAGCACGAAGAGGTATATAATTTCGGACAAGAATATTTATGAAAATATCCTCAGAAATATCGAAGATATTGGTGATGATATTTTGGAATTTCTAAGTTCGATGGTTGATGAGGGAGATCTTCCGCAAGATTTTAACAGGAGTACAGAGCAAGATATTCGTTAAAGGTTTCATCGGGTCCAGAATTACCTGGATTCTTTGAATATATGGTATGGTCCTTGCATTTATCCTTGGTCTCCTTCGTGGTTAGCTCAATCCGTTTTCCAGTTCCAACTTTTCTGAGTTTTTCCAACATACTATTGTTTATCATCAAACTTTCGATGATTAAGGTCGTTTACGATTGTCTATGGTTTCTGCTGCTTCATTCAGCTTTTTCAACATTCAGAGTATTGATTTGTGACTGAGTGCTTTTCAGAATTTCAGAATGAAAGATCATAGTTCTAAGAGATAATTGTTATATGTATACATATAACTGTAGAAACGTTGCGAGATTTAAAATATTGATTTGCTGATTCCCGGTAAGGCAATTCTTGTTACAAAACGAGGATGAGTATATGATAGGGTTTCAATGAATATGTATAGTGATTTTTCGTAGGGACTTACACCAGAGAATACTGATGTTGCTGGTACGTTTACTGCTAATATGGTGGAACATAAAAGGTTCTCCGGTAACAATAAAAGAGCACACATATATATCAAGGTTATAATAAGGTTGTTTCGAACGAAAAGTCGAAGTTGCTTTCCTGAAGCTGTGACAAAATTTGCTACTTTGAAAAGAGATCGCAAAGTTATTTTTGCTAATAAATGCCAAAGGATCTGACGCGGCTACGTGTTAAACTTTTACTCAGTTGCCGAGAGTTTCCAGGTGCATAACTAAATGCATAAATCTTTCCCTCCGTAGATGAAGTGCGGTTGGTTCATCTTATCGATTGAAGTGTTTTCAAGAATCATGAAAGGTTTGAACGCAGATTGTAATCGTCAAGATACAAATGAGGTTTAAGATGAAATCAAGTGGCAAACATGAAGAATTGTTTAGTTTCATATGTTATAATCAATATTTTAATTCATTTTAATTGTCCAGTGTTAGTAGTCCACAGTTAATATTCCACAGTAACAGTCCAGTAATTCATATATAATTTAATATATAATATTTGAATTGATTAATAAATATCGTGACCCGTGTACATGTCTCAGATTCGATCACAACTCAAGGTATATATATTATTTGAGAATCAACCTCAACCCTGTATAGAGAACTCAATCATTACTGCATATAGAGTGTCTATGGTGATTCCAAATAATATATATAGATGTGTCGATATGATATGTCAAAACCTTGTATACATGTCCCGATATTTAAAGTGCGTAAAATAAATAACAGAATTTAAATGACGATAAATAAAGTACGTAAAGTAAATAATAGAAATTAAATGACGATAAATAAAATTGCGAGAATGTAAATTGCGATAAATAAACTGTGATAAATAAATTGCGGTAATTAAATGGTAATACGGAATTAACAGTTAGCTAGGAACAGTTAGCTAGGATTTTGTCAGCGTGTATTCTTAATAGAATTTCATATTGTTAATTAATCTGTTTCTAATCAATTTTTATTGTGTCCATTATTTCTTCATTATGCCACTTGTTGGATTCTGATAGGTCAAAATCCAAATATGTATTTGGAAGAATATGGTTATTCGGTGGTGAATGGATTTCTATATCGGTGGATGTAAGTAGGATAGTATATGACTGTTGAAACAGATTCGAAGCACGTACAATGTAACTTATTAATGTGAAATTTAAATAGTCCTCGGGTATTACCTACCCGTTAAAATATTTTCACCATTAACAGTTTGTACAAGAGAATTTTTAATTACAATCTTTATGAAAACATATATACATATGTATATATTTTCTTCAGATGTATTCATGGATTTAATGAGTTAATATGATATTAAACTCATTTGCTTTTCGGTTGGAACTAGAATAACTAATCTCTAAAACTTTAGAGATTACATATTCGTCATGTCGAACGAAGATAAATGAGGTAGAACGATACGTAGAACGAAGATCATACTCAAAGTACAGATGATGATATTGAAGCATGGATTGTTGATGGTACTGGTGCTGTTATTGATGGTACTGTTGGTACCGGTGATGTTGCTGAAGCTGGTACATTTTGCACCATATTCTTCGAATTGATTATTCGAGTGCGAAGTTCGTTGACTTATTACTTCAGGATGATTGTCGGTCAGAATGAACGGATGAATAAGGTTCAGAATTGTGGATAGAATATAATCTTGTCGAGTTACCCTGGAAATGAGACTGAAAATGGTGTCTCGAACAGGTTCGCCGATAAACGCTTCAGGTTCATTGTCAAGAGGTGAATTCGGTTGGTGGAGGGGATTGCCTTCTGCGCGTTTCCATTAATTAAGTCGACTACGAACCTATTATATGAATTGATAATGGCTGATTGGTTGATTCATGCCGATGACGCTGTTTTCGGAGCTCAGGTGAACATCTATGTCGGAATAGCTGTCGGAATAACTATCGGAATAGCTATCGGAATCTGAGGGACTCGAACTGGTTGCAGGATTCATCTCGTACGATCAGATGGAGGATTTTCGATAAGAAATAGATTATAGGATGTAGATTAGTACCCTGCAATACATAATTTACATATGCATATATAATACTAAAATCCCATAAGTTACGGAGGAATCTACGAAAGCTGTCAGGCAAAGTTTACAGTAACAGATACGCTAAGATATGAATTAGCAGATACCCTAAGATACGAATTTTGTCTATACACTATTCATGCAATCATTACAGTAAGATGTGTCTAGACTAAGAATGATAAGAAGGTAATTTCCTAAGGATGATAAGCAGATGATTTCCGACAAAAATGATAAGCAAAACTTTTGACTTGCAGACACGGTCGAAGTCCAGAATCACTAATGCATCCTAACGACTATCAGTTAGACACACTAATGCAAGACCGGTTCACTAAGACCACCGCTCTGATACCAACTGAAAGGACCCGTCCTAATCCATCCGGACGAAGTCCATATCGATTATAAACAATTCCCAACAGTTGATTACATCGCGAGGTACTTGACCTCTATATGATACATTTTACAAACATTGCATTCATTTTTAAAAAACAAACTTTCATTTACATCGACAGTTGACAGACATGCATACCATTTCATAATATATCCAAATATAATTAACTTAATAATAATCTTGATGAACTCGATGATTCGAATGCAACGTCTTTTGAAATATGCCATGAATGACTCCAAGTAATATCGTTAAAATGATCAAATGCACAGCGGAAGATTTCTTTCGTACCTGAGAATAAACATGCTTTCAAGTGTCAACCAAAAGGTTGGTGAGTTCATTAGTTTAACATAAAAAATCATTTCATAATTTTAAAAGACCACAAGATTTCATATTTCCATTTCTCATAAACATACGTCCCATGCATAGAGACAAAAATATCATTCATATTGATTGAACACCTGGTAACCGACATTAACAATATGCATATAAGAATATCCCCATCATTCCAGGATCCTCCTTCGGACATGATATAAATTTCGAAGTATTAAAGCATCCGGTACTTTGGATGGGGCTTGTTGGGCCCGATAGATCTATTTTTAGAGTTCGCGTCAATTAGGGTGTCTGTTCCCTAATTCTTAGATTACCAGACTTAATAAAAAGGGCATATTCGATTTCGATAATTCAACCATGGAATGTAGTTTCGATTACTTGTGTCTATTTCGTCAAACATTTATAAAAGCAACGCATGTATTCTCAGTCCCAAAAATATATATTGCAAAAGCATTTAAAAATTGAGCAAATGAAACTCACGCATATAAATATTGTAAAACAGTTAATAAAGCATTTGCATGTATTCTCAGCCCAAAAATGTAATGAGTAAAAAGGGAGCAAATGAAACTCACGCATATAAATATTGTAAAACAGTTAATAAAGCATTTGCATGTATTCTCAGCCCAAAAATGTAATGAGTAAAAAGGGAGCAGATGAACTCACACATATAAATATTGTAAAACAGTTAATAAAGCATTTGCATGTATTCTCAGCCCAAAAATGTAATGTGTAAAAAGGGAGCAGATGAACTCACGCATATAAATATTGTAAAACAGTTAATAAAGCATCTGCATGTATTCTCAGCCCAAAAATGTAATGAGTAAAAAGGCAAATGAAACTCACCTAATGTATTTTGTAGTAAAAATACATATTACAAAACTGAACAATGCAGGGTTGGCCTCGGATTCACGAACCTATAACATTTGTATATTTATTAATACATATAATCGTATTTGAACAAATTTAGTTGTTACATCCTTAATTTATATATATTGTATATTTAATTTGTGTATATATTTAAAATGATTAATATTTATAATAATAATATTAGTGTTTTGAAATAATAATAATAAAAATAATAATGATAATAATAATAATAATAATACAACTACTAGAAATAATAATATTAGTATTCAGACTTATGTCCATAATAATAATGATAATAATAATTATAATTATAATTCTAATAATAATAACATTAATAATAATAATAATAATAATAATAATAATAAGAATAATAAGAATAAAAATGATATTAAAAATAATAATACTAATGATAATGAGACTACCTTCAAAGCTTTTCTAAAAAGAACGCCACAAGCAGGGCTCGAACCCACGACCTCTGGAACCCCCGAACACACGCATAACCATCTGGGCTGTGCCCATTTTCTGAATTAAAACAGAATCTATATGCTTTTAACCCGTATTGTTATTATGTTCATACCTTTCTTCTCCTAACACTAGTCGACCCGATGTAATCCAAAACTATAACAGCAATACAGAATTGGATGAAGTTTTATAGATTTAAAACGAACAAGATTCCTGCTATGGTATCTTGAAAAAAATAATAATAATAATCATAACAGCACAGCAGTAACAGCATACGCAAGAACATAACTAACTCAAAATTCGATTTCGAAATCAAGGTGTTTTGAGACCCTAGTATCTTCACGAAATATCTTCTAAACCACCATTAGAATACATTAAAATCATTAATTGAACAAACTTTGACTCATGAATTCTTGATCGATAGAAGGAGTTGAGAGGTTATATTTTACAGAAAGATTGCCTTGTTGAATACTAACTTAACTGCATTCAAGGTTTTAGAAATTGAATTCAAATTCGAAGTTTTTAATGATTGAGTCAAGAACAGAGGACCCCGACTGTGTTCTTCAAAATTTAATTTGATTTTTATCTTTTTCATTCGAATTGCAATGCCAGAAGGTCATATAGAGAGTAAATGAGATTGTTACAGCAAAAGTGACTCAAATAAATTTTGTTTTGTAGTTGATTGAGTGGACCAGAAAAGATAACGCAGAAAGAAGAAAAAAAATATAATAATAATAAAGTGGATGGTGATAGCTAACGGGTTATGGATTTATCTGTGTTCCTGAGATTGCATTTTCTTTATTCGTACCAATTTGAGATAGGGAAATCAATCACCTACAATTATGGAAAAGATTTGAAACAAAATATGTTTTTAACTTATTTATTCATTTATATATCGTATTTATTTATATATATATCAGTATTTATTTATATATATATTTGATGTATATTAGTATCTGCATATCTGTATATCTTGTATATATAATAAATTTTAATAATTACTAAATATAAATATATTATTAATAATATATCTAATAATATTAAAAGTATTAAGAATCACAATAATAAAATTAATAATTAATAATAATAGTATCCAACTAACACTAGTAATAATTATATTAATGATAAAAGTAATAAAAGTATTGATAATAGTTAATTTAAACCAAAATGTAAATTTTTAGTAATAACAATGATAATACTTCTAATAATAACTACAATTATAGTTTTACTACAAATTATAATGATATTACTAGTAATGGTAATGATAAAAATAATAATAATAAAAGGTATTAGTTCCTAATAATAATATTAGTTAATAATTCTTAATAATAATAATAATATCTAATAATACAAGTGAGATAAAAGATGTAACAACTTACATGTACTCCATTTTCATATTAGAACAGTGATATTAATAATACTGATATAGATATTAATATTAATGATAACAAAAGTAGTAATAATATTATACAATTATATTTCCAACTTGTAATTACATTTTATATATTAATATTACAGTTTATTATTTATACCATAGTTACTAATTATATGATATGTAATTGAATATTTATTCTCTATACACATATTATAATATACATGAAAATCTAATGTATTTATATATAACTTCTTTTTAATTTACAACATAATTACTTTATAATTTATCTTACCTTTTTAATTCAACTGTTTAAATCCTATTTTATTATTTTTAGTTATCATATATACTTACAGTTATATATATGTATATATATTTAATTACATATTTATTTATAAATAAATTGTCCGTGAATCGTCGGGACAGGTCAAAGGTTAAATGCATTCATGGAAATAGTTCAAACATTATGAGACTCAGTTTAATAGACTTTGCTTATCGTGTCGAAATCATATAAAGATTCAAGTTTAAATTTGGTCGGAAATTCCCGGGTCACTACATGATGATTTTGTGATTTATTGTGACGCATCAAAGCAAGGTCTCGGTTGTGTATTAATGCAACGGACGAAGGTGATTGCTTATGCGTCTAGACAATTGAAGATTCACGAGCAAAATTATACGACGCATGATTTGGAATTAGGCGCGGTTGTTTTTGTATTAAAGACTTGGAGGCACTACTTATATGGGGTCAAAAGTATTATATATACCGACCACAAAAGTCTTCAACACATATTTAATCAGAAACAACTGAATATGAGGCAGCGTAGGTGGATTGAATTGTTGAATGATTACGACTTTGAGATTCGTTACCACCCGGGGAAGGCAAATGTGGTAGCCGACGCCTTGAGCAGAAAGGACAGAGAACTCATTCGAGTAAAATCTATGAATATAATGATTCACACTAACCTTACTACTCAAATAAAGGAGGCGCAACAAGGAGTTTTAAAAGAGGGAAATTTAAAGGATGAAATACCCAAAGGATCGGAGAAGCATCTTAATATTCAGGAAGACGGAACCCGGTATAGGGCTGAAAGAATTTGGGTACCAAAATTTGGAGATATGAGAGAAATGGTACTTAGAGAAGCTCATAAAACTAGATACTCAATACATCCTGGAACGGGGAAGATGTACAAGGATCTTAAGAAACGTTTTTGGTGGCCAGGTATGAAAGCCGATATTGCTAAATATGTAGGAGAATGTTTGATGTGTTCTAAGGTCAAGGCTGAACATCAGAAACCATCAGGTCTACTACAACAACCTGAAATCCCAGAATGGAAATGGGAAAACATTACCATGGATTTCATTACTAAATTGCCAAGGACTGCAAGTGGTTATGATACTATTTGGGTAATAGTTGATCGTCTCACCAAGTCAGCACACTTCCTGCCAATAAGAGAAGATGACAAGATGGAGAAGTTAGCATGACTGTATTTGAAGGAAGTCGTCTCCAGACATGGAATACCAATCTCTATTATCTCTGATAGGGATCGTAGATTTATTTCAAGATTCTGGCAGACATTACAGCAAGCATTGGGAACTCGTCTAGACATGAGTACTGCCTATCATCCACAAACTGATGGGCAGAGCGAAAGGACGATACAAACGCTTGAAGACATGCTACGAGCTTGTGTTATTGATTTCAGAAACAGTTGGGATCGACATCTACCGTTAGCAGAATTTTCCTACAACAACAGCTACCATTCAAGCATTGAGATGGCGCCGTTTGAAGCACTTTATGGTAGAAAGTGCAGGTCTCCGATTTGTTGGAGTGAAGTGGGGGATAGACAGATTACGGGTCCGGAGATAATACAAGAAACTACCGAGAAAAGCATCCAAATTCAATAAAGATTAAAAACCGCCCAGAGTCGACAAAAGAGCTACGCGGACAGTAAAAGAAAAGATATAGAGTTTGAAATTGGAGAAATGGTCATGCTTAAGGTTTCACCTTGGAAAGGCGTTGTTCGATTTGGTAAACGGGGGAAACTAAATCCAAGGTACATTGGACCATTCAAGATTATAGATCGTGTCGGACCAGTAGCTTACCAACTGGAGCTACCTCAACAACTCGCAGCTGTACATAACACTTTCCAAGTCTCAAATTTGAAGAAATGTTTTACTAAATAAGATCTCACTATTCCGTTGGACGAAATCCAAATCAATGAAAAACTTCAATTCATTGAAGAACCCGTCGAAATAATGGATCGTGAGGTTAAGAGACTTAAACAAAACAAGATACCGATTGTTAAGGTTCGATGGAATGCTCGTAGAGGACCCGAGTTCACCTGGGAGCGTGAAGATCAGATGAAGAAGAAATACCCGCATTTATTTCCAGAAGATACGTCAACACCTCCAACTGCTTAAAATTTCGGGACGAAATTTATTTAACGGGTAGGTACTGTAGTGACCCGAACTTTTCCATGTTTATATATATATTAAATGAGATTGTTATTTACATGATTAAGTGTTTTCAACATGTTAAGAAATCAAACTTGTTAAGACTTGATTAATTGAAATAGGTTTCATATAGACAATTGACCACCCAAGTTGACTGGTGATTCACGAACGTTAAAACTTGTAAAAACTATACGATGACATATATATGGTTATATATATAGTTAACATGATTTTATTATAAGTATGTATCTCATTAGGTATTTTAACAATGAGTTATATACATAAAAAATGAGACTATTAATTTAAGAAACTCGAAGACGATATATATAACGATTATCGTTATAACAACGTTTTACTAGGTACATATGAATCATATTAAGATATTGATACACTTGGTTAATTATGTTAAATGATAAGTAAATATATTATTAAGTGTATTAACAATGAAATACATATGTAAAAATAAGACTACTAACTTAATGATTTCGAAACGAGACATATATGTAACGATTATCGTTGTAACGACATTTAACTGTATATATATCATACTAAGATATATTATATATCATAATATCATGATAATATAATAATTAAACATCTCATTTGTTATAATAAACAATGGGTTAACAACATTCAACAAGATCGTTAACCTAAAGGTTTCAAAACAACATTTACATGTAACGACTAACGATGACTTAACGACTCAGTTAAAATGTATATACATGTAGTGTTTTAATATGTATTCATACATTTTTGAAAGACTTTAAGACACTTATCAAAATACTTCTACTTAACAAAAATGCTTACAATTACATCCTCGTTCAGTTTCATCAACAATTCTACTCGTATGCACCCGTATTCGTACTCGTACAATACACAGCTTTTAGATGTATGTACTATTGGTATATACACTCCAATGATCAACTCTTAGCAGCCCATGTGAGTCACCTAACACATGTAGGAACCATCATTTGGCAATTAGCATGAAATATCTCATAAAATTACAAAAATATGAGTAATCATTCATGACTTATTTACATGAAAACAAAATTACATATCCTTTATATCTAATCCATACACCAACGACCAAAAACACCTACAAACACTTTCATTCTTCAATTTTCTTCATCTAATTGATCTCTCTCAAATTCTATCTTCATGTTCTAAGTGTTCTTCATAAATTCCAAAAGTTCTAGTTTCATAAAATCAAGAATACTTCCAAGATTGGAAGTTTACTTCCAAGTTTTCTAAATCCATTCCAAGTAATCATCCAAGATCAAGAAACCTTTGTTACTTACAGTAGGTTATCTTTCTAATACAAGGTAATAATCATATTCAAACTTTAATTCAATTTCTATAACTATAACAATCTTATTTCGAGTGGAAATCTTACTTGAAATTATTTTCGTGTCATGATTCTGCTTCAAGAACTTTCAAGCCATCCAAGGATCCTTTGAAGCTAGATCTATTTTTCTCATTTCCAGTAGGTTTATCCAAGGAACTTGAGGTAGTAATGATGTTCATAACATCATTCGATTCATACATATAAAGCTATCTTATTCGAAGGTTTAAACTTGTAATCACTAGAACATAGTTTAGTTAATTCTAAACTTGTTCACAAATAAAAGTTAATCCTTCTAACTTGACTTTTAAAATCAACTAAACACATGTTATATATCTATATGATATGCTAACTTAATGATTTAAAACCTGGAAACACGAAAAATACCGTAAAACCGGATTTACGCCGTCGTAGTAACACCGCGGGCTGTTTTGGATTAGTTATTTAAAAACTATGATAAACTTTGATTTAAAAGTTTTTACTCTGGGAAAATTATTTTTATTATGAACATGAAACTATATCCAAAAATTATGGTTAAACTCAAAGTGGAAGTATGTTTTCTAAAATGGTCATCTAGACGTCGTTCTTTCGACTGAAATGACTACCTTTACAAAAATGACTTGTAACTTATTTTTCCGACTATAAAACTATACTTTTTCTATTTAGATTCATAAAATAGAGTTCAATATGAAACCATAGCAATTTGATTCACTCAAAACGGATTTAAAATGAAGAAGTTATGGGTAAAACAAGATTGGATAATTTTTCTCATTTTAGCTACGTGAAAATTGGTAACAAATCTATTCTAACCATAACTTAATCAACTTGTATTGTATATTATGTAATCTTGAGATACCATAGACACGTATACAATGTTTCAACCTATCATGTCGACACATCTATATATATTTCGGAACAACCATAGACACTCTATATGTGAATGTTGGAGTTAGCTATACAGGGTTGAGGTTGATTCCAAAATATATATAGTTTAAGTTGTGATCAATACTGAGATACGTATACACTGGGTCGTGGATTGATTCAAGATAATATTTATCGATTTATTTCTGTACATCTAACTGTGGACAAATAGTTGTAGGTTACTAACGAGGACAGCTGACTTAATAAACTTAAAACATCAAAATATATTAAAAGTGTTGTAAATATATTTTGAACATACTTTGATATATATGTATATATTGTTATAGGTTGGTGAATCAACCAGTGGTCTGAAGGTATTTCATATGCCCGAGAGACATAATTAATTAATGTAGCCAATGTGTTATGATCCAAGTCGGGTCATACCCAATAACAAACCGTCAACACTTTTATGTATTTATTTTAATGAGTGGATCTTTAAAATAAATACTTGACACTTAGACTTTAGAAATTGGTTTTCTAAAGATAAAATGCAAGAAATAATTATTTGGATAATTATAGGTGCAAGTTTAATTATTTATGATTAAACTTATATGTGTGTGTTATAATTTTATAAAGTGGCTTATAAAATTATATATATACATATACATGTGCAAGTTATATATTTATCTTTGTAATTGGTTTATAAAGATAAAAACAAGTACATGTATTAATATACAAAAGTGCAAGTATCATGGGATTTAATTTATCAAGTTTATAAAATATAAAAGATAAAAATTAAAATGTGGAGGGAAGGGGGTAGTTTTGAGGGCTCCTAGGCACCTCCCTCATTGGTTTTATTAACTTGTAATTACTCCTAAACTAGCATGCTTGCACAAGAAAACACACACACACTTTACTACTTGCAAATTTGAAAATCAAACCTCCCTTTCATCCTCCTTTTGGCCAAAATTTTTAGGAGCAAAGAAGGGTTCTTTCAAGCTTTATTTTCTTGTTATTTTGTGTCTTAAATCCTAACCAAGAAGAGGGTGTTGATTCAAGGGTTTGTGGGTATCAAAGGCTTGAGGTTTCAAGTAAGAAACTAGCATCTTCATCATCTTCATCTTGTTTCTTCAACCTCCATTTTGGAGAAGGTATAAACACCTCTTACTAGCTCTATTTACATTTTAGTATATTTTCAAGACTAGATCCAAAATGGAATTCATGTTTAAAAGGTTAAACTACACATGCAAGGACTTAAAATTGCTTCCGCTTGATATATACATATACACGAATTTATATATACATAAAATGGGTTTTGTGACTTTGTTTATGTGTTGAATTCCATCAATGGTATCTAGAGCCAAAGTCTTGTTAATATGCTTCTTGTTTTTGGCTAGTAAACTCATTTATTTTGCAATCTACCAACATGCATGAAAGTAGAATGAAAAATCTTGAGTTTTGGTGGGGTTTTGGTTTTGGCCGAATTTTTGAACCCCGAAAATGGGTTTGGGATTTCAAAGTTTGGCCAAGATTTGTTGTTGTTTTGGTTCACAATCATACCTTGACCTTGTGGTTGGATTTGTGTGTGATTTGGTTGATTATTCATTCTTATAGTTTGTAATAATTATTCATTCATTTTGGTTTGTAAAAGTTGTAATTAATCTTGTAATTTCTTGATGTAATTTATTCTATTTGGTTTCTAAAATAGAATAGGTTGTTATTTCATTTTCTAGAAAAGAAATGTATTAGGATATAATTTTGTAAAGAGAAAATGAAGATTCATGAAGAAGATTACAAGTTGGAACTTTGAAGATTACAAGATTAAGTGGGAGATTTTGTTTAAAATCTCTTCCTTGTTTAACCCTTTAGGTAACACTTGTTTTGGCTAAACAAGTGCTTACCACTTTGGCATGATTGTGGACTTTTATTTTGCATGCTTGTATGGTTTTTTGTATGTGTTTGGTTGATAAAAAATCTCTTGAAACAACTTGCAAAAATGACATTATAATTGGTTATAATTATAACAACATGACACTAATAAATGGTTATTAGGTACTAGATGAAATTGTAAATAAAATGGTTTATTTAAAAGGTAATGAATTGGTAATTGGTTTACTAAAAGGACATGAAAATAGCATTTTCTTAAAACACTACACACCAAATGCATGTTGGTGTATAGCATTTTGTTTTCTAAACTAGAATGTAGAAAACATAAAATCCCTTTAACTAAAACAAGGTAAACAAGTTAAACGCCATCCTTTTATGGAAACACTTAGACATATTAGGAATCTCTTGATGGGATAAAGGTCACCTAACCGTCATGAGTGAACTAATATGAATAAGGTACACTTCGCATACATGTGGGATAAAGGTCTCCTAACCACTTGTAGGTTAAGTCTACATGTTTACACAAGTAGGACGACTTGATTTGGGAATCATGAACTTAGGGTCACCGAAGCATGAGGAACAAATAGGCGTTGATGGGATTAATATGCCATGCAAAAGGATTGCATGATCCCATAACTTAGAAGTTGCAAAAGGATTGCAATTGTCATTATGACTACCTAGCTAAATCAAATGATGGGATAAAGGTCACCTAACCGGAATTTGATTTACCGTTGGATTCTAATATTTAATAAAACAAATTAAAAGGGTATTGTTTATTAAATCTAAAATCGATACTTAAAATGAACCTTGTTGAATTTTGTAGATGGCCGCTAATAACAACAACAACATGCAAAACGCACCACTTAACATGAACAACCTATCGTTACGGTCTCTCCTCGAGAAAGACAAACTCAACCATACCAACTTTATGGATTGGTTCCGCAATCTTCGGATTGTCCTCAAACAAGAGGATAAAGCGTATGTACTTGAGGACCCCATTCCCGATCAACCGGATGAGAATGATGTGGAGGCAATGCCCTCTTACGGTAAGTATTGCCACGACTCCCTTCAAGTCTCATGCTTAATGCTTGGGACTATGATACCCGAACTCCAAAAGGATTTCGAGCACCATAGTGCATACGACATGATAATGCAATTAAAGGAGATGTTCCTTCAACAAGCGCGTGTCGAGCGCTTCGAAACGGTTCGGGCGCTACATGCTTGTCGTATGGACGATACCCAATCGGTTTCATCTTATGTACTTAAGATGAAAAGCCTTATCGATCGTGCTAACCGTCTTAACCTAAACATATCTAATGAGTTAGCCACCGATCTTATCCTTAACTCCCTATCAAAAAGGTTTGATCAATTTGTAATTAATTACAATATGAATGGGATGGATAAGAGCATAGGTGAGCTTCACGGTATGCTTAGAACGGCGGAAACTAGCATGGGTAAAAGGGCTTTACCCGTGTTAGCAATCGATCAAGGTGGATCCAAAGGTAACACCTCTAAGCCTAAGGTGGCTAAGAGAAAAGGACCCGCCCATCAAGGCAAAGGGAAGGGGAAGATGGTTACCCCAACCATCAACAAGGCTAAGAAGCAAAAGGTAGCCGAGAAGGCAAACCCCAAGGAAGACCCATGTTTCGGTTGCGGTGAGATGGGTCATTGGAAACGAAACTGTCCGGTCTACCTTAAGGAGTTGAAGGACAAGAGGGATGCAGGGCAAACCTCAGGTAATATATATATGGTATATATAGAGCTTAGTATTACTTCTTCTAATACATGGGTATTAGACACTGGATGTGGAACTCATATTTGCAATTCTTTGCAGGGGTTCAAAAGAAGTGATCATAAGGCGGGAACATCAAGTCTCTATATGGGCAATGGTGCAAAGGTGCATGTTAAAGCTCAAGGAGATTTTATTTTGAAGCTTCCAAGCGGATTGGAACTTATTTTAGAAAATGTTTTGTATGCTCCGGATTTGTGTAGAAACATTATTTCTATTTCTCGCTTAAAACAATGTGGTTACGTTGTTAATTTTATTGATGATGATATTCATGTTTCTAAAGATAATGTATTCTATTTCAAGGCTTCGCCTTCAAATGGAATTTATGAATTGGTTCATGATGACGCATCATCGAGCTCTATATACCATACTAGCACCAAGAAACTCAAAAGGGATTTGAGTGATTCCTATTTATGGCATTGTCACCTTGGTCACATAAACAAGAACCGAATACATACACTTCAAAAGAATGGACTTTTGAAATCAAATGAAATGGATTCGTTTGATGTATGTGAATCTTGTTTACAAGGCAAGATGACTAAAGCACCTTTCAAAGGGACTTATGAAAGGGCTAAAGATTTATTGGGATTAATACATTCGGATGTATGTGGACCCTTTAAACCCATGACTAGGAATGGTGAAAGATACTTTGTTACTTTCATTGATGACTTTAGTCGTTTCGGATATGTCTACTTATTAAGACACAAGGACGAAATGTTTGAAGCATTCAAAGAATATCAAAACGAAGTACAAAATCAACTCAATAGGACAATTAAGGTACTTCATACCGATAGAGTGTGACGACCCGGAAATTTTCGAACAAATTTAAACTTAATCTTTATATGATTTCGATACGATAAGCAAAGTTTGTTAGGTTGAGTCTCAATAAGTTTGAAACTATGTTCATATATTCAATCACCTTTGACTAATCCCGACGATTCACGAATATTTAAAAAAATATATAAAATATATAAATACAAATATAAGTGTATATATTAATTAATAAGATACGACTTAATCATTTGAATTGAAAATATAAAATAATATGTAAAACAACTAATCTATTATTAGAATGAATCTGTATATATATATATATATATATATATATATATATATATATATATATATATATATATATATATATATATATATATATATATATATATATATATATGACATCTATACACAATTAATATTATATGTATGTTGTAATATATATATATAAAATATATATTAAATATTCAAATATGTTATAAAAATAAGTGTTAAATATTTAACAAAATGTAAGGTTAATTTATTAAAATTTGACACATTTAATTTGTTATATAATTATTATTGTTATTGTTACGAATATCCTTATTAGTAACATTATTATTAATTATTAATTTTATTATTGTGATTCTTAATACTTTTAATATTCTTAGAATTATTGTTACTAATATATTCATATTTAGTAATTATTAATATTTATTACACATAAAAGATATACAGATATACAGATACGAAATTACCTCAGATATATATAGATAAATACTGATACAGTATATATATACTGATATATAAATAAATACGTACATAAATACGGTATATAAATGAATAAATAAAGTAAAAATGTATTATGTTTCATATCTCTTTCATAGCTGTAGGTGATTTATCCCATAGTACCAATCACGACTTTAATCACAGATGATGTTAAAATCAGTTAGCCATCGACATCTATACATTTTGTTTTTATATTTTTTTTCTTGCTTTCTATCTGCTTCGAGAGTTCCTGTCACCCATGTTCCACTACAAAACAAGTGATTTAGATTGACATTAGGAAGGAATCATTCTCCATTACCATTATCAATTGTAAATCCCTACAACTTGTGCCATCTTCAATCATTTCTTTTTCTTCAACACAAAACCATATGAACATCTTTAACCTGCTCTTTGGGCTCGTCATTTTCCTGCTGCTATTTCAATTTCTGTTTACAGCCATAATAACAACCTTCATGATCGAAACCGTCACCCACGAGAGCCACCTTTCTCCACTATCAATTCGGTTTCATGCTTGATCACCACTAAACCGTTACCCATTTGGAACCACCATTAAAACCCATTACAACCAATCACACAAGTTGCTTGCTTTTTGTTCCTTTTCTTCTTCGAGTTCAATCACCACCACAATCAACCCTTGTTCTTACCTTCTATCATGAACACCCTCTTTTCTATTCATTTACATATAAAATGATAATGATATCATCATGCTACCACCTTGGAGCACTCTTGTATTATCACACCGAAATATAAGCTAGGAAAATGGATATAAATTATTTTTTTTCTTTTGCCGACACCCACTAGTTCTTTTTTTATAAAGTCTAATAAGATAAGATGATATTGGAGGAGATGATTGTAAGTCCTTTCCTCTCTTTCCCTTGTGGCCGACACCTAAGTAAACCTCTTATGTTAATTAATTTGCATGCTATATTTTCTGTTAAAGGTGCTAGTTCGATAACCCCACCACCTATCAAGATATTAAACTTTCTTTTTGTAACAGGTCATGAAAATGTTGAAGGCCGAGATCAATTTTTTTTTTTTCCTTTTTGGGCTAAAGCATCAAACACAACCCAACTCTATTTTTTTTTTTTTACTGATCGAGATGTTCCAACACCCTCAAGTCCGTTACTTTGTTGCTTCTACTGCTATGCTCGTATATTTTTTGCTGAATTCCAAGACCCAAAACCTGCTGCTATACAGTTAGTATTTTCCTGTTTGAACTCCAAGTAAACTATCGCTGCTCTAGATGACCATTTAAACCAAACCAACACATGAATTCTCACCCTACTTGAAAGAAACCTACCTAAACCTCACTATTTTCTGTTCCAATTGTTAACAATCAACAACCTACGTTTTTATCTATTTAATTACGTTTCAATTCATGGTGAAAAAGTTGTCACAAGTGCTCTTCCTTTCTCTTTGTTGGCCGACATCTTCACCCCACTACCAAATTGTTTAGTTAGTAATATTTACACAATGATGTAGAGTTCTAATAATTTAATCCAAGGTTAAAGTAACCGGGCCCAAATACTCATACGATTCGTTTCAATTACGCGTTATATATATTTTTTTAACGGTATCAAGAGTGATGAATCGTAAGGATATCATGATGATGATTAAGGTTTAGTAATCCATGATTTAAGATGATGATGGACTATGATGATTATGATAATCATGCTCAATTATGATGATGATTATTATGATGGTTTGATTGATCATGTTGATTAATTATGATGGAAAACATGATCGATGGTGTTGTTGATACAAAAATGATGATAGCGACATTAGATGATAAACGAATACAATGATGATGGAAATATGGTGACGATGATATATGTTAAGTATTTATAAATCGAGACATATTACATGAAATAGGTAACGGATGAATGGTTAGGGTGGTTGCGGTTAACCGAGAGGTCATGGGTTCGAACCTAGGATGGTGCAGTTTTATTTTTTTTTTACAGTTGCACAAGTGGGTCAATTTAGATTAGGTTTGTTAATTGGGCTAAGATCCATTTCCTAAACACTGTTGGGCCGAATGATAAAAGTGATGGGTTATATAAATATATATCCGAGTTTAATTAGAAAAGCGAGGTCAGAGGAGTAGTTAAGGATATTATCGAATTAGCGGGAGGTCGCGGTTTCAAACCTGGACATGGGCATTTTTTTAGAACTACTCTTTTGAGGTAGTTACTTATCTATTCATTTATTAATATTATTATTATTATTATTATTATTATTATTATTATTATTATTATTATTATTATTATTAACATATAACATTTTATTATTAGTATTATCATTATTTTTAGTATTATTATAATTATTATTTTAACAAACAAAAGATACTTATATAAAAATATATTTTACTACCTATATCATGACTATATTAATATTACATGCTATTGTTATTATCTATAATTATCTAACATTAATTAATTTACATAGCATATATAAATATATTTTGCTATATTTTTGGGGAATATATACTCATATAGGTAAATATTAACTTTAAAACATTATATAATATTTGTAATAAATAATATACATTAAAATACTTTAATAAGAATTTAACATATAATATATATAAAATAGCTACAATTAATCTATTTATTAACATAACATAAAAATTAATAAAGTATTAATATATAAACTTGTTTGATTGTGATTAAGTGTTTTCATATATATAACTGATATAGGTTCGTGAATCCAAGGTCAACCCTGCATTGTTCAGTTTAGTCATATGTATTTTTACTACAAAATACAGTATGGTGAGTTTCATTTGATTCCCTTTTACTCTTTACATTTTTGGGCTGAGAATACATGAACTGTTTTAATAACTGTTTTATAATATTTATATGCGTGAGTTTCATTTGCCTTTTTACCCTTTATATTTTTGGGCTGAGAATACATGCGCAATTTTTATAACTGTTTTACGAAATAGACACAAGTAATTGAAACTACATTATATGGTTGAATGATCGAAATCGAATATGCCCCTTTTTAGTCTGGTAATCTAAGAATTAGGGAACAGACACCCTAATTGACGCGAATCCTAAAGATAGATCTATTGGGCCTAACAAACCCCATCCAAGGTACTGGATGCTTTAGTACTTCGAAATTTATATCATGTCCGAAGGAGGATCCCGGAATGATAGGGGATATTCTTATATGCATCTAGTTAATGTCGGTTACCAGGTGTTCAATCCATATGAATGATATTTTTTTGTCTCTATGCATGGGACGTTTATTTATGAGAATTGGGAATATGAAATCTTGTGGTCTATTAAACTTATGAAATGATTATTTATGATAAACTAATGAACTCACCAACCTTTTGGTTGACACTTTAAAGCATGTTTATTCTCAGGTATGAAAGAAATCTTCCGCTATGCATTTGCTCATATTACATGGAGTCGTTTATGGCATATAGAGGTCAGAACCTCGCAATGGGACCAACTGTTGAAGACTTCGTCCAGATGGATTAGGACGGGGCATTTCAGTTGGTATCAGAGCCGTGGTCTTAGCGAACCAGGTCTTGCATTAGTGTGTCTAACTAATAGTTGTTTAGATGCATTAGTGGTACTGGACTTCGACCGTGTCTGCATGTCAAAAGTTTTGCTTATCATTTTGTGTCGAAAATTACCTGCTTATCATTCTTAGGAAATCATTTGCTTATCATCTTAAGGTCTAGACACGTCTTACTGCCTCTATTGCATAGACAGTGTATAGATAAATTCATATCTTAGCGTATCTGTTATTGTTACTTTTGCCTGACAGCTTCCGTAGATTCCTCCGTAACCTATGGGATTTTAGTATTATATATGCATATGTAAAGTATGTATTGCAGGGTACTAATCTACATCATATAATCTATTTCTTATCAAAAATCCTTCATCTAATCGTACGAGATGAATCCCTCAACCAGTTCGAGTCCCTCAGATTTCGATAGCTATTCCGATAGTTATTCCGACAGCTATTCTGACATAGAATTTCACCTAAACTCCGGAAGCAGCGTCACTAGAATGAATCAACCAATCAGCCATCCTCCATTCATCTGATGGGTTTGTAGCCTACTTAATCATTGGAGACAAAAATAAAGTGATCCTTTTTATCAACCAAATTCACCTCTTGGAGAAAAACCTGAAACACTTACCGGTGAACCAGTCCGAAATATCATTTTCACCCTCATTTTCCGAATATCTCATCATGATTACATAATATCTCAGATTCTAAACCTTAGTCATTCGCTCATTCTTACCGACAATCATCCCGGAGTAATCGAAGAAGTCAACGAACTTCGCGCTCGAGTAATTAATTTGGAGAATATGGTGCAAAACTTACCAGCTTCAGCAACATCACCAGCACCAACATCAATACCAGTACCATCAACAACCCAAAGTTCAACATCACACACCTCAACATCTCATTATGCACCTCGAGCATAATCATCAATCTGTGAATCGTTCTACATCATTTATCTTCGTTCGACATGGCGATTATGTAATCTCTATTGTTTTAGAGATTATATATTCTTGTTCTAACGGTAAATCAAATGAGTTTCATATTATATTAACATATTAAATTCATGATTTCATCTGAAGAAAATATATATGCAAGTATACTTTCATAAAGATTGTAATTAAAAAAAAATTTCTTTTGTATAAACTGTTAATGGTGAAAATATTTTTAACGGGTAGGTAATACCCGAGAAATATTTAGATTTCATATTAATATGTTACACTGTACATTCTTCCAATCCGATTCAACAATCATTTACTATCCTACTTACAACCACAGAAAATACGAATCCGTTCACCAAAGAATAGCCATTTTCATTCAAATTTAATTTCATATTCGGATTTTGACCGATCAAAATCCAAGTCAAGATTTAACAGAAGACATCATTTTTAGATTCCTACATCTTTCAAAGCCATACTTTGAATTCAAAACTATGCCAGATCCATTGGCGTGTTATTACCGAAAATAACTTTACAATACCTTTCCAAAATTAGCCAATTTTGTCACAGCTCCAACAAATCAACTTCGACTTTCATTCGGATTAGCCTTATTATAACTTTGATATATAAGTTTGCCACTTGATTTCATCCTAAACAATCATTCGTATCTTGACGATTCCCATCAGCGTTTAATCATCTAAAAACACAATTCTCTTGAAACCACCTCGGATTTATAACCGACGATTCAGATATGGCTGCATTAAATGCAGAGAAAACAGCAAAATTGTAGATGGTCTAAATGGCCAAAGTTTGATAGTAAATAATGGAATGTTGGGAACGCTCAATAGAAAATTTAGTACTGAAAAACGGATTGAGTTAACCATGAAGGAGACCAAGGACAAATACAAGGACCAAACCCTATATTCAAAGAATCCATGTAATTCTGGATCCGATGAAATCTTTAGAGAATATCTTGCTCTGTACCCATGTTAAATCTTGTGGAAAATTCTTTCTTCATCAACCTTCGATCTTAGAAATTCTGAAAATATCATCATAAATATCTTCGATATTTCTGGGGATATTTTCATAACTCTTCTTATCTGAAATTAGTTATCTCTTCGTGCTATCCGTATTACATCACAAAGAAAACTATTTTAGTTTCTCTATTCAAGTTTTAAATTATGAATGAATTCTGGAGAAGTGTTGGAAATTGAAGCATGAGTTAGTATAATATAACGACGTCCGGCCAACGTGGTTATATTACAGTAAGTCATGCTGAGTTTCTAATGGAACGTGATGATGGTTCACAGATCACTCTCATCATGTACCATGTTACATAACTCTTTCATTCTACTTAACCTCCGAACATATCAAGAAAATATATTCTTGATAGATCTATCCTCTGTGATTCTAGTAATTTACCAAATCAAATCGTGCTATTATGTTCCTTCCTACTTAGAACATTATGATCATTCAAAACTCTATATCTACAAATTCTGGACCATTATTCGCTTGATTAAGAATCGGGAAGAGAAAACAAGAGCATGGAATTCCGAAATATAAAGGAAAATATTAAGCTGATCACAAACAAACAAGTTACAAATCGTGTGTATTAATGCGGATAGCAATATAAAGACATGGGAGAATGAGAAATACAATAATTCCTATAGTATAGTAGAAGTAAACAGATCCCTCTGGTGGTAGTTGAAAAAGAAGAGTGAATGATACGATAATCAAGAAAATATCAAGGATTAGAATTGGATTAAATATTTTCAAAATCTTTTGAAAGTATGAACTAAGAAAGAAGGTATTAGAATGATGAAAATAATGAAACGGGAGAGTTAAGTTATAGTGAAAACATCAGACAGATCAATCGAGGCAGATTACCGTGTTTAATTATAGACATCCTAATTTCTTTAAACCCCGAAAAATCATATCTTATAGATTTCAGAGATTTTCTTTAAATTCCTTGAATTCCGGAATTCAACCATGACTAGTCAAAAGTTATGATGAAACTTGTATTTCTCTTTTCACTATTTAGTGATAGCTTCATTCGTACGCTTCGAATAGATGAATCGTTTTAATATATTAAATGGTGATAAAACTCTATTTATCAACTCATATTCCTCACGAAAACATTCTTTTTGTTAGTCATGACGACCTCACTCAAATTTCGGGACGAAATTTCTTTAACGGGTAGGTACTGTGACGACCCGGAAATTTTCGAACAAATTTAAACTTAATCTTTATATGATTTCGATACGATAAGCAAAGTTTGTTAGGTTGAGTCTCAATAAGTTTGAAACTATGTTCATATATTCAATCACCTTTGACTAATCCCGACGATTCACGAATATTTAAAAAAATATATAAAATATATAAATACAAATATAAGTGTATATATTAATTAATAAGATACGACTTAATCATTTGAATTGAAAATATAAAATAATATGTAAAACAACTAATCTATTATTAGAATGAATCTGTATATATATATATATATATATATATATATATATATATATATATATATATATATATATATATATATATATATATATATATATATATATATATATATATATGACATCTATACACAATTAATATTATATGTATGTTGTAATATATATATATAAAATATATATTAAATATTCAAATATGTTATAAAAATAAGTGTTAAATATTTAACAAAATGTAAGGTTAATTTATTAAAATTTGACACATTTAATTTGTTATATAATTATTATTGTTATTGTTACGAATATCCTTATTAGTAACATTATTATTAATTATTAATTTTATTATTGTGATTCTTAATACTTTTAATATTCTTAGAATTATTGTTACTAATATATTCATATTTAGTAATTATTAATATTTATTACACATAAAAGATATACAGATATACAGATACGAAATTACCTCAGATATATATAGATAAATACTGATACAGTATATATATACTGATATATAAATAAATACGTACATAAATACGGTATATAAATGAATAAATAAAGTAAAAATGTATTATGTTTCATATCTCTTTCATAGCTGTAGGTGATTTATCCCATAGTACCAATCACGACTTTAATCACAGATGATGTTAAAATCAGTTAGCCATCGACATCTATACATTTTGTTTTTATATTTTTTTTCTTGCTTTCTATCTGCTTCGAGAGTTCCTGTCACCCATGTTCCACTACAAAACAAGTGATTTAGATTGACATTAGGAAGGAATCATTCTCCATTACCATTATCAATTGTAAATCCCTACAACTTGTGCCATCTTCAATCATTTCTTTTTCTTCAACACAAAACCATATGAACATCTTTAACCTGCTCTTTGGGCTCGTCATTTTCCTGCTGCTATTTCAATTTCTGTTTACAGCCATAATAACAACCTTCATGATCGAAACCGTCACCCACGAGAGCCACCTTTCTCCACTATCAATTCGGTTTCATGCTTGATCACCACTAAACCGTTACCCATTTGGAACCACCATTAAAACCCATTACAACCAATCACACAAGTTGCTTGCTTTTTGTTCCTTTTCTTCTTCGAGTTCAATCACCACCACAATCAACCCTTGTTCTTACCTTCTATCATGAACACCCTCTTTTCTATTCATTTACATATAAAATGATAATGATATCATCATGCTACCACCTTGGAGCACTCTTGTATTATCACACCGAAATATAAGCTAGGAAAATGGATATAAATTATTTTTTTTCTTTTGCCGACACCCACTAGTTCTTTTTTTATAAAGTCTAATAAGATAAGATGATATTGGAGGAGATGATTGTAAGTCCTTTCCTCTCTTTCCCTTGTGGCCGACACCTAAGTAAACCTCTTATGTTAATTAATTTGCATGCTATATTTTCTGTTAAAGGTGCTAGTTCGATAACCCCACCACCTATCAAGATATTAAACTTTCTTTTTGTAACAGGTCATGAAAATGTTGAAGGCCGAGATCAATTTTTTTTTTTCCTTTTTGGGCTAAAGCATCAAACACAACCCAACTCTATTTTTTTTTTTTACTGATCGAGATGTTCCAACACCCTCAAGTCCGTTACTTTGTTGCTTCTACTGCTATGCTCGTATATTTTTTGCTGAATTCCAAGACCCAAAACCTGCTGCTATACAGTTAGTATTTTCCTGTTTGAACTCCAAGTAAACTATCGCTGCTCTAGATGACCATTTAAACCAAACCAACACATGAATTCTCACCCTACTTGAAAGAAACCTACCTAAACCTCACTATTTTCTGTTCCAATTGTTAACAATCAACAACCTACGTTTTTATCTATTTAATTACGTTTCAATTCATGGTGAAAAAGTTGTCACAAGTGCTCTTCCTTTCTCTTTGTTGGCCGACATCTTCACCCCACTACCAAATTGTTTAGTTAGTAATATTTACACAATGATGTAGAGTTCTAATAATTTAATCCAAGGTTAAAGTAACCGGGCCCAAATACTCATACGATTCGTTTCAATTACGCGTTATATATATTTTTTTAACGGTATCAAGAGTGATGAATCGTAAGGATATCATGATGATGATTAAGGTTTAGTAATCCATGATTTAAGATGATGATGGACTATGATGATTATGATAATCATGCTCAATTATGATGATGATTATTATGATGGTTTGATTGATCATGTTGATTAATTATGATGGAAAACATGATCGATGGTGTTGTTGATACAAAAATGATGATAGCGACATTAGATGATAAACGAATACAATGATGATGGAAATATGG
This sequence comes from Rutidosis leptorrhynchoides, assembly GCF_046630445.1. NCBI lineage: Eukaryota > Viridiplantae > Streptophyta > Magnoliopsida > Asterales > Asteraceae > Rutidosis > Rutidosis leptorrhynchoides. The sequence continues at coordinate 434,971,546 of NC_092336.1, forward strand.
TGACGATGATATATGTTAAGTATTTATAAATCGAGACATATTACATGAAATAGGTAACGGATGAATGGTTAGGGTGGTTGCGGTTAACCGAGAGGTCATGGGTTCGAACCTAGGATGGTGCAGTTTTATTTTTTTTTTACAGTTGCACAAGTGGGTCAATTTAGATTAGGTTTGTTAATTGGGCTAAGATCCATTTCCTAAACTCTGTTGGGCCGAATGATAAAAGTGATGGGTTATATAAATATATATCCGAGTTTAATTAGAAAAGCGAGGTCAGAGGAGTAGTTAAGGATATTATCGAATTAGCGGGAGGTCGCGGTTTCAAACCTGGACATGGGCATTTTTTTAGAACTACTCTTTTGAGGTAGTTACTTATCTATTCATTTATTAATATTATTATTATTATTATTATTATTATTATTATTATTATTATTATTATTATTATTAACATATAACATTTTATTATTAGTATTATCATTATTTTTAGTATTATTATAATTATTATTTTAACAAACAAAAGATACTTATATAAAAATATATTTTACTACCTATATCATGACTATATTAATATTACATGCTATTGTTATTATCTATAATTATCTAACATTAATTAATTTACATAGCATATATAAATATATTTTGCTATATTTTTGGGGAATATATACTCATATAGGTAAATATTAACTTTAAAACATTATATAATATTTGTAATAAATAATATACATTAAAATACTTTAATAAGAATTTAACATATAATATATATAAAATAGCTACAATTAATCTATTTATTAACATAACATAAAAATTAATAAAGTATTAATATATAAACTTGTTTGATTGTGATTAAGTGTTTTCATATATATAACTGATATAGGTTCGTGAATCCAAAGTCAACCCTGCATTGTTCAGTTTAGTCATATGTATTTTTACTACAAAATACAGTATGGTGAGTTTCATTTGATTCCCTTTTACTCTTTACATTTTTGGGCTGAGAATACATGAACTGTTTTAATAACTGTTTTATAATATTTATATGCGTGAGTTTCATTTGCCTTTTTACCCTTTATATTTTTGGGCTGAGAATACATGCGCAATTTTTATAACTGTTTTACGAAATAGACACAAGTAATTGAAACTACATTATATGGTTGAATGATCGAAATCGAATATGCCCCTTTTTAGTCTGGTAATCTAAGAATTAGGGAACAGACACCCTAATTGACGCGAATCCTAAAGATAGATCTATTGGGCCTAACAAACCCCATCCAAGGTACTGGATGCTTTAGTACTTCGAAATTTATATCATGTCCGAAGGAGGATCCCGGAATGATAGGGGATATTCTTATATGCATCTAGTTAATGTCGGTTACCAGGTGTTCAATCCATATGAATGATATTTTTTTGTCTCTATGCATGGGACGTTTATTTATGAGAATTGGGAATATGAAATCTTGTGGTCTATTAAACTTATGAAATGATTATTTATGATAAACTAATGAACTCACCAACCTTTTGGTTGACACTTTAAAGCATGTTTATTCTCAGGTATGAAAGAAATCTTCCGCTATGCATTTGCTCATATTACATGGAGTCGTTTATGGCATATAGAGGTCAGAACCTCGCAATGGGACCAACTGTTGAAGACTTCGTCCAGATGGATTAGGACGGGGCATTTCATAGAGGAGGTGAATACCTAAGCGATGCCTTCCAAGATCATCTTAGGAGTTGTGGGATTATCTCACAACTTACTCCACCCGGAACACCCCAACTTAATGGAGTTTCCGAAAGGAGGAACCGAACCCTAATGGATATGGTTCGATCTATGATGGCAAGAATCTCGTTACCTCTATCATTTTGGGGTTATTGTCTAAGCTCCGCGGCTCGTATTTTAAATATGGCCCCAACCAAGAAAGTGGAACGAACTCCTCATGAAATGTGGTTTGGAAAACCACCTTCTCTTTCATACTTAAAAGTATGGGGATGTGAAGCTTATCCTAAGCGTTATATAGCTAATAAGCTACATGCTCGATCCACAAAGTGTATCTTCATAGGATATCCCAAAGATGACATGGGATATTACTTCTATGATCCATCCGAGCAAACGGTATTTGTTGCTCGAAAAGCGGAATTCCTTGAAACCAAATTCCTTATGGAAGGTGATGGTGAAAGGAAGATAGATCTTGTAGAGGTACAAGATCAAGCCGATGATACACAATTGGTTGGCACTAGTACTCAACATGAGGATGTTGAAAATGATCAAGTGGATGATCAAGGTACACAAGACGTTCGAAGATCTAGTAGGATTAGTAATCCTCCCGAGAGATATGGGTTTCTCGTGGATGGTTGCTATACGGTTGATTTGGATGAACCGACAAACTACAAAGATGCTTTATCAAGGATTGATAAAGATAAATGGCAGGAAGCCATGAACGCCGAGATGCAATCCATGTATGAAAACCAAGTTTGGGAACTTGTTGTGCAACCTCCTAGCTCTAAGCTAGTTGATTGCAAATGGCTTTTCAAGAAGAAAACCGACATACATGGAAACTTGGATACATACAAAGCTAGACTTGTAGCAAAAGGTTTCACTCAAACTCAAGGGGTTGACTATGATGAAACTTTCTCGCCAGTGGCAATGCTAAAGTCTATTAGGATATTATTTGCCATTGCTGCTCACTATGACTATGAAATATGGCAAATGGATGTCAAAACCGCTTTCCTAAATGGATATCTTGAGGAAGATGTCTATATGGTACAGCCCGAAGGTTTTGTTGATCCGAAAAATCCTAAAAAGGTATGCAAGTTAAAGAAATCAATCTACGGATTGAAACAAGCATCTAGAATGTGGAATCGTTGTTTTAATGAAGAGGCAAAGAAATTTGGCTTCATTAAAAATGGTGATGAAGCTTGTGTATACAAGAAGGCTAGTGGGAGCTCTATAATGTTCCTTGTGCTATATGTGGATGATATATTATTGTTTGGGAATGATATTACCACAATGCAAGAAGTCAAAACTTGGCTAAAGAGTTGCTTCTCCATTAAGGATCTTGGAGAAGCACAATACATATTGGGGATTGGGATCTATAGGAATAGATCCAAGAGATTGATAGGTTTAAGTCAAAGTACATACATTGATAAAATCTTGAAAAGGTTCAAGATGGAAAACTCTAAGAAAGGTTTGGTACCTATTCAAAAGGGAACCGTTCTCAGTTCATCTCAGTGTCCTACCACGAAAGATGAACAAGAGAGAATGAAGAAAGTCCCATACGCATATGCTATTGGGTTTATCATGTATGCAATGATATGTACTAGACCGGATGTGTCATGCGCTTTAAGCTTGACAAGTAGATACCAGAATAACCCAGGAAATAGTCATTGGACTGCGGTTAAATGTATATTGAAATACCTTAGAAGGACTAAGGATATGTTTCTAATATATGGGTCTGGTGAGGAGGAACTCGCTGTAAAAGGTTACGTGGACGCGAGTTTCCAAACTGATCGAGATGACTCTCGATCACAATCCGGTTATGTCTTCATTTTGAATGGTGGTGCGGTCTCTTGGAAGAGCTCAAAACAGGAAGTTGTTGCGTTATCCACTACAGAGTCAGAGTACATTGCCGCCTCATTGGCAGCCCAGGAAGCTGCATGGATGAAGAAATTCATCGACGACTTAGGAGTGGTCCCTTCCATTCAGGACCCTCTTGAGATCTTTTGTGACAACGAGGGTGCGATTGCTCAAATCAAGGAACCTCGTGCTCATCAAAAGACTCGTCACATTGAGAGGAGATTCAACTACATTAGGGATGAGGTTGAAAAGTGAAAGATATGTATTCACAAAGTTCACACAGATCATAATGTTGCGGATCCACTCACGAAGCTTTTACATGGGCCAAAACATGAGGGACATGTTTGTGCATTAGGGCTTCGATATTCTAGTGATTGGAAATGATCTATTTTATGTATTGTAACGGAACGAATTAGTTCAAACTCATTAATATAATTATGGTATTAATTTATTTATGAGTCATGTTCCAATTTTGCATATTTTATCCATGAATAAACTATTATTCTGAATTCCGTAGTTGATCACATTTGTGGGAACAAGTGTGAGGTCTAGACTATTATGAACTTGGATTGGTTAGCATTCAAATGGTGAATGTGGGGCAAGGTTGTGACCAAGGTTCATAGATATTTGTGGGACACAAATATTGGAAGACCCGCTCTCAAGATTTACTATATGGAGCCTTTGTGGTTGATCACATGTAATCTTGAGTAAAGGAGAATATCATTATATCCTCTGACCTGAGACACATATTGGGTTCAGACATTCACCAAATATTGTGCCTTGATTCTTTCCTTCGCTATTCTGAAACATGGTAGTACATAAGGGAGGCTTCAGGTATGGTACGAAGTGTAGTGTCTAGGACGTATGTAATCAAGATGGAATTTGTCCCTCTTATTCGTTGAGAGTCGGATGTCTAAGGCCTGATAAAGTTAGATCTATAAGAGAGTGATCACTCTATGTCTCTTGGATTTGACATGACATCTGGGACGAAAGGATATATTGAAAGATTCACCTAAAATCATATTCGAGATGGGAACTCGAAAGGGATGATGTTATTGAATGGCACTAAGTCATAACACATTGGGGGTGATGGACGGTCGTTAGGTGGTATCCGTCACTTGCATTAATTCCTTATTTTTCTCGTGCAAGTGGGAGATTGAAGGTATTTCATATGGCCGAGAGACATAATTAATTAATGTGGCCAATGTGTTATGATCCAAGTCGGGTCATACCCAATAACAAACCGTCAACACTTTTATGTATTTATTTTAATGAGTGGATCTTTAAAATAAATACTTGACACTTAGACTTTAGAAATTGGTTTTCTAAAGATAAAATGCAAGAAATAATTATTTGGATAATTATAGGTGCAAGTTTAATTATTTATGATTAAACTTATATGTGTGTGTTATAATTTTATAAAGTGGCTTATAAAATTATATATATACATATACATGTGCAAGTTATATATTTATCTTTGTAATTGGTTTATAAAGATAAAAACAAGTACATGTATTAATATATAAAAGTGCAAGTATCATGGGATTTAATTTATCAAGTTTATAAAATATAAAAGATAAAATTAAAATGGGGAGGGAAGGGGGCGGTTTTGAGGGCTCCTAGGCACCTCCCTCATTGGTTTTATTAACTTGTAATTACTCCTAAACTAGCATGCTTGCATAAGAAAACACACACACACTTTACTACTTGCAAATTTGAAAATCAAACCTCCCTTTCATCCTCCTTTTGGCCGAAATTTTTGGGAGCAAAGAAGGGTTCTTTCAAGCTTGATTTTCTTGTTATTTTGTGTCTTAAATCCTAACCAAGAAGAGGGTGCTGATTCAAGGGTTTGTGGGTATCAAAGGCTTGAGGTTTCAAGTGAGAAACTAGCATCTTCATCATCTTCATCTTGTTTCTTCAACCTCCATTTTGGAGAAGGTATAAACACCTCTTACTAGCTCTATTTACATTTTAGTATATTTTCAAGACTAGATCCAAAATGGAATTCATGTTTAAAAGGTTAAACTACACATGCAAGGACTTAAAATTGCTTCCGCTTGATATATACATATACACGAATTTATATATACATAAAATGGGTTTTGTGACTTTGTTTATGTGTTGAATTCCATTATGGCCAAGTCTTACTTCCCGACGAAGTAAAAATCTGTGAAAGTTTGTTATAGTCCCACTTTTAAAATCTAATATTTTTGGGATGAGAATACATGCAGGTTTTATAAATGATTTACAAAATAGACACAAGTACGTGAAACTACATTCTATGGTTGAATTATCGAAATCGAATATGCCCCTTTTTATTAAGTCTGGTAATCTAATAATTAGGGAACAGACACCCTAATTGACACGAATCCTAAAGATAGATCTATTGGGCCTAAAAAACCCCATCCAAAGTACCGGATGCTTTAGTACTTCGAAATTTATATCATATCCGAAGGGTGTCCCGGAATGATGGGGATATTCTTATATATGCATCTTGTTAATGTCGGTTACCAGGTGATCACCATATGAATGATTTTTATCTCTATGTATGGGATGTGTATTGAAATATGAAATCTTGTGGTCTATTGTTACGATTTGATATATATAGGTTAAACCTATAACTCACCAATATTTTTGTTGACGTTTAAAGCATGTTTATTCTCAGGTGAATACTAAGAGCTTCCGCTGTTGCATAATAAAATAAGGACATAATTTGGAGTCCATGTTTGTATGATATTGTGTAAAAACCGCATTCAAGAAACTGATTTCGATGTAACATATTTGTATTGTAAACCATTATGTAATGGTCGTGTGTAAACAGGATATTTTAGATTATCATTATTTGATAATCTACGTAAAGCTTTTTAAACCTTTATTTATGAAGTAAAGGTTATGGTTTGTTTTAAAAATGAATGCAGTCTTTGAAAAACGTCTCATATAGAGGTCAAAACCTCGCAATGAAATCAATTAATATGGAACGTTTTTAATCAATAAGAACGGGACATTTCATGATAGGGGATATTCTTATATGCATCTTGTTAATGTCGGTTACCAGGTGTTCACCATATGAATGATATTTTGTCTCTATGCATGGGACGTATATTTATGAGAACTGGAAATGAAATTCTTGTGGTCTATTAAAATGATGAAAATGAATGTTTATGATAAACTAATGAACTCACCAACCTTTTGGTTGACACTTGAAAGCATGTTTATTCTCAGGTATGAAAGAAATCTTCCGCTGTGCATTTGCTCATATTAGAGATATTACTTGGAGTCATTCATGACATATTTCAAAAGACGTTGCATTCTAGTCGTTGAGTTCATCAAGATTATTACTAAGTCAATTATAGTTAGATATATTATGAAATGGTATGCATGCCGTCAATTTTTTATGTAAAGAAAGTTTGTCTTTTAAAAGCGAATGCAATGTTTGTAATATGTATCATATAGAGGTCAAATACCTCACAATGAAATCAACTATTGTAAATCGTTTGTAATCGATATGGATTTTGTCCAGATGGATTAGGACGGATCTCTACAGTTGGTATCAGAGCGGTGGTCTTAGCGAACCAGGTCTGCATTAGTGTGTCTAACTGATAAGTCGATAAGATGCATTAGTGAGTCTGGACTTCGACCGTGTCTGCATGTCAAAAGTTTTGCTTATCATTTCGTGTCGAAAATTATTTGTTTATCATTCTTAAAGTCTAGACACGTCTTACTGCCTCTATTGCATAGACAGTATAGATAAATTCATATCTTAGCGTATCTGTTATTGTTACCTTTGCCTGACAGCTTCCGTAGATTCCTCCGTAACTTATGGGATTTTAGTATTATATATGCATATGTAAATTATGTATTGCAGGGTACTAATCTACATCCTATAATCTAATTCTTATCAAAAATCCTTCATCTGATCGTACGAGATGAATCCCTCAACCAGTTCAAGTTCCTCGAATTCCGACAGCTATTCCGATATGGAAACACACTTGTGCTTCGAAAGCAGTATAACTGGAATGGATAAACAAAATCAGTCATCACCAATTCTGGATGAATTGGCGATGGGTTCGTAGTCGACCAAACCAATAGAGACAAGAAGAAAGCGACCCTTTCCATTCCACCAACCGAATTTACCTCTTGGCGATGAACCTGAAGCACTTACCGGCGAACCAATCCGAAACATCATTTTCTCTCTCATTTTCAGAGTACCTCGTCACGATTATATATTACATCAAATTTTAGATTTTATTTATCCGCTCGTTCCGACCGACAATCATCCCGGTGTAATAGAAGAAGTCAACGAGCTTCGCGCTCGAGTAATCAATTTGGAAGATATGGTGTGAAACGTACCAGCTTCAGCAATATCAACGGCACCAACAGCAACACCAGTACCACCAACAACCCAAGTTCAAAATCACACACCTCAACATCTCATTATGTACCTCGAGGATAATAATCAATCTGCGAATCGTTCTACATCATTTATCTTCGTTTGACATGGCAATTATGTAATCTCTAATGTTTTAGAGATTATATATTCTTGTTCTAACGGTAAATCAAATGAGTTTAATATCATATTGACTCATTAAATACATGATTACATCTGAAGAAAATATATATGTATATATATTTTCATAATGATTGTAATAAAAAATTCTTTCGTACAAACTGTTAATGGTGAAAATATTTTAACGGGTAGGTAATACCCGAGGAATATTTAGATTTCACATTAATAAGTACACTCTACATTCTTTCGAATCTGATTCAACAGTCATTTACTATCCTACTTACACCCACAGATATACGAATCTGTTCACTACAAAATAACCATTTTCATTCAATTTCATATTTGAATTTTGATTTCTCAGAATCCAACAAGTGGAATATGAAATGTCCCGTTCATATTGATTATAAACGTTCCATATTAATTGATTTCGTCACGAGGTTTTGACCTCTATATGAGACGTTTTTCAAAGACTGCATTCATTTTTAAAACAACCATAACCTTTATTTTATCGATAAAGGTTTAAAAGGCATTACGAAGATTATCAAATAATGATAATCTAAAATATACCGTTTACACACAACCATTACATAATGGTTTACAATAAGAATATATTACATCAAAAATAAGTTTCTTGAATGCAGTTTTTACATAATATCATACAAGCATGGACTCCAAATCTTGTCCTTATTTTAGTATGCAACAGCAGAAGCTCTTAATAATCACCTGAGAATAAACATACTTAAAACGTCAACAAAAATGTTGGTGAGTTATAGGTTTAACCTATATATTATCAAATCATAATAATAGACTACAAGATTTCATATTTCAATATACATCCCATACATAGAGATAAAATTCATTCATATGGTGAACACCTAGTAACCGACATTAACAAGATGCATATAATAATATCCCCTATCATTCCGGGAAATCCTTCGGACATGATAAAAATGAATTCGAAGTACTAAAGCATCCTGTACTTTGGATGGGTTTCGTTAGGCCCAACAGATCTATCTTTAGGATTCTTGTCAATTAGTAGATCGGTTTACTAATTCTTAGGCTACCAAGCAAAAGGGGCATCTTTGGCTTCGATCATTCACCCATATAATATAGTTTCATTTACTTGTGTCTATTTCGTAAAACATTTATAAAACTGCATGTATTCTCATCCCAAAATATTAAATTTTAAAAGTGGGACTATAACTCACTTTCACAGATTTTTACTTCGTCGGGAAGTAAGACTTGTACACTAGTCGATTCACGAACCTATAATAAATATGTACATATATATCAAAGTATATTCAAAATATATTTACAACATTTTTAATACATTTTGATATTTTAAGTTTATTAAGTCAGCTGTCCTCGTTAGTAACCTACAACTATTTGTCCATAGTTAGATGTACAGAAATAAATTGATATATATATTATCTTGAATCAATCCATGACCCAGTGTATACACGTCTCAGGCTAGATCACAACTCAAAGTATATATATTTTTGGAATCAACCTCAACCCTGTATAGCTAACTCAAACATTACTGCATATAGAGTATCTATGGTTGTTCCAAATAATATATATACATGGGTCGATATGATATGTCAAAACATTTGCATACGTGTCTATGGTATCCCAAGATTATATAATATATTAGAATACATGTATAATATAATATAAGTTAGCTAGGATATGATTTGTATAGAATTGTTACAATATTTCCCGTAGCTACAACAATCAAAAAAATATCCAATCTTGTTTTACCCATAACTTCTTCGTTTTAAATCCGGTTCGAGTGAATCAAATTGCTATGGTTTCATATTGAACTCTATTTTATGAATATAAACAAAAAAAGTATAGGTTTATAGTCGGAAATATAAGGTACAATTCATTTTTGTAAGAGGTAGTCATTTCATCGAAAGAACGACGTCTTGATGACCATTTTGAAAAACATACTTCCACTCTGAGTTTAACCATGATTTTTGGATATAGTTTCATGTTCATAAGAAAAATCATTTTCCCAGAAGAACAACTTTTAAATCAAAGTTTATCATAGTTTTTAATTATCAAACCCAAAACAGCCCGCGGTGTTACTACGACGGCGTATGTCCAGTTTTACGGTGTTTTTCGTGTTTTCAGGTTTTAAATCATTAAGTTAGCATATCATATAGATATAGAACACGTGTTTAGTTGATTTTAAAAGTCAAGTTAGAAGGATTAACTTTTGTTTGCGAACAATTTTAGAATTAACTAAACTATGTTCTAGTGATTTCAAGTTTAAACCTTCGAATAAGGTAGTTTTATATATATGAATCGAATTATGTTATGAATATCATTACTACCTCAGGTTTTGTGGATAAACCTACTGGAAATGAGAAAAATAGATCTAGCTTCAAAGGATCCTTGGATGGCTTGAAAGTTCTTGAAGCAGAATCATGACACGAAAACAAGTTCAAGTAAGATTTCCACTCGAAATAAGATTGTTATAGTTATAGAAATTGAATCAAAGTTTGAAAATGAGTATTACCTTGTATTAGAAAGATATCTTACTGTAAATAAGAAATATTTCTTGAGGTTGGATGATCACTTTACAAGATTGGAAGTAAGCTAGCAAACTTGGAAGTATTCTTGATTTTATGAAACTAGAACTTATAGAATTTATGAAGAACACTTAGAACTTGAAGATAGAACTTGAGAGAGATCAATTAGATGAAGAAAATTGAAGAATGAAAGTGTTTGTAGGTGTTTTTGGTCGTTGGTATATGGATTAGATATAAAGGATGTGTAATTTTGTTTACTTGTAAATAAGTCATGAATGATTACTAATATTTTTGTAATTTTATGAGATATTTAATGCTAGTTGCCAAATGATGGTTCCCACATGTGTTAGGTGACTCACATGGGCTGCTAAGAGCTGATCATTGGAGTGTATATACCAGTAGTACATACATCTAAAAGCTGTGTATTGTACTAGTACGAATACGGGTGCATACGAGTAGAATTATTGATGAAACTGAACGAGGATGTAATTGTAAGCATTTTTATTAAGTAGAAGTATTTTGATAAGTGTCTTGAAGTCTTTCAAAAGTGTATGAATACATATTAAAACACTACATGTATATACATTTTAACTGAGTCGTTAAGTCATCGTTCGTCGTTACATGTAAATGTTGATTTGAAACCTTTAAGTTAACGATCTTGTTAAATGTTGTTAACCCAATGTTTATTATATCTAATGAGATGTTAAATTATTATATTATCATGATATTATGATATATTAATATATCTTAATATGATATATATACATTTAAATGTCGTTACAACGATAATCGTTACATATATGTCTCGTTTCTAAATCCTTAAGTTAGTAGTCTTGTTTTTACATATGTAGTTCATTGTTAATATACATAATGACATGTTTACTTATCATTTATCATGATTAAACATAGTGTAACAATATCTTAATCTGATTCATATGTAATTAGTAAGACGTTGTTATAACGATAATCGTTATATATATCATTCTGAGTTTCTTAATTCAATAAACACAATTTTATGTATATAACTTATTGTTAAAATACCTAATGAGATACTTACTTATTATAATATCATGTTAACTATATATATAATCATATATATGTCATCATATAGTTTTTACAAGTTTTAACGTTCGTGAATCACCGGTCAACTTAGGTGGTCAATTGTCTATATGAAACCTATTTAAATTAATCAAGTATTTACGAGTTTGATTGCTTAACATGTTGGAAACACTTAATCATGTAAATATAAATTTCATTTAATATATATAAACATGGAAAAGTTCGGGTCACTACAGCATAATGAAGAAAACATTGGACAAAATAAAAATTTGTTAGAAACAAACAAATTAACTATGAGAAATTTTGTTAAGAATCCACGCTAACAAAATCCAAGCTAACTGTTCCTAGCTAACTGTTAATTCCTTATTACATTTTATTTATCGCAATTTAATTATCGCAATTTTATTTATCGTCATTTAATTTCTGTTATTTATTTTACGCACTTTAAATATCGGGACACGTATACAAGGTTTTGACATATCATATCGACGCATCTATATATATTATTTGGAATAACCATAGACACTCTATATGCAGTAATGATCGAGTTAGCTATACAGGGTTGAGGTTGATTCTACAATAATATATATAATTTGAGTTGTGATCGAGTCTGAGACATGTACACGGGTCACGATACGTATTAATTAATTCGAATATTATAAACTATATATGAATTATTGAATTGCTAACTGTGGACTATCAACTGAGGACTACTAACATTGGACAATTAAAATAAATTAAAATATTGATTATAACATATGAAACTAAACAATTCTTAAAATTTGCCACTTAATTTCATCCTAAACCTCATTGTATCTTGACGATTACAATCTGCGTTCAAACCTTTCACGATTCTTGAAACTGCCTCAATCGAAAGGATGAACCCACCGCACTTTATCTACGGAAGGAAAGATTTATGAATATAGTTATGCACCTGAAAAACTCTCAGAAACTGAGTACACGTTTAACACGTAGTTGTGCTAATTCCTTAGTGTTATTATTACCCAAAATAACTTGATAATTCCTTTCAAAGTAGCAAATTTTGTCACAGCTCCAGTAAGACAACTTTGACTTTTCGTTCGAAACAACCATATTATAACTTTGATATATATGCGTGCTCTTTTATTATTACCAGGGAACCTTTTATATTCCATCGTATTACCAGTTGACGTACCAGCAACCTCATTGCTTCTTGGCTTAAATCTCTTTGACAAATCATTATATTTATTCATTGAAATCCTATCATATACTCATCCGCATCTTGTAACAAAAACTACCATACCAATTACCAGGAATCAGCAATCAGTACTTTGAAAACTCACAGCATATCTACATCAACAGTTATAGGTATAACATTTATCTCTTAGAATTATGATCATTCATTCTGAAATTCTGAAAAGCACTCAGTCTACAAATCAATACTCTGAATGTGGAAAAAGCTAAATGAAGCAGCAGAAACCGTAGACAACCGTAAACGACCTTAATCATCGGAAGTTTGATAATAAAGAGTGGAATGTTGGGAAAGCTCGATAGAAAATTTAGTACTGAAAAACTAATTGAGCAAACTACGAAGGAGTCTCTGAACAAATCACAAGGACTAAACTTGTACATTAAGAATCCTGATGATTCTGTTTCTGATAAAATCTTTAGCGAATACCTTGCTTCTGACTCCAAACTCTTGCGGACAAATTTTCTTCACCATCCTTCGATATTAGAAATTCCAAGATATCATCATATCTTTCATTATAAATATCCTCCATATTTCTGAAGATATTTTCATAACTATTCTTATCTGAAATCATTAATCTCTTAGTGCTATCAGTGATACATCATATAGAAACTGTTAGTTTCTATATTCTGTAAACTTTCGAGCTTAAAATATGAATGTTATTGAAGTAATGTTGGGAACTGATGCATGAGTTAGTATAATATAATGACACATAATCAACGTGATTATATTACAGCAAGTCATGCTGAGTTTCTAATGGAATGTGATGATTCACAGATCATAACGTCATCATGTGCCATGTTACATAACTCTTTCATTATTCTTAACTTTTGAATATATCAAGAAAGTATATTCTTGATAGTTCTATTCTCAGTGATTCTGGTAATTTGACAAATCAAATCGTGCTAATACATTTTTTTCTTTTTTAGAACATGATGTTTATCCGAAATTCCGTACTTACGAATTCTGGACCGTTACTCGCTTTACTAGAGGTCGGGAGGATAATAACAAGGAAAAGAGCTCCAAAACATAAGAGAAAATATAAAGCTCAATAACAACACGGAAGTTACAAACCGTGGATATTAATAGGAATAGCAATATAAAGACACGGCATAATTAAGAATAGTGTCACCCCAAGGTTATATTAAAAGTAAACATATTTTTCTGGTGGAAGATTGAAAAGAAGGATGACAGAAATGATAATCAGGAAAATATTAGGGATTAGAACTGGACTAAGCATTTTTACAATCTTTTGGATGTATGAACAAAGAAAGAAAGTATAGGAATGGTGAGAATAATGGAACGGAGGAGTTTAATTTATAATGGAAATATCAGACAGAGTAATCGAGGCAGATCACCGTATTTAATTATAGAGATCTTAATTTCCTTACTCGCCGAAGAATCAAATCTTTTAGATTTCGAAGATTTTCTTTAAATCCCTTGAATTCCGGAATTCAACCAAGACAACGTCAAAAGTTAAGATGAAACTTTATTTATTCATTTCACTCTTTTGTGATAGCTTCATTTATACTCTCCGCGTAATCAAATCGTTTTATCTATATTAATCAATAATGATAAAACTCTATTTATCAACTCATATGCGTCATGAAAACATTTTTATTGTTACCCATGACGACCACACTCAAATTTCTTTAACGCGTAGGTACTGTGACGACCCGGAAATTTCCGATCAAATTTAAACTTAATCTTGATATGGTTTCAACACGATAAGCAAAGTTTGTAAAGTTGAGTCTCAAACATTTTGAACTGTTGCATATATTCATTCGACCTTCGACTATTCCCGATGATTCACGAACCACTATCTGTAAATTAATACATATATATATATATATATATATATATATATATATATATATATATATATATATATATATATATATATATATATATATATATATTAATTTCAAATAGAAACTTATATGATTTAATTCATATGTGTAAATGAAATAATATATGATATTACTATAAACCTATATATATGAAATGTATATTGAAATATATATATATATATATATATATATATATATATATATATATATATATATATATATATATATATATATATATATATATATGATTTAGAATCTATTTAGTAAACGACGGTAACACTCAATTGCCATTTGATGGATATTAAACAAGTTTAATACAAACTTATGTGATTTTAAAATAAACGGTGATACGAAAATGGGTTTTATAAAATTATAGGCTTAGTAAAAATGTATTTTAGAGCGATTTGTTAAATTTTAAAACTTTTTATATTTTACTTGGGGGTTGGGAGTGAATAATTAATGTAGTTTTTATTTAATAATTTATGATTGAATTTTATACCATAATGACCAAAATAAATAAATGGACTTAATTTAAAATTTTGGAAATTTTAGGAACACTTTTAAATGTTAATTGTTTAGCAATGGACCTGATGGTACTCAGTAGGAAAACTGTCGGTACATGTTATCAAAGTAGAGGCTGCTAACTTTTATTTTTACATGTTTAATTAATTTTAATATATTATAATTATTATATTATTATTATTAATTATTAAATATTAATCTTACTTTATAGTAATATGCATTTCTCTTACCTACTAAAATAAACACGGTAATATCCGTGAGTTGAAAAGAGATTTGAAAGGTCACTGTTTCTTGATTCTTTGACATTTGAATTATACATGTATTTATATATAAAACATACATATACATATATTAATTGACATCCTTGCTTCTTCTTCATGTACAACAAACCACCCCCGAGGTACCAATCCAAGAACAACAATCGCCACACCCTCGTCCTTTAACACCATCATGATCCCCAACAAGCCGTTAACCATCATCTTTGATCATTGTTACCACCATATAGAAATCATAACCAATACCATCATCAATCATCGTCAATACATGTTATTTGCTACTATCAAACTGCTCATGGATTGTTGCTAGTTCGAAGCCACTATTGAACATCACCTTTGCTCCTTCGATCTCTGGCCACCTCAACAGCCAACTACCATCAAATACCATCTTCAACTACCCCATCACCTCACTCTCGTTTCTTTGTAAACCGTCATCCATCATTACTATCATTACTATTTTTCTTCTGTTGCTCTTTAACCCACATACACCTACTTCTAATCAAGTGCTACTGCTCGACTAACTATTAGTTTCGGTTAGAACAAACCTCAAACCCATTTGTACAAAATGACCCCATTAAATAAATAAAATGTTCAATTCAAGCTCGTTTAACGTTTTGCTTTGGCGACTGGGGAAGTTTTTAGATATCCATATGATATTTACTTAATATTTAGTATACCCAGTGCACAGATACAATTCAAGTAACCCAACTATTTACTTACATGATTTACGAAACCGTACACGACCTTCTAATCATATCCATTTTAATTCTTTTCCACTGACCATCGCTAAAGACGTGTTACATACCAGTTCTGTTCTTTTCGATCTACAACCACCCCACAACACACCTTCGAACACCACAATGAACCGAACACCATTGTTACCACTCTTTTCTTGTTTCATTCGTGAAGTACTCAAACAAACAATTCATCTCCATTAAACCATCACCATTTATGTATCTGCTTTTGTTTTCGGTTTTATTGCTCGATTAAACAACCATAACACCTTCTACTTGATACTACTATTCTCGTTTACTCCTATTTGAACACCCTAAACCACCACGTTACCTGCGGCTGCTCCTGTTTAGTTTCTGTTTCGTAATGATAATTGAAGAAGGCGATGAGTAACATGATGAAAGAAAAAGATGATGATTATGATCATGATAGTGATGTACATCGATGATGATGGATTAGTTAAATAATTAAATAATGATGATGAAAATTGATTCCCTTTATGTTTTCTTCTTGTGTCGAAACCCTACCCCACAATCACGATCGTTTAAATTAAAACAGTAAAGGGGTCGTGTAATTAGTCTGGCCGAGAATTAGGAAACGATTTGGGCTTGTTTCTATGTTTTAGGCTGTTGAAATCTTCTATTTTTATTTGGGGCCGAAGTCTTTTAATTTGTAGATTGGGCCAAGACCCAATTAATGTTGTCTGTTGAAGAAAATGGAAACAGAAATAAAAATGGCTTAAATATGGTTGGATATGATAAGATACAGAAAAACGAAAATAGCTGGATGGTTAAGGGGTGTGGTTGTTGAGCGAGAGGTCTTAGGTTCGAGTCCCGTCTGGAGCATTCTTTTTAGAAGGGTATACATTTTCTTCCCATTTCCATTAATATAATTATTATTATTATTATTATCATTATTATTATTATTATTATTATTATTATTATTACTATTATTATTAATTATTATTATTATTATTATTATTATTATTTTTATTATTATTATTATTGTGGATTAGGTTAATATAAACAATAGGATTAATATTATTATCATTAAAATACATTTCGTTATTATCATTATTATTTACTTAGTTATTATTAATGGAATAAGTATTATTATTGTTATTAGGAATATGATTAAGATTATTGTTATTATATAGTCATTAATATTAATATTATTATTATTACCTATATCAAAATCAATAAATGTAGTATTATTTAAAAATCTTATAATTATTAGTACTATCAATATAGGTATTACTAATATCAATATGATTATGATTATTATTATTATTATTATTATTATTATTATTATTATTATTATTATTATTATTATTATTATTATGAGAATGATACAAATAATTAATATTTTCATTAATATTAGTACTTGTATCATTTAATGATTATTAGTACTTTTAATATTGACATAAGTATTATTATTAATATTATCATTTTCATTAATATGATTATCATTAATGAGCATTTTTATTATTAAAATTAATATAATTATTACTTAAAATATCATTACCTTAAATATATATATATATTTTTTAGAGACTATTATTAATATTATCATTATTATTAGTAGTATGAAAATTATTATTATTATTGTTATAATTATTCTAGTGTTATTTTAACTAGTATTTTGTAAACAAAAAGAGTAATCACATATAAATATGTTTAACACCCATAAATTTAAATATACTAATACTATGTTCTATCTAAAATATACAAAATGAAAATATAATAAAATATATAAGTTATTAATATAAAAATTTTCACTAATAATAATATAAATATTTATTCAACTACAAGAATATGTTTTAATACATACATGAATGATATAGGTTCGTGAATCCGAGGCCAACCCTACACTTGTTCAGAATCGTCGTATGAATATTTTTACTACAAAATATTGAAGAGTGAGTTTCATTTGCCTTTTTACCCTTTATATTTTTGGGCTGAGAATACATACGCAATTTTTATAAATGTTTTACGAAATAGACACAAGTAATTGAAGCTACATTATATGGGTGAATGATCGAAGCCGAATATGCCCCTTTTGCTTGGTAACCAAAGAATTAGTAAACTGATCTACTAATTGAAGCGAATCCTAAAGATAGATCTGTTGGGCCTAACGAACCCCATCCATTATAGCGGATACTTTAGTACTTCGATGTTGTTCTATCATATCCGAAGGATTTTTCGGAATGATAGGGGACATTCTTATATGCATCTTGTTAATGTCGGTTACCAGGTGTTCACCATATGAATGATTTTTTTGTCTCTATGCATGGGACGTATATTTATGAGATTTGGAAATGAAATTCTTGTGGTCTATTAAAATGATGAAAATGAATGTTTATGATAAACTAATGAACTCACCAACCTTTTGGTTGACACTTGAAAGCATGTTTATTCTCAGGTATGAAAGAAATCTTCCGCTGTGCATTTGCTCATATTAAAGATATTACTTGGAGTCATTCATGACATATTTCAAAAGACGTTGCATTCTAGTCATTGAGTTCATCAAGATTATTACTAAGTCAATTATAGTTAGATATATTATGAAATGGTATGCATGACGTCAATTTTTGATGTAAAGAAAGTTTGTCTTTTAAAAGCGAATGCAATGTTTGTAATATGTATCATATAGAGGTCAAATACCTCGGAATGAAATAAACTATTGTTAATCATTTGTAATCGATATGGATTTCGTCTAGATGGATTAGGACGGGTCTCTACATTGTACGAGTACAAATACGAGTGCATACGAGTAGAATTGTTGATGAAAATGAATGAGGATGTAATTGTAAGCATTTTTGTTAAGTAGAAGTACTTTGATAAGTGTCTTGAAGTCTTTCAAAAGTGTATGAATACATATTAAAACACTACATGTAAATACATTTTAACTGAGTCGTTAAGTCATCGTTAGTCGTTACATGTAAACGTTGTTTTGAAACCTTTAGGTTAACGATCTTGTTAAATGTTGTTAACCCATGGTTTATTATATCTAAAGAGATGTTAAATTATTACATTATCATGATATTATGATATATTAATATATCTTAGTATGATATATATACAGTTAAATGTTGTTACAACGATAATCGTTACATATATGTCTCGTTTCGAAGTCATTAAGTTAGTAGTCTTGTTTTTACATATGTAGTTCATTGTTAAAATACTTAATGATATGTTTACTTATCATTTATCATGTTCATATATAGTGTATCAATATCTTAAAATGATTCATATGTAATTAGTAAGACGTTGTTATAACGATAATCGTTATATATATATATATCGTTTTCAAGTTTCTTAATTCAATAGTCTCATTTTTATGTTTAAAACTCATTGTTAAAATACTTAATGAGATACATACTTATCATAATATCATGTTAACAATATATATATCCATATATATGTCATCAAATAGTTTTTACAAGTTTTTAACGTTCGTGAATCGCCGGTCAACTTGGGTGGTCAATTGTCTATATGAAACCTATTTCAATTAATCAAGTCATAACAAGTTTGATTGCTCAACATGTTGGAAACACTTAATCATGTAAATAACAATTTCATTTAATATATATAAATATGGAGAAGTTCGGGTCACTACACCGAGTCGTGCACCATCTTCTTTCACACTCTATACTACCAAAGGGTAAACATGGTAGTAACATTCAAGCAAAGGACATTCGCATGATTCACCATATGCACAACCAGCATAACTATCAGGTCGCATATTTGGTAACTAAAGTAATCTCGGCCAAGCAGACTTCGCCAAGCACATCATGGTCATTTTTAGGCCCGGTTAACATGAGATTGGTTAAGAGGATGAGTTTGATTGATGAGGGTGAATAGTTTATAGGTGAGAAGGGTTCAGTTCCAATCAGTTATGGTTTTCTTGTTGCTGCTTGGGATGCAATCAGCATTACGGATGGTGTGTTAATAGTGAAGAGGATCGAGCATCTTCCTAATACGCAGGATAGGGTAGTTCAGGGTGTCCACATTCCTCTCCAGACATTTCATCCCGATCCCAGGACAGTTACTAGGGGACGTAGGAGACAGCAGGAAGAGAATTCACCAGTTGGAGGTGGATCACCACCTATGAGGGAGCAGGTCCATGACGAGCATGGTCACGATTATGAGGAGCCCTTTCAGAATGATACTAACACGGGACCTTCAGTACCTAGATATCCTCCTTTCCACTTCTACTATGGTGATCCGCTAAGTGATGATTGGAACATGATGATGGCACGAGGACAGGCCAACCAGTATCATCACCATTACCAGCAGCACCTGGTGCATGGATACGCACCCCTTCCGTTTCCGGACCCGCTAGTTATCCCACATCATGAGCGCTGACCGAACATGACTAGCACCAGCCCTCAGCCCATCCATCATTTTTATCAGCACACTATCTTTCCGACTCATCCGTCACCACCACACGTGTCGCCAGGAAATGGTGGCACTTGCCGGTGGATGTGATCATGTTGCAGGGATAAGAGCTGTAACTTCAGAAATAGGTAATGTAGCAATGTCAGGAATATGGGGGAATCGTTCAGAAGGTTACAGTTGGTAGAACTGACCATACACACTCAGGAGTAGTTCAGGACAGTTCAACTATCATCCAACTGGGCAGCATGTTGGTACCAGTGAGGCTCAGTCATCCCAGACTATTCCCAGACAGACACGCACTTCCGTTAGATATAGCATGCCCTGGGAACAAGATGACGCATCAGCAGGCTGAGTGATCTAATACCCTTTTGACTATCATGATACATTATTATTATCTGTCTTATCATACATTTTTATTTTGGTTTGTATGCCCGGTATGGGCCTATTACACTGTTGAACTTTATTTCTAGTTTATGTATGTTTAATATTATGTTATAAGTTGAATAAAAACCGTACAAAAACGGTTACATCGATACAAATGACTTGGAAACTTGGAAGCAAAGATGATATTCACAAAAGAATGATGTCGAGTACCTGATTAGAAGATATCTTAAAGCGGCACATCTATATACGCACCTCGCAACCGAAAGGGGAATACTACATTTCTTGCTACGCACTAGATTTTAATAACAAACTGCACCACGTTAAAATCTAAGTGTGGGATTCACATCCCACCAACATTAAAACTTAAATTGGAACAAAACTTTTAGTTATGGGATACTCCATATCCTTAATATTGAGAACAATGCTACTTTTAAGTGTGGGATAGCAATATTGTACATACGATTCTTGTTAGTCCTCAAGTGCCGTAAAACGCTAAATTTTTCAAAAATTTATATCTTTTAAACTGAAAACGCTTAGGGTTATTACTCTCAAAAGTCAATGTTTTTGCTAAAACGGAAAAAAGGTTTAAACAAAATCAAACATTTTTTTCAAAAAATGAAACCTATTCTAAAGGAGCATTGCATGACTTAGCACATTTGACCCATTATAATTGTGTGAGGCACCCAAATAAGGCCACAACACTCATTTTTAGTGCTTCATAATACTTTTATTGAGTGTGCCGATGTCAGCAACTCTGAATCAAAATTTACTCTCGATCTACGTATCTGATTAAGCATAAGTAGAAACCATTTAAAAACCTTGGTCTTTCGTGAAATAGAAACTTCTCAATTCATTTCCATTTCCATTCCTTTCACCTCAAATATTCACTCAAAAATCAAAAAAAAAAAATATTCACCTTCATTCATGTTCACCTCACCCCATCTCAAAATAAAAGGGAAATAAAGGATTGATCAGAGAATAGAAAATCATGAAAATCATGAGCATCTTAGCAAAAGAAATCTAAAGTTAACTGCTATTAAAGAAGAATCTCGAGGATGAAAGAAAAAATGCTTGTCAAAAAGAAAAATATAAAAATTAAAAATCCTCAAAAAGAAGGCAAAATCTCATTTCAAGATTCTGAGAAAAAGAGCAGAATCTATAAAAGAAGCTCCAAGAAAAGTATTCAAAGCAGTCAAGAAGAAATGCTTGAAAGAAAAACTCAGAAAGACTGACAAGATTACCCGATCATGTTTCAACCAAAAGACCAAAAAGAACTCCTACCTATCCAAATAAACCTCCAATGTCAAACCCTTTCATCCCCTCACCCTTCCAAAGTTATTCACGAATTATTATAGGGTACGATTTCTACTTAATCCCAAAAGGATTTGAGTCGTGATCAAGCCTATGGCGAAGATTGCTGCATGACAGCCTGTTAAGCGTTCATATTTCAAATTTAGAACTTAGGAAACCCAATACACTTAGGAAATTGAGTGACCCGAGTGAGGCAGCTACAGTCATGTAACTTTCTCTCATACTTGCAAAACGGGTTCTTTAGTAGTAAAATTTATTAGATTACATTTCTATCCTTGCATCACAATAAGTAATAACACTTAAATATGTAGAACTAAACACCCAAGAGTTTGAAAGTTCGAAAGATTTCTTGAGGACAAGCAATGTCTAAGTGTGGGATACTTGATATCGGCCAAAAAGTCACGTTTTTACCCCCGATATTCAATCCTAAAAGCACGAATTAATTAACTTTTCTATAGAATTAAGCATTTATTTGTCTTATTGATAGATCAAGTGATTATGAAGAAAACACAAGAAGAATCAACGAAAACGGGCTTAAAACGAAGAAACTAGAGCGAAAACAGCGGAAACCCGGAAAACTTTTGAAGAATAAACGGCCTGCCAAGATTTCAAATGGCCTGCCAAGATTTCAAACGGCCTGCCATGATTTCAGAAGGCCTACCATTCAAATGGGATAATTAAACGGGCTAACACCAAATCAAACGGCCCACCAATCAATTAGACGGCCTAATTAAACGGCTGACCACCAAAATGGACGACCTGCCAAGAAATTGGACAGGCTGCCATAAACGGCCTACCAGGCCAGATTTTAGTATAAATAGGCTCATTTGTCTCCATTTCAAGACACACTCCACTCTACACTCTTCAATTCACTCTCAAAATTAAGTTAGTTTTCTACTTTAGTTCGAGAATAGTCTTTCGAGGTCTTCTCACCTCCGAGCGGGAAATTAAGTACCCGGAGGCGAACGTCGAAGATTGTACTAAGAAGCTATCTAGAGTAGAAGTTGTCAAGCATTTGTAACGGTCTACGTCATTTGTATACGGTGAACACTTTCCTTAATTTAATGATATATTTGGTTATCTTAAATTGATGTATGCATTTGTCTATCCATTATAATTGTTATGTTTGTTAATATTTATCTGTAACTTATACTGTTGTTATGCTGAAACCTTAACGGTTTAGAGGTCTAATTCACGGACCACCCTTTCCAATTACCCATGTTGCTATAACCAAGTGTTAGGAACTAATCAATCCTAGGATACAACTTAAGTAGTTATGTGTGCTTAACGTCACAATAGGGTTTAGTAGCTACGTATAGATAAGGTAACTATCTATCATAGAAGAGTTTCCCGCCTTAAGATTGTGATTAGGTTAGTACTATATGATTCTTATGAATACTGGTCTAGTCAAAAGCATGATTCGTGTCAGAAGCAGTGTTCTAGAGATACTGTCTATGATCCGGGGTTGAGTAATTGATTGCAAAGGAGACACATCTAATCCAATTAGCAGTACCTTAGAATATCTAAGATTGCACATCTGTTAATGATAAGGCATAACTATAGTATTAAGTGGAAGATTCATATAGTAGTAATACGAAGTAGGATTAAGAAAAGTAGGAACCCTTCTTAGGTATATCACTCTGTTCATGAGCCTAGGACTCCTTCCAAGATAGGTCGCTTAATTCTTTTAGATAAGCTTTGGGAGTAGGATATGCTGTATCGACCAGAATCTTCAAAGCATAGCCTCTTAGTGACAAATCAATTAGGTTACATCCTCTTGATTAAGGTTTAGTGCTCATTCTAGGAAGTAGAGCTCTACATATAGTCTCCCTACAACCCTAAATATTACATTCAACACTTTACTTTATCTGTCATTTATCTTACTTATAGTAGATTTATCCATAGTTTATTCAAAACACCTTACTTGCTATAGGGTTATCTTTAGACGTGCTACGATCCCATATTACTGTTAAACATACAAAAATACAAACCTAGGTTATACTTATCCTTTACTTGTTATAGAAAGAAGCAAGTAGGTGGATTATAGCTAGGAAACCCCAGCTAAATATAAATAATAAAACCATTACTCCCTCTTGGTAACTGATTTTGACGTTTTGCGACCTAACGACACCGCATAAATAAAACCATCCGTTTTGGGCATATCAATATACCGAATCTTTATTCAAGATACATTGATTATTGGGTCAGATTCCTAACCTCTGGTATTGTTTGATGGCAAGTACAACCAGTGGCTTCATCGCATCACTCAGTACATAGATTATAAGGTGAGAAGGAAAAGTACATATGGGCTTCTTTAAAAGAAGGTCCAGTTGCAGAATTTCATCCAGAAACTGGTATGCCTATTCCAGTCTATGAACTTTCTGGAGAGAGACGTGAGAGAGCTCAGGGAGATATTGAAGCTAAAAATATCATCATGCAAGCCATCCCGTATGAGTTATTTGAAAATGTTGATAGCAATACCACAACAAAAGACATATGGGATCAGATCAAACGACAACAAGAAGGTTATGACATGTCTGATGTCACTAAACTGAATAAGGCTCTGGGATTTTATGAAGATTTTAAGGAGGAACCAGAAGAACTACTCAAGGATACCTACCGACGTTTCAATGGTGTTCTGAATGAGTTGAAAAGGTGTAAGATTACTAAAGTGAATGCTGAGATCAATATGAAGTTCCTCAAAAAGCTCAATGTTGATTAGCTTCCTTATTAAACCATCATTCGATCTACCAAAGAGATTGATAAGCTTAATATTCATGAGCTTGTTGGAGTTCTTATGCATTATCAACCAACCGTGTCTAAACTTTAAGAGAAAAGGAAACAGTCTTTTCCGGGTGATCCACTTGCCCTGATTTCCAAGAAGAAAAGCATAACCCACACTAATTCCAAAAGCTTATCTAAGAAAGTGCTTGTTGAAGATTCAACTGATTCCGAAGAGATCAATCTTTCGGATGTTACTGATTCTCACCTTGAACTAGTCAAGATGGCTGCAATGTTTAAAAAAGCCTTAAACAAATACAAGTTTAAAGGAAAATCAAGCAACAAACGCAAGAATTCATCTTCTTCCTCCTACTACAAGAAACCTGATTCATCAAAACATCAACATGATGATGATTCCAAGAAGGATGATTCAATCTGTTATAATTGTAACAAAGCTGGCCATTTCTCCCATGAGTGCATGATGTCTAAGAAGAAGGATGCAGCTTAATACAAGAAGAAGATGTTGATGGAAAAGGTTATGAAAACTGGGGGAGAGCTGAAACCAGTTGATGATACTTGGTTTAACTGGAGTAATGATTCATATTCCAAGGTGGAATATGCCAATGTTTGCAAGGTGACCAGGCTTATCAAAGAAAAGGAAGCAATGGAGAATTCTGACTAAACATCTGACGATGATGAGGTACAATTAAATGACATCCCACCTGATTTTATCAAAGTGCAACATGACTTGATGAAGAATATAGTCTCAATGTCAAAAGAAGTAAAAGGTTTAAAAATTGAAAACAAAGTTTTGAAAGATAAAATCAAACTAAATGAGACTAAATCTTCATCATCCAAATTACAATCGGAAGTGAATCGATTGAGAATCCAACTCAACTCCATGGATACTGAGTTGGAAGAACTTAAAAAATCAATACTTCTAATTAAGATTGAAAGAACGGATTATCGTATGAAATTCGAACGTCTTCAATTCTTAGAAAAAGATCTTTCCACCCTTAAAGAACAACATGAACCCACAATTTCCAAATTAAACAAGAAAATAGTTCAATTGGAAGAAACCATAATCAAAAAGAAATCTAAAATTTCACTATTCACTAAAGATTCTCTTTAAATGAAAGCTCAACTTGCTCGATATGAGGAAAAACTCTATCGAACTAAACAATCAAAAGCTATCATTAACATGGAACTTTCAAAACAAACGATAAGTGGGGGGCTAGGTATGAAGATCCCAAGACATTGGATGATATTTCCAAGAAGATTCTAGGATTATATCATTCTGATTATTTTCAAGCTGGTTTACCATATCATTTTGTTCATTCATCTGATGTTAACTTTGATAATGTGATTAATAATTGCTCATCTAAAAAATATTATCAAATCAACTTGATGTATGAAAAGATTAATGCTAAATTGGGTAAATCACATCCTAGTTTTTTACAAGAGTTAGTTAAACATGAACAGAGTATACAAAATGCTGATTATGTGCCTAAACGTAGATATTTTAATGCTTGAGAATGAAGTGTTTAACAAACCTAGTTCTAGCATCATTAAGATAGATGAGCTGGTTGAACAACCAACTTTGAAAATGAAACCAACTTTAACAGTTTTATCTGCATGTTCTGTTTCTGATGTTAAAATCTGTAAAGACCTAGCACATGAAGCAACTGTCTTATTCAAGTCAGTATCTCTAGGTCACAAGGCTTTAGATGTAATGGTAGAACCTAAGATAGAACCAAAAGTTGAACCTAAGGTAGAACCGACTGAAGAGAAGGAAAACATTGAGTTACAACTTAGATGTCAATATTTAGAGTAAACGCTTAAGATGTGTGATAAACTTCCACCACTTCCTAGAAAAGAATGTACGTATGCTTTTAAGGAATGTGAAGTTATAGTTTCTGATGAGGACTTGTGTCTTGAGATTAAGAGCTTAAATCGTAAGATATTTCAACTAAAGCAGACTAACACACATCAACATGATTCTTCAAAAACACACACATCACAAATGACTTCTGCTTGTGTGAATAAAGTGTCTGTATGTGCTGGAGGGATTGATAAGCAGGTTAAGGGGAAAACACAATCAAATACTTCTAAACCCATTACCATTTTTTAAAATCCATTACGTTCTCAAATTGAGAAAATGTTTCAAAAGTTACACCTTCAAAGCAAATTATTGTTAAGAAGGTTTATCATCAAGATGGTTCTCATTCTACTGAAAAACTTCCTACAATGTTAATGTCAACACGAACAAAGGAAAGTCTTTGAACAGAACCAGTGAAGTCTAACAAACACGCAAGTCCAAAGCCCGATTTGAGTGAGTATGATGCAAAGGAACGTAAGATCAAAATGGAAATTTTGCAAAATTAATCATCTCACATGTAAACTGAAAAGTTTAGACGTCTAACTAACAACGGTGTTTTCGTGTCAAAGGTTCTAACCCAAACTTGAATTACAAGTATGTATGGGTTCCTAAGTCAAAGACTAAGAAAGTAGCAAACCAAACCAAGAAATCAGCTAGTAGACCGGAAGTCATCACATGTATTTCAATTTTCTTCTGTGAAAAAAACATCTACTTGGAATAAGTTGTGTGTTAAGACTTCTGATGATCAAGTAAACATTGATATTGCTTATGATGCTTCATGTAATATGCTTTTAAATGATGTTTTAACGTCTATATTGCATGATGCATTACGTGATAAATTTATTTGTGATCCAAAGTTTATTGTTGGTACTAACCGTAGAGGACCAAAGAAACTTTGGGTACCTAAAATCTAAGAAATTTAACGTTGACAGGGTTTCGACGTCTGTGTATGGCACATTAATTCTACTTGTTTTTGACACATGACGAGCGATAAATCCTTTCTTGTCAATTTTGTTGACAAATTCCTAGGAACGGTTACATTTGGAAATGACGAGATTGCAGCGATAACGGCGTATGGAGATTATATGAAAAATGGCATAACAATCAAAAGGGTATCATATGTTGAGGGTTTAGGGTGTAGTTTATTTAGTGTCAGCTAATTCTGTGATGGAGATCTCAAAGTTTTGTTTGAACATCGTCAATGCTCGGTGCAATCCACTAATGGAAAAGATCTCCTTGCCGGTAAACGTTGTGCTTCACTATACACTATTGACCTCAATGATGCACCATCACATGGAAACATGTGTTTGGCTACGCGTTCCACAAAAGAAAATTCGTGGTTAAGGCATCACTGGATGTTACACCTGAATTGCAAGGGTATTAATCGACTGGTCTCTAAAGACTTGGTTGATGGAATTCCTAGCTTTCAATATGATAAGCATCATGTGTGTCCATCATGTGCAGTGGGTAAGCTAAAATGGACTAATCATCCGCTTAAGCAAAACCCTAATACTTTATCGTCTTTACAATTATTGCATATGAACTTATGTGGACCCATGATGGTTTCTAGCCTTGGTGGCCGAAAACATGTGCTTGTCATTGTTGATGACTATACCCGATTCACATAGATTTTTCTTTTAAGGACCAAATCTAAAACCCCCGCCATTATCGTTGAGTTCATCAAAAAGACTCAACGCTCTTTTAACAAACATGTTATGAGCATCTAAACTGCTAATGGGACAGAATTTAAGAATGACCTGCTTGATAGTTATTTGAAAGACCAAGGCATTGAACATCAGTTCTCTACTGCGAGAACCCCCAACTATAAAGACTCGTCCTAATCCATAAGAACACGAATACAATAACATATGATTACATTGTGAGGTATTTGACCTCTATATGATACATTTTACAAACACTGCATTCGTTTTAAAAGACAAACTTTCATTACATCGAAAGTTGACAGGCATACATACCATTTCATAATATTCAACTATAAATGATCTAATCTGTCATTTACTTAATCATAATCTTTACTGAACTCAATAACTTGAATGCAACGTCTTTTGAAATATGCCATGAATGACTCCAAGTAATATCTTTAAATTGAGCAAATGCACAGCGGAATATTTCTTTCAATCCTGAGAATAAACATGCTTTAAAGTGTTAACCAAAAGGTTGGTGAGTTCATTAGTTTATCATAATCGATCATTTCCATAATTTTAATAGACCACAAGATTTTCATATTTATAAGCAGAACCTCTCGTCTGCATAAAGATAAAATCATTCATATGGATTGAACACCTGGTAACTGACATTAACTTTAATGCATAGAATATCTCCAAACAGAACCTCTCGTCTATATAATAATAATCTCGAAGTACTAAAGCCATCCATAACCTGAATGGGGATTGTTAGGCGCAATAGATCTATCTTTAGGATTCGCGTCAATTAGGAACAGAACCTCTCGTCTGCCTAATTCTTAGGTTACCAAGCTAAAAGGGGTGATATTCGGTTTAATAATCCAACCATAGAATGTAGTTTTGAGTACTTGTGTCTATTTCGTCAAACATTTATAAAAGCAGCGCATGTATTCTCAGTCCCAAAAATATATATTGCAAAAGCATTTAAAAAGGGAGCAAATAAAACTCACAATACTGTATTTTGTAGTAAAAATACATATGATGACATTGAACAAGTGTAGGGTTGGCCTCGGATTCACGAACCTATATTATTTGTATATATATTAAAACATATACTCGTAATCAAATAAATCTATTTATTATTAATGATGTATTTGCTATATTAATAATTTATAAGTTTCATTATTTATTAATATTTTTTTATTTTATACATGTAGATATATTAATATAGTTAAGTTATGTAATTTAAATATATTTTTATATATAAAATCTTTATTTTTATACCTATAACCTTAACAACGTTATTAAAACTTTTATTTTAGTAATCATAATTATTTTAATAATAATAATATAGATAATACTGATAATAACCATAGTGATAGTTTTAATGATAGTAAAATAATAATTTTAATAAAAATGATAATAATGTTAACAATTTTTTATAATAACAATACTATTAATGATAATCTTAATAATAATAATAATAATAATAATAATAATAATAATAATAATAATAATGATAATATTTATAATAATACTTATGTTACTAATAATAATAATAATAGTACTAAAAATGATACTAATGCCAATATTTATAAAAACAATAATAATTTATATTATTTTTATAATAATAATAATAATAATAATAATAATAATAATAATAATAATAATAATAATAATAATAATAATAATAATAATAATAATAATAATAATCATAATCATAAAAATGATAATAATACTAATGATAATAATGATTATAATACTTATAAGTATGGTAATAATAATAATAATTATTATAACACTACAAATAACAATAATAATAACAATCATAATAATAATCATGATCATAATAATATCACTAATAATAATAATCATAATAATACCAATAATAATAATAATAATAATAATCATTAATAATTACTAATAATAATAAGGATAGAAATAAAATAAAAGTGTATACCCTTTCCAAGCTTTTTCTAAAAAATTGTCCCAGGCGAGACTCGAACCCGTGACCTCTCGCTAAACCGTAACACCTCAAACCACTCGACCATCCTTGCTTTTCTGTTTTATATCTACTCCGAATAATTATAACCCATAAATTCTTATATTCATCTTCTTCACCACATTAGTTGACCAAGAATGGAATCGATAACTCAATACAACAAGTTAAAGTTTGATTTCGATTTGTAGAGTTTGAACCGGAAACAATTTTATTTGATATATTTATTTAACAAACAAAAAGAATAAGAAAATACAAATAAATAAATAAATAAATAATACCATGCTGCTGTCGCAGCTATTTTAAAAAAAAAATAATTTGATGTTTTCAAATTTGAGCACGATTTGGACAATTTTCTTAACATGAACTAGGTTCTAATTTGTTCATATAAACTTTCCGAGTCATCAATTTCAGCAGAAACA
The DNA here is from genome assembly GCF_046630445.1 of Rutidosis leptorrhynchoides. Lineage (NCBI taxonomy): Eukaryota > Viridiplantae > Streptophyta > Magnoliopsida > Asterales > Asteraceae > Rutidosis > Rutidosis leptorrhynchoides. The sequence continues at coordinate 435,002,580 of NC_092336.1, forward strand.
TTACAATGAATACTAATTTTACGATGAACAAGATTTTTTAGTTTTTTAAAAATTACCTTTGACTTCAAAATTCAAACTCGTTATGAAGAATTGGAACTTGATATTTTGCAGATAGTTTTAGTAAACGAATCCTAATACTTCTACAATTTTAGATTTTGAAGATTTATTCGAAATTGAGCAATTGCTTTTTCATAGTTCATGAACATGAACTCAAACATTGATTTTTAATTTAAGACTATTATAGCTCACGATTACAACATGAAATAAATTGTAAATGATTATTAGAAACTATCTGAATTATCAATTTAACTGGAAACATCAAAATGAGCTCGAATTTCCTCATGAATAATTCAGTTGACTTTTTGAAAATAAACTTTGACTCCAAAATTCGAATTCGTTGTTAGGAATTGGGATTTGAGATTTTGCAGAAAGTTTAAGTGAAAGATTCCTAACAACTTTGCATTAATACATTTTGAAAATTGGTTCGAATTCGAGATTTGGTTGAAAAGGTGAAAGTACAGAGGGTGTTGAGCTTTTATCTAGTTTTTCTGTTTTGTTTTAGGAATTGCCGTATGTAATTAAATGAATTGATTGTGGTACTTATAATCAATTGAGTTTGTTGTATTGTGATTATTGGAATTCAATCTTTAACAGATTCTAGACATAAATTAGACAGAAACAAAAATATGAAGAAAAATAATAAAGTGTGATTGTGATTTACAACCGAATTTATTCTTTGAGAGATTGATTTGCACGATTTTTGTAATTCACTAATAGTATGATAGTAACTTAAAACAGATTCTGTGAATTCTAGTTCATATATATATTTTATAGAAATAATATTATTAATCGATAATTATAATTGTTTTTAATAATACTCAATATTAATAATAATAATATTAATAAGAGTAATAATAATAATATCATTATAACCATAATTAAAATTGTATCTTCAATCATCTTTATAATAATTTTTCTATTTAACAACTTAAATTTAATAATCATACTTTTTTAATTGCAACGATAATAACAATATAATTAATACTAATATTGATATTAGTATTAATAATAATAATGAAAGTAATAATAATAATATTATGATACTATGTCCTTATCTTGTAATTATATCTAATATATTAATATTACATATTATTAATTATGTATTATATATAATATCTATAACCTTTATATATATATATATATATATATATATATATATATATATATATATATATATATATATATATATATATATATATATATATATATATATATCCCAATCTAGATATAATAATTATGTATAGAAATCATATATCTTTATATAGATTCATTTCAATTACAAATTAAATATTTTTGTATCATATTTTTCATATTTAGTTTAAGCAGTTAAATCATATATTATTATGTCAAATTATTATATATACACATGTTTATATTTATATTTATATTTATATTTATCTGTATACACATTTATTTACAATTAATGGTTCGTGAATCGTCGGGATTAGTCGTAGGGCAAATGAATTCATGTAAATAATTCAAAACTTTGAGACTCAACATTACAGACTTTGCTTATCGTGTCGAAATCACATAGAGATTAAGTTTAAATTTGGTCAGAAATCTCCGGGTTGTCACATTACCTACCCGTTAAAGAAATTTGGTCCCGAAATTCGATTAGGATGGTCATGGCTGACAATAAGTATGTTTTCATGACGCATACAAGCTAAAAATTTAGAGTTTTATCATCAGTGAGTAATTTGGATAAACAATTCATTTATGTGAAGAGTACGAGTGAAGCTATCGCAAAAGATTGAGATAGAGATTTAACTTTTGACGTAGTCACGGTTGATTTCCAGAATTTAAGGGATTTAAAGAAAATCTTTGAAATCTAAAAGATTTGATTCTTCGGTAAATAAGGAAATTAAGATCTCTATAATTAAATACGGTGATCTGCCTTGATTACGCTGTCTGATATTTCCATTATAAATTAAACTTTTTTCGTTCCATTATTTTCACCATTCCTATACTTTCTTTCTTAGTATAGATCCAAAAGATTGTGAAAATGCTTAATCCAGTTCTAATCCTTGATATTTTCCTAATTATCATTTTTGTCATCCTTCTTTTCAATCTTCCACCAGAAAAATCTGTTTACTTCTACTATTTCCTTGGGGTTATACTATTCTTAATTCTACCGTGTCTTTATATTGCTATTCGTATTAATATCCAGGGTTTGTAACCTCCGTGTTGTTATTGGGCTTTATATTTTCTCTTATATTTTGGAGCTCTTTGCCTTTTTATTCTCTTCTCGACCTCTAGTAAGGTGAGTAATGGTCCATGATCAAGCATATTTCCACTGAATGCTAGAGATACGCTTGAGTGCAATAGATAAGGGTTTGTTATGTACAGCGACTTTAACCTCCGGTCCGGTTACCGTGATAACCCTAGCCGAGATGATGATTTCGAGAGGGTGGTTATGGCTGTTTGGCCACCATCGAGGCGTGTCGATTGGTGGCTAGGGAAAAACCTTGCACGGTGGTGTAGGTAAAACCCTAGAGGGAGAATGAGCGTTTGAGCTTCCAAGATGTGTGTTTTTAGGGTAAAAGTCCTACCTTTATTTATAGAGGCATATTAGGGTTTTGAGGGGAAAAGGCCAATGGGCCGCTAACGGGCCGGGCTCAAGCACAAGACCAAATAATAGCCCGATGTGCTATACGGATCATCAAGTCCCCCAAGTTCGGTATGATATATAGCAAATGTATCGTATCAAACTTATAATATATGCCACCGCATGTAACTTGAAAGAACTGCCACGTTAAATAAAGTTACAATAAGCATTTGATGCGCATCTTGTGTGCTAAGTAATGATGCGTAATGAGCATCTATTGAGCCAAGTGACGCCGTGATCATGACAGCTCCAATGTCGAACACCTATACTTATGAATGATATATTTTAGGTGTGATTGCAACAATTATGTGATGCAGGACAATTACGAAACATAAACCCAATATATTAATGTCGATAAAGTATACTAATAGTATATTAGTATATCGTTAGTCCCCCAGTTCAATATAACTAAAGTATTTAGTTGTGTTGAACTATAATAATTGCCATGAGCATTTCGCGATCATGGATTTACAAAGTACTGCCATGCGTCCATGGTCTTACGCATAACGGCCAAGGGCATTTCGCGACCAAGGACTTATGAAAATATGCCATGAGCGCCTACACGACCATGGTCTTAGTGAAGATATGCCATGGGCGCGCTTACGCGACCATTGACTTAGTAAAGATATACGATGGGCGCGCTTACGCGACCGTGGATTTAGTAACGAGTGGTCCATAGCACAAAGTCATGGTCTACTCATAAAACGTAAATTAAGGCTTTCCTGAAGCAAATATTGTTCGGAATTTCTGTTTGCGTTCAAAACATCTCGCTAGTGACTTTGAGTTCCGAATCTCAAAGCCACGTCGAGGCTTCTCCAGCTATTCGCATAGGAGCCTTCTTGATGCAACAATGCGATAAATCAGAGATTGTTGTTTTATTCAAGGCATCTCTGACTTGCAAGCTCCGTACTCAGTCATTTTGAGGCATCCCAACCAAAAGGTGAGGGGTATTTAATTGTGCGAGCAATTCTGTGACGACCTAGAAATTTCTGACCAAATTTAAACTTAATCTTTGTATGATTAACATTTCCGACACGATAAGCAAAGTCTGTAAAACTGAATCTCAAAATTTTTGAACTACTTTCATATATTCAAATACCTTTCGGTTGTTCTTGACAATACGCGAACAATTATATGTATATAGATACATACATACATACATATATATATATATATATATATATATATATATATATATATATATATATATATATATATATATATATATATATATATATACTATAACTTGAAAACGTAACAATATATTAATTGTTTGATAATGTACATTAAACTTATTGGTTTAAATATTTATTTGAATATATATGATAAGTTGGAATATTAATTGTATGAATAATTTGCGACGTATATTTAAAACGTGTTTATGAATGTTGAAAATATATATTAACTTGGTCATAAAATGATTTGTTATTATATATATATTAACAAATAGCGATACAATGATTTATAAAAGTAAATGACCAAAACACTCGAAAGTTTAAGATACACTTTGAATGATATAGTTTATTGATAATTTAAGACTATATTTTGACAAAGGTACGAGTCACAAAACGTAAATTGCGAATTTTCTAAGCGTACGAAAATACGTTCGAGAAACCAGAACGGGGCATAAGTCGAGTGACAACGTACGAGTCATCGGAACGAAAATTACAAGTCAACTATGCACATGAATTTAATATAATATATAATTAATTATTTAAATTAAATATATTATATATATTATATTTAAATATGTCGATAAACAAAACAACAAAAAACTGTGAGCTGGATTTTGGGGCCATGCGATCGCATGGAAAATAGGCATAAAACCCATGCAATCGCATGGGGTCAGATTTCAGGAAAAGTCTATAAATTGAATTCGTTTTTGCTCGATTACACACACATATATCCTCAGATCTCTTTATATATTATTATTATTATTATTATTATTATTATTATTATTATTATTATTATTATTATTATTATTATTATTATTATTATTATTATTAATTAATTAATATTATACATAAAATACTACGACGAGGTCATGAGTGTGTCACTTCAAAACAAGCTTTTCGAAAGGGATAGAGCTAAGGAAATTATGGGTTATAGCTATGGAGGTTATGGGTAATATTAGTGGGTATTGTTTGCAAGTCAAACCTAGTGTTTATCATCTCTGTTGCGTCTACGTACTTTCCTGCAATATTGAATCACAATATTGATACGTGAGCATTCATATCTTATCTTTTATATATTAATAGTGTATACATGTCTAGTGCTCGAGTATATATATTTATGCATGCTTGTATACTAAATTTCATCGTTAAATAGTTTATGATGAATCACGAATTAAATACATATATTACTGATAAAAGGTATATGATATGCATGTTTTTAGAAAGCTGGCGAAAAATCAATAACTTTTCTTTTAGAAATCGCGTAATTTCGATGAACGAATCAAAAGATATGGTCAATTGAATTATGATTGACGTTAATTGGAATTGCTTTTGAATCTATAATTAATATTTAAACAACTTGTTTGTAAGATTGATAAATTGGATTTTTGAATATTACCAACCGAGTAAATGAATCCTTATATAAGGTACGTCTCGTTTTGTTGAACTATTGTCAAAATTGACCTTTTGAAACGACTTTGGATAACTTTTGTATGTCGATCTCGAGCATTAGGATTGTGATACACTATGACCTGACCTAGCTTGATAGACATTTATTGACCAACATATGTTCTCTAGGTTGAGATCTACGGTTATTTGGTAATCCGAGTTTCGGTCACATTTTGGTGAACGACTTTATATGCTGCTAAGGTGAGTTTCATTTGCTCCCTTTTTAAATGCTTTTACAATATATATTTTTGGGCTGATAATACATGCACTTTATTTTAAAAACAATGAACACAAGTACATACTTAATTCTACACTGAGTTTGAACCGAAAATCCCTTAGCTTTGGTAACTAGTAACTGCCAGTTATAGGAACTGGTGGGCGCGAGTAGTAGTATGTGGATCCATAGGGCTTGATATCCCCGTCCGAGCTAGAGCACTAGCCTTTTAACGGACGTATGCTATTTGAGAAGCGTACACGTTGGTTTGCGTGTATTATTAAGATGATTATACAAAGGGTACAAATTATATATACGTTAAGTTTAGTTACCAGGGTGCTCAATTTCGTAGAATATTTTGATAAACGTTTCTGGATTGAACAACTGAAATCTTGTGATCCACCTTTATGTACAGATTATGCAAAACATTAAAACTATGAACTTACCAACCTTTGTGTTGACACTTGTTAGAATGTTTATTCTCAGGTTCCCTAGAAGTCTTCCGCTATTTGCTTATATGTTAGACAAGCTATGTGCATGGAGTCTTACATGGCATATTTTTCAAGGAAACGTTGCATTCACCAAATCATCACCATGTATATTATTTTAACTGCATTGTCAACGGAAGTACTATTGTAAACTATTATTTACGGTGATTGTCTATATGTAGAAATCATCAGATGTTGAAAACCTTTAATTTAAATATTCATTTATGGTGTGCCTTTTCAAAAGAATGCAATGTTTACAAAACGTATCATATAGAGGTCAAATACCTCGCAATGAAATCGATGAATGACGTGTTTGTCCATATGGATTTGGAGCGATCGTCACTGTTGGTATCAGAGCGTTGGTCCTAGCGAACCAGGTCTTGCATGAGTGTGTCTAACTGATAGTTGTTAGGATGCATTAGTAAGTCTAGACTTCGACCGTGTTTGCATGTTAAAAGTTTTGCTTATTATTTCTTGTCGGAAATTACATGCTTATCATTCTTAAAGTCTAGACACATTTTCCTGCATTTATTGCATAAATAGTGTATAGACAGATATTTATATCTTAGCGTATCTGTTACTGTAAGCTTTTCCTGACATCTTCCGAAAATTTCTCCGTAATTTACGGGATTTTGGTATTATATATACATATGTAAATTATGTATTGAAGAGTACCAATATAAATTCTATAATCTATCTTATATCAAAAATCAATTCCCTGATTATATAAGATGGATCACGTATCTAGTTCAAATTCCTTAAACTCCGACAGCTATTCCGATATGGATATTCACCTGAACTCCGAAGACAGTGTAACCGGAATGGATCAACCAATTAGCCATCATCTATTCTGGATGAATTGGGGATGGGTTCGTAGCCTACTTAGTCATTGGAGACAAGAAGAAGGTGATCCCTTCCATCCACCACATTGCCCTCTTGGCGAAGAACCTGAAGCACTTACCGGCGAACCTGTTCGAGACACCATTTTCTCTCTCATTTCCAGAGTATCTCATCACGATAATATACTATCTTAAATTCTGAATCTTATTCATCCACTCGTCTGAACCGACAATCATCCCGGTGTAGTAGAAGAAGTCAACGAGCTTCGTGCTCGAGTGGTGACTTTAGAGGATATGGTACAAAGGTTACAAGCATCAGCAGCATCACCAGCATCAACAGTACCACCATCATCAATGCCAACAGTATCATTACCACCACCAACAACAACATCCGCATCCCACACGTCAACATCACAATCTGTACCACGAACATCAACGTCATACGCACCATAGATACCAAGGAATACCAACAACAACAAACGATGAAGTATTGATTCATAACTTCATCGAAGAAATATTCTGCAGAGAATATGTAGTTTCTAAAAGTGTTAGAGATTATATATTCTAGTCCTAGTCGAAAACTAGATGAGATTAATATTATGTTAACTCATTAAATCTATGATTACATCTAAGGAAACTATATATATAGGTATATTTTCATAAAGATTGTAATTAAGAAAATTATTTTGTACAAACTGTTAATGGTGAGAATATTTTAATGGGCAGGTAATACTCGAAAAATATATAAGTTCACAATTAATATGTTACACTGTACATTCTTCAACTTTGATTAAAAAATTATTAACTATGCTCACAGCAATATACAATCATTTCCATACAAATTCAATTACATATTCTGATATTGACGGATCAGAATCCAAGCCATAACTCTGAACCGGTGACATCATTCTTAGATCTCTACATCTTTCAAAGCTATACTTTGACTTCAAAACTATGCAAGATCCTTTAACGTTGTTATTACCGAAAATAATCTTGCAATTCTTTTCAAGATATCAAATTTTCATCACACTTCCAACCAGTCAACTTCGAATTTTCAGATTAACCTTATTATAACCTTAACATATGCGTTCTTGTTACTGGGAAACCTTTCATGTTCCACCACATTAGCAGTAAACTTACCAACAACTTCACTGATCTTTGACTTTTCGAAAAATCATTATATTTATCGAAACCCCATCATTTACTCATCTGCATCTTATAACAAGAATTGTCTTGCCAATTACTGGGAATCAGCAATCAGTATTTTGAAATCTCGCAGCATGTCTACTCCAACAGTTATATGTGTATATATAACATCTATCTCCTATACTTACGTACTTTGAATGTGAAGTTTCTGAAAAACACCTTAAACCGTGAACTAGTTCTCGAAATTTTGAAAAATACTGATGAAGCAGCAAAAACTGTAAATGACCTTAACAGTAAAAAGTTTGATAATAAAGAATAGTGTGTTGGCAAAGCTCAGAAAAAGAAAAGGTTTGGAACTGTAAAACGGATTGAGCAAAGTATGAAGGAGACTGTGGATAAATCACAAGGATGAAACCTGCCTTCCAAGAATCCAAATGATTCATTATTTGCTGAAGCCATTAACGAATACCTTGCTTCCGAATCTAAACCCTTGCGGACAATATTCTTCATCATCCTCTGATATTAGAAATTCTATGATATCATCATATCTTTCATTATAAATATCCTCCATATTTCTGGAGATAATTCCATAATCATTCTTATCGGAAATCAATTTTCTCCTTATGATATATGTGTTACATCATAAAAGAAACTATTTTAGTTTCTAAATTCTAAAACCTTCGAGTTTAAAATATGAATATTTTTGAAGTGGTGTTGGGAGCTGAAGCATGAGTTAGTATAATATAATGACACTTGATCAACGTGATTATATTACAGTAAGTCATGCTGAGTTTCTAAATGGAACGTGATGATTCACAAATCATAACGTCATCATGTGCTATGTCATACGACTCTTGTATTCTAGTTAATCTCTAAGAATATCAAGAAAATATTTTCTTTATGATTCGGTCTTTTCCGGATATTCTGGTAATTTGACAAATCAAAATCGTGCCATTAAAATTTCCTTCTTAGAACATTAACTATGTTCATTTCAAAATCCATACCTACAAATTCTGGACAATTTACAAGCAATGCTTAGTCACAAGAAGAAGAAACGAAGGGAGAAAACTCCGAAATAGAAATTGGGGTATAAATCGCAGTAAAAAAAGAAAGCATTAACTGGGGATGATAATAATTATAGAAGACAGAAGCAGGAACTTTGAAATATAAGGGAAAATATAAAGCCTGACAACAACACATATATTACAAACCGTGTATATCAATGCGTATAGCAATATAAAGATACAGGAGAATGAAAAATACTATAACCCCAAGGTAATAGTAGAAGAAAATAATTTCCTCTGGTGGCAAATGAAAAAGAAGAATGAAGGATACGATAGCCAAGAAAATATCAAGAATCAGAAGTGGATTAAGCATTTCACAATCTTTTGGAAGTATGAAATAAGGAAGAAGATATAGGAGTGGTGAAAATAATGAAACGGAAGTGGTTAATTTATAGCAAAATATCAGACATAGCAATCGAGGCAGATTACGTATTTAAAGGAAATCTTAATTTCCTTAAATTTTGAAGAATCAAATCTTATTTAGATTATGAAGATTTTCTATTCCTTAAATTATGGAAATCAGTCGTTAATAAGTCAAGAGTTAAGACGAATCTCTATTCTTCATTTCACTCTTTTACGATAACTTCTCTCATACGCTTCGAATAATCATATTGTTTTATCCATATTATTCAACGGTGATAAAACTCTATTTATCAACACATATACGCCATGAAAACATTTTTATTGTTAGTCATGATGACCTCACTCAAATTTCGGGACGAAATTTCTTTAAGGGTAGGTACTGTGACGACCCTAAAATTTCTGACCAAATTTAAACTTAATCTTTGTATGATTAACATTTTCGACACGATAAGCAAAGTCTGTAAAACTGAATCTCAAAATTTTTGAACTACTTTCATATATTCAAATAACTTTCGGTTGTTCTTGACAATTTACGAACAATTATATGTATATAGATACATATATATATATATATACTATAACTTGAAAACGTAACAATGTATTAATTGTTTGATACTGTACATTAAACTTATTGGTTTAAATATTTATTTGAATATATATGATAAGTTGGCATATTAATTGTATGAATAATTTGCGACGTATATTTAAAACGTGTTTATGAATGTTGAAAATATATATTAACTTGGTCATAGAACGATTTGTTATTATATATATATTAACAAATAGCGAGATAATGATTTATAAAAGTAAATGACCAAAACACTCAAAAGTTTAAGATACACTTTGAATGATATAGTTTATTGATAATTTAAGACTATATTTTGACAAAGGTACGAGTCACAAAACGTAAATTGCAAGTTTTCTAATCGTACGAAAATGCGTTCGAGAAACCGGAACCGGGACATAAGTCGAGTGACAACGTACGAGTCATCGGAACGAAAATTACAAGTCAACTATGCACATGAATTTAATATAATATATAATTAATTATTTAAATTAAATATATTATATATATTATATTTAAATATGTCGACAAACAAAACAACAAAAAATTGTGAGCTGGATTTTGGGGTCATTCGATCGGATGGAAAATAGGCATAAAACCCATGCGATCACATGGGGTCAGATTTCAGGAAAAGTCTATAAATTGAATTCGTTTTTGCTCGATTACACACACATATATCCTCAGATCTCTTTATATATTATTATTATTATTATTATTATCATTATTATTATTATTATTATTATTATTATTATTATTATTATTATTATTATTAATTAATATTATATATAAAATACTACGACGAGGTCATGAGTGTGTCACTTCAAAACAAGCTTTTCGAAAGGGATAGAGCTAAGGAAATTATGGGTTATAGCTATGGAGGTTATGGGTAATATTCGTGGGTATTGTTTGCAAGTCAAACCTAGTGTTTATCATCTCTGTTGTGTCTACGTATTTTCCTGCAATATTGAATCACAATATTGATATGTGAGCATTAATATCTTATCTTTTATATATTAATAGTGTATACATGTCTAGTGCTCGAGAATATATATTTATGAATGCTTGTACGCTAAATTTCGTCATTAAACAATTTATGATGAATCACGAATTAAATACATATATTACTGATAAAAGGTATTTGATATGCATGGTTTTAGAAAGCTGGAAAAAAATCAATAACTTTTCATTTATAAATCGCGTAATTTCGATGAACGAATCAAAAGATATAGTCAACTGAATTATGATTGACGTTAATTGGAATTGCTTTTGAATCTGCAATTAATATTTAAACAACTTGTTTGTAAGATTGATAAATTGGATTTTTGAATATTACCAACCGAGTAAATGAATCCTTATATAAGGTACGTCTCGTTTTGTTGAACTATTGTCAAAATTGACCTTTTGAAATGACTTTGGATAACTTTTGTATGTCGATCTCGAGCATTAGGATTGTGATACACTATGACCTGACCTAGCTTGATAGACATTTATTGACCAACATATGTTCTCTAGGTTGAGATCTACGGTTATTTGGTAATCCGAGTTTCGGTCACATTTTGGTGAACGAATTTATATGCTGCTAAGGTGAGTTTCATTTGCTCCCTTTTTAAATGCTTTTACAATATATATTTTTGGGCAGAGAATACATGCACTTTATTTTAAAAACAATGGACACAAGTACATACTTAATTCTACATTGAGTTTGAACCGAAAATCCCTTAGCTTTGGTAACTAGTAACTGCCAATTATAAGAACTGGTGGGCGCGAGTAGTAGTATGTGGATCCATAGGGCTTGATATCCCCGTCCGAGCTAGAGCAATAGCCTTTTAACGGACGTATGCTATTTGAGAAGCGTACACGTTGGTTTGCGTGTATTATTAAGATGATTATACAAAGGGTACAAATTATATATACGTTAAGTTTAGTTACCAGGGTGCTTAATTTCGTGGAATATTTTGATAAACGTTTCTGGATTGAACAACTGAAATCTTGTCATCCACCTTTATGTACAGATTATGCAAAACATTAAAACTATGAACTCACCAACCTTTGTGTTGACATTTATTAGCATGTTTATTCTCAGGTTCCCTAGAAGTCTTTCGCTGTTTGCTTATATGTTAGACAAGCTATGTGCATGGAGTCTTACATGGCATATTTTTCAAGGAAATGTTGCATTCACCAAATCATTACCATGTATATTATTTTGACTGCATTGTCAACGGAAGTACTATTGTAAACTATTATTTACGGTGATTGTCTATATGTAGAAATCATCAGATGTCGAAAACCTTTGATTTAAATATTCATTTATGGTGTGCCTTTTCAAAAGAATGCAATGTTTACAAAACGTATCATATAGAGGTCAAATACCTCGCAATGAAATCGATGAATGACGTGTTTGTCCGTATGGATTTGGAGCGATCGTCACAAATTCAATGCCGCAATTTGTGTATACTTGCGTATATTTATGCAAGCAAACTAATGCCTTTTTTTTATTTCTAATAGTATTTTTATGTGCGCGTCGTTATTCTGCATTTAGTGTTTATTCTGGCATATGCTTGAGCAAAGAAACAACTTAGTTCCTTAATATTTGCAAAATTGCAAATTAAAAGGCCAGATTACATTATTTGCACAATAACGTAGAATAAATGTTATGCTGCATGACGGGAGTGACCCCTCTATGTCTGACATAATCTTTTTATTCATGCGGAAACAATCCAATGTTGTCCGCAGAGAGAGCAAGCAAATGCTCTAAATATTATACTCTTGACTTTTATAAATTTCTTATAAGTATTTTACGCATGGACAAACCAATGTCACTATCCGTATATAAGCAAACCAATGCTTATTCAAGAGTCTTCCGGCCAATCCAATGCCCGTGATATTGACAAGTAACCAAAATTGTATTTTATGGTCATGACTTTGCAGATCTCTGTCCTGCGCGGTGTACAAGCATTTGAAACAAATCATTGTTTTACTACTGTCACCATTATTTATAGTTTTAGTAACCAAACTAAACTATGTCACTTGGAATTCGGAGCGTTCCCTGTGCAGCGGTGCGTGCAATCAACATACTTAATGTTTATAATGTTTTGGACGCACTAAATAAGAAACACTGAGTTTGTAGAGGGTGGATCAATTCCCTCGATAAGTACGTTTTTTTACGGGCTTAACCGCGAAAATAATATATATGATGCTTATGCGGGTCTATCCTACCTGTTTAAAGGATTTTTGGCATGCAACCGCTAATCACTGAAAGGAAAATAATCCTTTCTAATAGTTATGCTCATATCATGGTAGCCCCCATTTCAATAGTACTAAAGTACTTAGTGGTGTTGAAATCTAGAATGGAACTTAAACCACTTTTAGAAGGGAAGTGCAAAAGTACGTATGCGACCAGAGCAAATAAAGTGATCTCATGGACTTACACAATGCTGTCATGAGATTATAATAAGTGTCCATGGTCTTACGCGTTGCCGCCATGGACTTAATAAATATGCCATGAGCGCGCGTACGCGACCATGGTCTTTAAACAATTGTTCATGGTCTTACGCGTTACTGCCATGGACTTAATAAATATGCCATGGGCGCGCGTACGCGACCATGGTCTTTAAACAATTGTCCATGGTCTTACGCGTTGCCGCCATAGACTTAATAAATATTCCATGGGGTCGCGTACGCGATCATGGTCTTTAAACAATTGTCCATGGTCTTACGCGTTGCCGCCATGGACTTAATAAATATCCCATGGGCGCGCGTACGCGACCATGGTCTTTAAACAATTGTCCATGGTCTTACATGTTGCCGCCATGGACTTGATAAATATGCCATTCGCGCGCGTACGCCACCATGGTCTTTAAACATTTGTCCATGGTTTACGCGTTACCGCCATGGAGTTGATAAATATGACATGGGCGCGCGTACGCGACCATGGTCTTTAAACAATTGTCCATGGTCTTACGCGTTGCCGCCATGGACTTGATAAATATGCCATGGGCGCGCGTACGCGACCATGGTCTTTAAACAATTGTCCATGGTCTTACGCGTTGCCGCCATGGACTTAATAAATATGCCATGGGTGCTAGTACGCGACCATGGTCTTTAAAAAATTGTCCATGGTCTTACGCGTTGCCGCCATGGACTTAATAAATATGCCATGGGTGCGCGTACGCGACCATGGTCTTTAAACAATTATCCATGGTCTTACGCGTTGCCGCCATGGACTTAATAAATATGCCATTGGCGCGCGTACGCGACCATGGTCTTTAAACAATTGTCCATGGTATGCCATGGGTGCTAGTACGCGACCATGGTCTTTAAACAATTGTCCATGGTCTTACGCGTTGCCGCCATGGACTTAATAAATATGCCATGGGCGCGCGTACGCGACCATGGTCATTAAAAAATTGTCCATGGTCTTACGCGTTGCCACCATGGACTTAATAAATATGCCATGGGAGCGCGTACGCGACCATGGTCTTTAAACAATTTTCCATGGTCTAACGCGTTGCCGCCATGGACTTAATAAATATGTCATTAGCGCGCGTACGCGACAATGGGCTTTAAAAAATTGTCCATGGTCTTACGCGTTGCCGCCATGGACTTAATAAATATGTCATGGGTGCGCGTACGCAACCATGGTCTTTAAACAATTGTCCATGGTCTTACGTGTTGCCGCCATGGACTTAATAAATATGCCATTGGCGCGCGTACGCAACCATGGTCTTTAAACAATTGTCCATGGTCTTACGCGTTGCCGCCATGGACTTAATAAATATGCCATGGGTGCGTGTACGCGACCATGGTCTTTAAACAATTGTCCATGGTCTTACGCGTTGCCGCCATGGACTTAATAAATATTCCATGGGCGCGCGTACGCGACCATGGTCTTTAAACAATTTTTCATGGTCTTACGCGTTGTAGCCATGGACTTAACAAATATGCCATGAGCGCGCTTACGTGGCCGTGGTCTTGAAATAATTGTCCATGGGCTTACGCATTGCAGCCATGGACTTAACAAATATGTCATGGGTGCGCTTACGCGACCATGGTCTTATAATAATTGTCCATGGGCTTACGCGTTGCAGCCATGGACTATTTTAGTGTGCAAATAGTGCGGAATGTGATATCGCGTGCTTAACACTGCAAGGGGTTATTATAGAGCGGTGTTGCGGAGTAGCATTCAGGAATCTTAGCATCTCAGGGAGACATATTCCGTACCCAACCGTCTTTCCAAAGGTAAAGGAAACATTCCTTTTCTACTAGTTATAGTATATACTATGTCAGCCCCCAGTTCAATATAATTAAAGTATTTTAGTTGTGTTGAACTAAAGCTTATAATATCACACTGAAAGTTTGCACAAAATACCTTAGAGTGCTCCCAATGAAGACATGACTTCTTCCAGGACTAGTCAACCATTCAGCGACACTTCATCACTTCCATCCCACTTCCTTCCTGTAGGATTAATGCGCAAGGTACAACACATAACTATATGGCTGAATCCATGTGAGCCTTCGGGGTCACACACATATACACCTAGACGTCAATTAATAATATATATGTAATATATATATATATATATATATATATATATATATATATATATATATATATTATTCAAGTAATTAAATATAATTAATTAATTTTAATGAGTTAATTAAATTAATTAATAAATAATTGCTTATGGAGCAAGACATCCTTGTGAAACAAGGATAAGTAATACAGAGTAAAGATTTAGTGGATTTTTATTTTATTAAACCAACTTATAATTCGTTTCTCAATATACGTACTCCTTAACCGACATTGGGCATCTATATATATATATTATATCTTGGTTCTTGCTACGATAAAATAAAATAAAAACCCTCACGAATTCTTTCAGTGCACTATTACAAAACCCCAAAGTGTTTTAGTTTTATTTGTACGCAAAAGAAAAAAAAATCCATAAATTTGAAGCATTTGTTTTCGACGGCTAATAATTTTATTTGTTTTCGTAAACCAAAAAGGACTTCATACGTTTGTTCTTTTCGACGAGCTACGAATATTTTTTTTGGTTCTTGAATATTAATCAAGGGTTGATTAATTAATTACTTGAGTTGGGACTAGCACATCCGCTTAACGTTGTTTGAAGTGTAGTGTGGACTACCCTAGCGCCAATCATTCTTTTGGTTGTTAGTTTCTCTTCCACCAATCCGGTTCTTCAGGAAAGGTATAAAATTCGATCACTCTCTTATTATTTATTTATTTAACCGTATAAATCATATGGATCCGTTTTTGGTGATTTATTTAATTCAATAAAATTAATACGCTTCCGCTTAAAGTTATTGTTATTATATGTATGTACATGATAATAATTAATTGGAAATTTTTTTTCTTAAAACCCTAAATCACCTATAGTGGTATCATGAGCCTCTTATGTTTTTATACGGTTAGTATATTTATGCGTGGTTGTTATTGATTAAATGGCTTGTGTATACATTTGTATGTTTTTTCTATCCATGGACAAGACATGCATCTTGTGCCATGGAGCAAGCCATAATTATTGTCATGATCATGTTATTATTGTGATGATTTAATTGTGCATAGCCGATGAAAACCTAGACCGTGTGTATGTGTTGTGATCTTGTATGTTTGTGGTTGTTTGGATGCCATTGTTTTTATGGCCATTTATTGATGTAATTTAATCTTTTATTTTGGGAGGCCGTTTTGAGCCAATTATGTAATTTACAATTCTAGTTTAGTTGTATTTTATTTTATAATTAAATGTAACCTCCATGATGGAATAAAAGACTTGACGTGAACGGAACTTGGCCAGCAAGACACACTTGCAGTAAAGTCGTTTGACAAAAGATGTAAGAGATGTGGTAAAAGAGCACATTTGGTCATCATGAGATCTTGACGCAAGTGGGAGCTTCTAAGGTTTATTTTTGTGATTGTCCCTTTAGTTGACCGCTTGGTTCTCATAATGGCTCGTGAGACAAAGCATAGGATTTTCATCGGTTGAGGCTATGAACATACTTATTATGTTTATTTTGTTTGGTTGCATTTTATATGTTATGTGATTGTGTATAATTTGCCATGTGACAACTAAAATTAAAACATAATTAAAATCGAGTTAAAACGTTTTTAACTTGTGAGGCGAATATTATGCATGTAATATTCGTAACACAATTTTTCTATAGATTACTAAAATTGTATAATATACCCGTCGAAATTTAAGTCGTGCCGTCCAATTCGGTTGAAACACTTGTAGTTATTTTTTGACTATGCGTGAGACCTAGTTGAATTATAACTCGAGGTAATCATTATCTATGCGTGAGACCTAGATTAATTTTACACGTTTCACAATTGGATGACTTAATCGAGTTGAGAGGTGAGACCGCAACCCGAGGCAAGGATGGGACTAAACATGCCAGCATGACACTAGTGTTAGACACTAAATGTCGTGAGTCCCATAAAGATCTAAGAGTTGCACCTATAATGCAATTGGTGCCCGCCGCAATTATTAAAGATACTAAAAGAACCTTGTTTATTTTGTAGATGACATCAAACGCAATTCAATCCATAAACAACATGACCATAAGGTCAATCCTAGAGAAGGAAAAATTGAATGGTAACAACTTCATTGACTGGTATCGAAACCTTCAGATTGTCTAAAAGTCTGAAAGGAAGTTGCACCATCTGAAAAATCCTTTACCTGAAGCCCCACCTGAAACTGCTAATGCTACTGTTCGTAATGCTTATACTAAGCAGTATAACGAACAACTTGAAGTGGCATGTCTTATGCTTGCTAGCATGACCTCTGAGCTCCAAAGGAACTTAATGGACTACAATGCATATGACATGATCGAGGAACTCAAGACGATGTTCCAACAGCAGGCAGAACATGAATTGTTTGAAACTGTGAAAGCATTTCACGCTTGCAAACATGAGTTGGGGCAGCCGGTTAGCCAATATGTCTTGAAGATGAAAGGCTATCTGGATCAATTGGAGCGCCTAGGTTATGCTATGCCTCCAGTTCTTGGAGTGCACTTGATACTTACTTCACTATCCAAGGACTATGATAGTTTTGTAATGAATTACAATATGCATAGCATGGGAAAGACCATTCCCGAGCTGCATGCAATGCTTAAGCAAGCTAAAAAGGGGCTACCAAAGAAGACTCATGCAGTCTTAACTATAAAGGAAGGTAAAATCCAGAAAAGAAGGCCGCAAGTTGCTAGTGGAAAGGGAAAAGGAAAGAGTAAGCAAGCTTACACTCCCAAGAAGAAAATTCCACCACCAGCAAAGAAAGAGCATCCCGCAAAGAACATGGCTTGTCCCCATTGTGGCCAGATTAGTCATTGGAGAAGAAACTGTGTGCTTTACTTGGAAGAGTTGAAGAAGGGAAAGGTTGGTTTGACCAGTACATCAGGTATCTTCATTATAGAACTCTATAATTTTCCTAATAAAACTTGGGTGTATGACACTGGTTGTGGTACTCATATTTGTAATGATATGCAGGGACTTAGGAAAATTCGGAAGCTGAATATGGGGGCTTTGGATCTGTACGTTGGCAATGGAAATCGTGCAGCTGTCGAAGCTATGAGCTCATCCTCCCAAGTGGACTTATTCTTATTTTAGATAATTGTCATTATGCACCTTCTATTACTAGAGGTGTTATTTCAGTTTCTCGTTTGAAGGATAATGGTTTTAATCATGTATTCACAGATTATGGTATTTCACTTTCTAAGGATAATGTTTTTTATTTTAATGCTATTCCTAGAGATGGTATTTTTGAAATTGATATGCATAATCTTGTTCCAAACGAAAGTTCTATATTTAACTGTAGCTCTAAGAAATTCAAGCGTGATTTGAATTCCACATATCTATGGCATTGTCGTCTTGGTCATATAAATAAGAAACGCATAACAAAGCTGCAACACGATGGGTTTCTTGAGTCAACCGACAATGGGTCGTTTGACATATGCGAATCTTGTTTATCTGGAAAAATGACAAAGAAACCCTTCACCCACCAGGTTGAAAGGGTGAGTGATCTACTTGGACTCATTCATACTGATGTATGTGGCCCATTTAGAACAATGTTTAGAGATGGAGCTACCTACTTCGTTACTTTTACTGATGATTTCAGTAGATATGGTTATGTTTACTTGATTAAACATAAACATGAAGTATTTAAAACGTTCAAAGCGTTTCAAAATGAAGCAGAAAATCAACTCGAAAAGACCATTAAGGTTCTACGGTCTGACCGTGGAGGCGAATATATGTGTCAAGAGTTTTTAGATCATCTGAGAGATTGTGGGATTGTCTCACAATTTACTCCTCCTTACACACCTCAGCATAATGGGGTGTCAGAAAGGAGAAATCGAACTTTGCTTGACATGGTTCGATCAATGATGAGTCTAACAACTCTACCACCATCTTTTTGGGGATATGCTCTAGAGTCTGCTGCACGCATTCTCAACATGGTTCCAACCAAGAAGGTAAACAAGACACCATATGAATTATGGCATGGAAAGGTCCCAAATCTGTCTTACTTGAAAGTCTGGGGTTGTGAGGCTCACGTGAAGCGTGATACACCGAACAAACTTGAGTCCAGAACTATCAAATGTATCTTTGTAGGATACCCAAAGGAAACGATGGGATACTACTTCTACTATCCAGCAGAAAACAAGGTTTTCATTGCTAGATATGCTGAGTTTTTGGAAAAGAGTCTCCTCTTACAAGAAGCAAGTAGGAGTACTGTAGATCTTGAAGAAATTCAAGAACAAGATACATTACCTTCTGAAGACACTAGCGAAATTCGTACTGAGCCGCAACATGAAAATGTCGAGGTGCAGGACGAAGCATGTCTCATTCGTAGATCTAGTAGAACCTCTTGTCCACCAGAAAGGTTAAACCTTATGGTTACGACAGAGGACTTGGAATTAGGGGATCTTGGCGAACCCGCTATTTACAAAGCTGCATTATCAGATCCTGAATCTGATAAATGGCAAGATGCTATAAATGAAGAGATGCAGTCCATGAAAGATAATCAAGTTTGGCGCTTGATTGATCTCCCACCAAACAGCAAGCCTGCTGGGTGTAAATGGATCTTTAAGAAGAAGACCGACATGGACGGAAATGTACACACCTTTAAGGCCCGCTTGGTAGCAAAAGGTTATACTCAAACCTACGGGGTTGATTATGAAGAGACCTTTTCTCCAGTGGCGGACATTAAAGCTATTAGGATACTCATAGCTATAGCAGCGTACTATGACTATGAGATTTGGCAAATGGATGTCAAAACCGCATTCCTAAATGGTCACCTTAGCGAGGACGTATATATGGTGCAACCTGAAGGGTTTGTGAATCCTAAGTATCCTAATAAAATATGCAAGCTTCAGAAATACATTTATGGTTTAAAGCAAGACCTTGACCAGCCCTGTGTGTACATGAGAGCTAGTGGGAGCGTTAAATTCTTTCTGATCTTATATGTTGATGACATATTACTCATGGGAAATCATATTCCAATGCTACAAGAAGTTAAGTCCTGGCTTGGAAAATGTTTCTCCATGAAAGATCTGGGAGATGCAGCGTATATCTTTGGAATCAAGATCTATAGAGACAGATCTAGGCGGTTAATAGGTCTAAGTCAAAGTGCATATGTTGACAAAATCTTAAAGCGATTTAGATGGAAGTTTCCAAGCGAGGTAGTCTTCCAATGCAACCAAATGTGGTATTGAGTAAGACTAAAGCCCCCTCTACACCCGCAGAGGTGAAGCGAATGACTGGAGTTCCATATGCTTCAGCTATTGGATCCATCAGGTATGCTATGAGGTGCACTAGACCAGATGTTTCTTTCGCTCTCAATATGACGAGCCGATACCAACAGAATCCAGGTGATAGTCACTGGACTGCTGTAAAGAATATATTGAAGTATTTGAGAAACATTAAAGATATGTTCTTAGTTTACGGAGGTTTCGATGAACTGAGCGTAAAGTGTTACACTGATGCTAGTTTCGAAACTGATCGAGATTATAGTCGATCACAATCTGGCTACGTTTTCGTTATGAACGGAGGTGCAGTCGACTGGAGAAGCTCGAAGGAGAGCACTACAGAGATGTCTACAATAGAATCAGGATACATTGCTGCATCTGAAGCTGCTCAGGAAGCTGTTTGGATCAGAAAATTCATATCTGGGCTTGGCGTTGTTCC
This sequence comes from Rutidosis leptorrhynchoides, assembly GCF_046630445.1. Lineage (NCBI taxonomy): Eukaryota > Viridiplantae > Streptophyta > Magnoliopsida > Asterales > Asteraceae > Rutidosis > Rutidosis leptorrhynchoides. The sequence continues at coordinate 435,023,742 of NC_092336.1, forward strand.
CAGTATTGAAAATCCCATGGACATATATTGCGATAATACTGGTGCTATAGTAATAGCAAATGAACTAGGAGTTCTACTGAAATGTCCCGTTCTTATTGATTAAAAACGTTCCATATTAATTGAGTTCGTTGCGAGGTTTTGACCTCTATATGAGACGTTTTTCAAAGACTGCATTCATTTTAAAACAAACCATAACCTTTATTTCATCAATAAAGGTTTAAAAAGCTTTACGTAGATTATCAAATAATGATAATCTAAAATATCATGTTTTACACACGACTATTACATAATGGTTTACAATACAAATATGTTACAACGAAATAAGTTTCTTGAATGCAGTTTTTACACAATATCATACAAGCATGGACTCCAAATCTTGTCCTTATTTAAGTATGCGACAACGGAAGCTCTTAATAATCACCTGAGAATAAACATGCTTAAAACGTCAACAAAAATATTGGTGAGTTATAGGTTTAACCTATATATATCAAATCGTAACAATAGACCACAAGATTTCATATTTCAATATACATCCCATACATAGAGATAAAAATCATTCATATGGTGAACACCTGGTAACCGACATTAACAATATGCATATAAGAATATCCCCATCATTCTGGGATCCTCCTTCGGTACTTTGGATGGGGCTTGTTGGGCCCGATAGATCTATCTTTAGGATTCGCGTCAATTAGGGTGTCTGTTCCCTAATTCTTAGATTACCAGACTTAATAAAAAGGGGCATATTCGATTTCGATAATTTAACCATAGAATGTAGTTTCACGTACTTGTGTCTATTTTGTAAATCATTTATAAAACCTGCATGTATTCTCATCCCAAAAATATTAGATTTTAAAAGTGGGACTATAACTCACTTTCACAAATTTTTACTTCGTCGGGAAGTAAGACTTGGCCACTGGTCGATTCACGAACCTATAACAAATATGTACATATATATCAAAGTAGGTTCAAAATATATTTACAACACTTTTAATACATTTTGATGTTTTAAGTTTATTAAGTCAGCTGTCCTCATTAGTAACTACAACTAGTTGTCCAACGTTAGATGTACAGAAAAAAATTGATATATATTATCTTGAATCAATCCACGACCCAGTGTATACACGTCTCAGGCTAGATCACAACTCAAAGTATATATATTTTTGGAATCAACCTCAACCCTGTATAGCTAACTCCCACATTACTGCATATAGATTGTCTATGGTTGTTCCAAATAATATATACACATGGGTCGATATAATATGTCAAAACATTTGCATACTTGTCTATGGTATCCCAAGATTACATAATATATTAGAATACATGTATAATACAATATAAGTTAGCTAGGATATGATTAATATAGATTTGTTACCAATTTTCACGTTGCTACAACAAGAAAAATTATCCAATCTTGTTTTACCCATAACTTCTTCATTTTAAATCAGTTTGGAGTGAATCAAATTGCTATGGTTTCATATTGAACTCTATTTTATGAATCTAAACAGAAAAAGTATAGGTTTATAGTCGGAAATATAAGTTACAAGTTGTTTTTGTAAAGGTAGTCATTTCAGTCGAAAGAACGACGTCTAGATGACCATTTTAGAAAACATACTTCCACTTTGAGTTTAACCATGATTTTTGGATATAGTTTCATGTTCATAAGAAAAATCATTTTCTCATAAGAATAACTTTTAAATCAAAGTTTATCATAGTTTTTAATTAACTAACCCAAAACAGCCAGCGGTGTTACTACGACGGCGTATGTCCGGTTTTACAGTGTTCTTCGTGTTTCCAGGTTTTAAATCATTAAGTTAGCATCTCATATAGATATAGAACATGTGTTTAGTTGATTTTAAAAGTCAAGTTAAAAGGATTAACTTTTGTTTGCGAACAAGTTTAGAATTAACTAAACTATGTTCTAGTGATTACAAGTTTAAACCTTCGAATAAGATAGCTTTATATGTATGAATCGAATGATGTTATGAACATCATTACTACCTCAAGTTTTCTGGATAAAGCTACTAGAAATGAAAAAAATGGATCTAGCTTCAAACGATCCTTGGATGGCTTGAAAGTTCTTGAAGCAGAATCATAACACGAAAACAAGTTCAAGTAAGATTTCCACTCGAAATAAGATTGTTATAGTTATAGAAATTGAATCAAAGTTTGAATATGAGTATTACCTTATATTAGAAAGATATCTTACTGTAAATAAGAAAGGTTTCTTGAGGTTGGATGATCACTCTACAAGATTGGAAGTAAGCTAGCAAACTTGGAAGTATTCTTGATTTTATGAAACTAGAACTTGTAGAATTTATGAAGAACACTTAGAACTTGAAGATAGAACTTGAGAGAGATCAATTAGATGAAGAAAATTGAAGAATGAAAGTGTTTGTAGGTGTTTTTGGTTGTTGGTGTATGGATTAGATATAAAGGATATGTAATTTTGTTTTCATGTAAATAAGTCATGAATGATTACTCATATTTTTGTAATTTTATGAGATATTTCATGCTAGTTGCCAAATGATGGTTTCCACATGTGTTAGGTGACTCACATGGGCTGCTAAGAGCTGATAATTGGAGTGTATATACCAATAGTACATACATCTAAAAGCTGTGTATTGTACGAGTACGAATACAGGTGCATACGAGTAGAATTGTTGATGAAACTGAATGAGGATGTAATTGTAAGCATTTTTGTTAAGTAGAAGTATTTTGATAAGTGTCTTGAAGTCTTTCAAAAGTGTATGAATACATATTAAAACACTACATGTATATACATTTTAACTGAGTCGTTAAGTCATCGTTAGTCGTTACATGTAAGTGTTGTTTTGAAACCTTTAGGTTAACGATCTTGTTAAATGTTGTTAACCCAATATTTATAATATCAAATGAGATTTTAAATTATTATATTATCATGATATTATGATGTACGAATATCTCTTAATATGATATATATATACATTAAATGTCGTTACAACGATAATCGTTACATATATGTCTCGTTTCAAAATCATTAAGTTAGTAGTCTTGTTTTTACATATGTAGTTCATTGTTAATTGTGACGACCCAAAAATTTCAGACCAAATTTAAACTTAACCTTTATATGTTTCTGACACGATAAGCAGAATTTGTAATGTTGAATCTCAAAAAGTTTGGAAGTACATTCATATAATCAATTACCCTTTGACCGTGTTCGACGATTCACGAACAATTATGTGTATATAGATATGTATATATAATATATAATATTAACTGAAAACATTAACAAAGTATTAGATATATGATACTTTACATGAACGTATTTGTTTCGATATATTTATCGACATAATTAAGAGACAATATCAAATGATTGAATTATCAGATACATTATGATATGATTACGGGCCTATGTTATGAGGTCCACTGTGATTTAAGAAATCTATTCTTTTTGACAACTCATTACTTAACCAGTATGATAAAGATAACGATATTTATATTTTATTTTATTAAATATATATAACGATTTAAATTAATATAATATATATATATATACGCGTATTATACGTACATAGTTTTATACATTTACTATACTTTAACTTTACCTTTAATTTACTTTTACTTTAATTTAACTTTAATAATTCACTTTAATAATTCATACTTTAATAATTCACTTTAATAATTCATACTTTAATAATTCACTTTAATAATTCATACTTTAATAATTCGCTTTAATAATTCATACTTTAATAATTCATTTTAATAATTCATACTTTAATAATTCATACTTTAATAATTCAAAAATCTATTATAAATAGAATTCAATAGGTTTCATTATTTCATAGAAACTTGAAAATATATTTCTCTAAACTCTCTCACTCGAATCACACATATATATATTTACTTAGTATTATTTCAAGATATTATTAGTATACATAAAATACTACGACGGAGTTATATTCAGACGATTTCAAAATAAGTTTTGAAACGGGATAGAGCTAAGAAAATTATGGGTTATAGCTATGGAGGTTATGGGTATTGATCGAGGGTATTGCTCGTGAGGTCAACCTAACGTTTATCATTTTAGTTGTGTCTACGTACTTTCCTGCAATATTGAATCACAATATTGATACGCGAGCATTAATATCTTATCTTTTATATATTAATAGTGTATCCCTGACTAGTGCTCGAGTATATATGATTATGCATGTTTATATGCTTAGTTTCGTCGTTAAATAGCTTATGATAAATCACGAATTTGATACATATGCTACTGAGATAAGGTATAAGATATGCATGTCGTTGAAAAGCTGAAGAAAAATTAACAACTTTTCATTTAGAAATCGTGTGGTTTCGATAAACGAATTAAAAGATATGGTCAACTGAATTATTATTAATTTTAATATTATTATTAAAACGATTATTATAATTGTTATCAGTTGATGTTATTACTAAAATTATCTTTATTACTAAAAATTAATATTTTTATTGAAACTATCATTTTATTATTTTTATCATTATTATTATTATCAATATTATTTTATCAAATAAATATGCGTACAAAGATATTTTTAGCACACGTAATATAATTACATTAATAATACATACCCCTATATTTTTATGATATTAAGTGAATTTTATAAATTTTATTACTTGAGATATATAAAAGTATATTTTTATCATATATGAATTTTAATATAAATTTTTATTTAATAATAAATGACTTGTATTATTTAGTATAATAAGATCTGATAAATATATTTAAATATATAAAACGACTATATATAAGTTATATAATAAACATGTATAGATTTTGGAAGTCATTTTGGATCAAGTTGACTTTTGTTGACTTTTGCATGTCGGTCTCGAGCATTAGGATTGTGATACACTACGACTTGACTTAAATTGTTAGACAGATATTGACCAACATATAAATATATATACTTAATATAGGTTCGTGAATCCGAGACAAACCCTGCACTTGTTCAGTGCCGTCATATACATAATTGCTACGAAATACAGTATTGTGATTTTCATTTGCTCCCTTTTTATATATATTTTTGGGCTGAGAATACATGCGCTGATTTATAAATGTTTTACGAAATAGACACAAGTACTAAAACTAATTCTATGTGGGTTTAAACCAGAAATATACCCTTAGCTTGGTAACATTAAACTACTTGTCTATGTACGGTAGGCGCGAATCCTAAAGATAGATCTATTGGGCCTGACAAACCCCATCCTGACTATGGGATGCTTTAGTACTTCGAGGTTATTTTAAACACACCTGATCTGGTGTACTTCAGAGGGTAAAACATGAACGTTAAGGCTTGTTATCGGGTGACTACAACTTATAGAATACTTTTATACACTTGCGATTTTACATATATTTATAAACAGAAATCTTGTGGTCTATTACTATTACGGAAATGATTGATTATGATAAACTAATGAACTCACCAACCTTTTGGTTGACACTTTAAAGCATGTTTATTCTCAGGTATTAAAGAAATCTTTCGCTGTGCATTAGCTCATTTTAAGGATATTACTTGGAGTCATTCATGACAAACTTTGAAAGACGTTGCATTCGAGTCGTTGAGTTCGTCAAGATTAATATTAAGTCAATTATAGTTGGATGTAATATGAAATGGTATGCATGCCGTCAATTTTAGATGTAAAGAAAGTTTGTCTTTTAAAAATGAATGCAATGTTTGTAAAATGTATCATATAGAGGTCAAATACCTCGCGATGTAATCAACTATTGTGAATCCTTTATAATGTATATGAACGGGTCCTTTCAGTTGGTATCAGAGCGGTGGTCTTAGCGAACCAGGTCTTGCATTAGTGTGTCTAACTGATAGTTGTTAAGATGCATTAGTGAGTCTGGACTTCGACCGTGTCTGCATGTCAAAAGTTTTGCTTATCATTTTTAGTCGGAAATCATCTACTTACCATCCTTAGGAAATTACCTGCTTATCATTCGTAAGTCTAGACGCGTTTTCCTACATTTGTTGCATAATAATGTATAGACGAATTCTTATCTTAGCATATATGTTACTGTGAACTTTGATTGACATCTTTCAAAGATTCCTCCGTAATTTATGGGATTTTGGTATTATATATACATATGTAAATTATGTATTGAAGAATACCAAATCTAAATTCTACAATCTATTTCATACCAAAAATTCTTTCCCTGATCATACAAGATGGATCCCTCAACCAGTTCGAGTTCCTCGGATTCCGACAGCTATGCCGATATGGATTTCCACATGAGCTCCGAAAGCAGCGTAACCGGAATGGATCAACCAATTAGCCATCATCTATTTTGGATGAATTGGGGATGGGTTCGTAATCTACTTAACCATTGGAGACAAGAAGAAGGTGATTCCTTTCATCCACCACATTGCCCTCTTGGCAATGAACCTGAAGCACTTACCGGCGAACCTGTCCGAAACACCATTTTCTCTCCCATTTCCAGAGTATCTCGTCATGATTATATACTACACCAAATTCTAGATCTTATCTATCCGCTCGTTTGAACCGACAATCACCCCGGTGTAATAGAAGAAGTCAACGAGCTTCGCGCTCGGGTAGTGGCTTTGGAGAATATGGTGCAAAGGTTACAAACACCAGCAGCAGCACCAACAGCATGACCAGTACCACCATCAACAACATCAACAGTACCATTACCACCACCAATAACAATCGCATCGCAAACCTCAACTTCACAATCTGTCCCACAAGCATCGACATCATACGCCATGTAGATACCAAGGAATACCACAACGATGAAGTATTGATTCATAACTTCATTGGGGAAACATTCTACGGCGATTATGTAATTTTTAAAGTTTAGAAATTATCTATCCTAGCCTTAACCATAAATCAAATGAGTTTAATTTAATATTAACTCATTAAATTTATATTACATCTGAAGAAATATACACATATATATTTCCATAAAGACTGTAACAAAATTCTTTTGTACAAGATATTAATTGTGAAATTTTTTTTAACGGGTAGGTAATACCCGAGAGATATATAAATTCACAATTAATATGTTACATTCTTCGAATCTGATTCAGCAAATCATCCATTATACTCCCTACTTTCACAACAATATACATTCTTTTATAGAAATCAAAACAACCATACTCATTCAAAATCTAATTACATATTCTGATTTTGAAATCTCAGAATTCGATTCAAGATATAACCGAAATCATCACTCTTAGATTTCTACATCTTTCAAAACTATACTTTGACTTCAAAACTATCCTAGAACCTCATTTTTATTCATGGGACTCACAAAAATATTTGTATCATTCAAAATCTTAGAACATCATATGTATATTAACAATTACAATATGTGTTCAAACACTTCGAAATTCTTAAAGACATGCGAGATGATGATCCAACAACACATTACCCACTGTCATGCACCTGAAAAGCTCTCGAAACCAAAGTTATAGTTTAACACGTATCTGTGTCAGATCCTTTGATATTTATTACCAAATATAATTTTTCAATCTCTTTTCAAAATAGACAGTTTTGTCATAGCTTCAACAAATCACCTTCATTTGTTTATACGAATAAACCTTATTATAACAATTACCCCTTCATCATTGTTACCGGGGAACCTTTCATATCTCGCCACATTAGCAGTAAACTTATCAACAACTTCATTAACCTTCGACTTAAGTCTCTTCGAAAAGCCACTATACTTATTCATTAAAACCCCATCATGTACTCACCTACATCCTGTAACAATAATTGTCACATCAACTACTGCGAATTAGCAATCAGTATTTTGAATTTCGCGACAATTTTACGTCAAAAGTTATATGTATACATATAACGTCTATCTCCTAGAATTACATACTTCGAATGTGAATTTTCTGAAAAATATCCCAAACTATGAACTAGTTCTCTGAAATTGGAAAAATGCTGATGAAGCAGCAAAAACTGTAAACGACTTTAACAGTCAAAAGTTTGATGATAAAGAATAGTATGGTGGTAAAGCTGAGAAAAAGAGAAGGTTTGAAACTGGAAAACGGATTGAGCAGACCATGAAGGAGTCTGTGGACAAATCACAAAGACTAAACCTGCCTTCAAAGGATCCAAATGATTCAGTGTCTACTGAAATCGTTAGCAAACACCTTACTTCTTATTCTAAACCTTCACAGACAAATCTTCTTCATCATCCATCTATGTTAAGAATTCTAAGATATCATCGTATCTTTTATTATAAATATCTTCGATATTCCTGAAGATATTTTCAAAACTATTCTTATCAGAAATCTTCTATCTATTCGCAATATCTGCGTTACAACATAAAAAGAAACTGTGTTAGTTTCTAAATTCTGAAGAAAAAAAAATTCGAATTTAAAATAGGAATGTTTTTGAAGTAGTGTTGGGAACTGAAGCATGAGTTAGTATAATATAATGACACTTGATCAATGTGATTATATTACAGTAAGTCATACTGAGTTTCTAATGGAACGTGATGATTCACAGAACATACCGTCATCATGTACTATTTACACAACTCCTACATTCTACCCAATTTCCAAACATATTAAGAACATATCATCTTGATAGCTCTATATTTTCGGATATTCTGGTAATTTGCCAAATCAAGATCGTGCCATTACGATTTTCTTCTTGGAACATTAACTATGTTCATCCAAAAATTCATATCTACGAATTCTGGACCATTATCCGCTTGAATTAAGGTCGGGAAGAGAAAACGAAAGCATGAAGCTCCGAAATATAATGGAGAATATAAAGCCCGATAACAACCCCGAAATTACAAACCGTGTATATCAATGCGTATAGCAATATATAGACATGGGAGAATGAAAAACACAATAACCCCAAGGTAATGGTAGAAGAAAATAACTTCCTCCGGTGGTAGATGAAAAAGAAGAATGACAGATATGAAAGTTAAGAGTATATCAAGAATCAATACTGGATGAAGCATATTAACGAATGCTTTAAAGTATGAATTGGGGAGAAAGACTAGAAGGTGTGAGCTGTGGAAATAAAGAAACGAAGGGGGTGAATTTATAGTAAAATATCAGACAGAGAAATCGAGACAGATTATCGCATTTAATCAAAGAAGATCCTGATTTCCTTAATCGCCGAAGAACCAAATTTTATTGCAAAGATTTTCTTTAACTCCCATGAATTTCGAAAATCAATCATAACTACGTCATCGGTTAAAACGAATATACGTTTACTCATTTCACTCTCTTGCGATAGCTTCATTTATACTCTTCGCGTAATCAAATTGTTTTATCTATATTACTCAATGATGATAAAACTCTATTTATCAACTCATATTCATCATGAAAACATTTTTATAGTTAGCCATGACGACCTCGATCAAATTTCGGGACGAAATTTCTTTAACGGGTAGGTACTGTGACGACCCAAAAATTTCTGACCAAATTTAAACTTAACCTTTATATGTTTCTGACACGATAAGCAGAATTTGTAATGTTGAATCTCAAAAAGTTTGGAAGTACATTCATATAATCAATTACCCTTTGACCGTGTTCGACGATTCATGAACAATTATGTGTATATAGATATGTATATATAATATATAATATTAACTGAAAACATTAACAAAGTATTAGATATATGATACTTTACATAAACGTATTTGTTTCGATATATTTATCGACAGAATTAAGAGATAATATCAAATGATTGAATTATCAGATATATTATGATATGATTACGGGCCTATGTTATGAGGTCCACTGTGATTTAAGAAATTTATTCTTTTTGACAACTCATTACTTAACCAGTATGATAAAGATAAATTATATTTATATTTTATTTTATTAAATATATATAACGATTTAAATTAATATAATATATATATATACGCGTATTATACGTACATAGTTTTATACATTTACTATACTTTAACTTTACATTTACTTTACTTTTACTTTACTTTAACTTTAATAATTCACTTTAATAATTCATACTTTAATAATTCACTTTAATAATTCATACTTTAATAATTCACTTTAATAATTCACTTTAATAATTCATACTTTAGTAATTTATTTTAATAATTCATACTTTAATAATTCACTTTAATAATTCATACTTTAATAATTTACTTTAATAATTCAAAAATCTATTATAAATAAAATTCAATAGGTTTCATTATTTCATAGAAACTTGAAAATATATTTCTCTAAACTCTCTCAATCGAATTACATATATATATACATTACTTAGTATTATTTCAAGATATTATTAGTATACATAAAATACTACGACGGAGTTATATTCAGACGATTTCAAAATAAGTTTTGAAACGGGATAGAGCTAAGAAAATTATGGGTTATAGCTATGGAGGTTATGGGTATTGATCGAGGGTATTGCTCGTGAGGTCAACCTAACGTTTATCATTTTAGTTGTGTCTACGTACTTTCCTGCAATATTGAATCACAATATTGATAGGTGAGCATTCATATCTTATCTTTTATTTATTAATAGTGTATCCCTGACTAGTGCTCGAGTAAATATGATTATGCATGTTTATATGCTTAGTTTCGTTGTTAAATAGCTTATGATAAATCACGAATTTGATACATATGCTACTGAGATAAGGTATAAGATATGCATGTCGTTGAAAAGCTGAAGAAAAATTAATAACTTTTCATTTAGAAATCGTGTGGTTTTGATGAACGAATTAAAAGATATGGTCAACTGAATTATTATTAATTTTAATATTATTATTAAAACGATTATTATAATTGTTATCAGTTGATGTTATTACTAAAATTATCTTTATTACTAAAAATTAATATTTTTATTGAAACTATCATTTTATTGTTTTTATCATTATTATTATTATCAATATTATTTTATCAAATAAATATGCGTACAAAGATATTTTTAGCACACGTAATATAATTACATTAATAATACATACCCCTATATTTTTATGATATTAAGTGAATTTTATAAATTTTATTACTTGAGATATATAAAAGTATATTTTTATCATATATGAATTTTAATATAAATTTTTATTTAATAATAAATGACTTGTATTATTTAGTATAATAAGATCTGATAAATATATTTAAATATATAAAACGACTATATATAAGTTATATAATAAACATGTATAGAGTTTGGAAGTCATTTTGGATCAAGTTGACTTTTGTTGACTTTTGCATGTCGGTCTCGAGCATTAGGATTGTGATACACTACGAATTGACTTAAATTGTTAGACAGATATTGTCCAACATATAAATATATATACTTAATATAGGTTCGTGAATCCGAGACAAACCTTGCACTTGTTCAGTGCCGTCATATACATAATTGCTACGAAATACAGTATTGTGAGTTTCATTTGCTCCCTTTTTATATATATTTTTGGGCTGAGAATACATGCGATGATTTATAAATGTTTTACGAAATAGACACAAGTACTAAAACTAATTCTATGTGGGTTTAAACCAGAAATATACCCTTAGCTTGGTAACATTAAACTACTTGTCTATGTACGGTAGGCGCGAATCCTAAAGATAGATCTATTGGGCCTGACAAACCCCATCCTGACTATGGGATGCTTTAGTACTTCGAGGTTATTTTAAACACACCTGATCTGGTGTACTTCAGAGGGTAAAACATGAACGTTAAGGCTTGTTACCGGGTGCCTACAACTTATAGAATACTTTTATACACTTGCGAGTTTACATATATTTATAAACAGAAATCTTGTGGTCTATTACTATTACGGAAATGATTGATTATGATAAACTAATGAACTCACCAACCTTTTGGTTGACACTTTAAAGCATGTTTATTCTCAGGTATTAAAGAAATCTTTCGCTATGCATTAGCTCATTTTAAGGATACTACTTGGAGTCATTCATGACATACTTTGAAAGACATTGCATTCGAGTCGTTGAGTTCATCAAGATTAATATTAAGTCAATTATAGTTGGATGTAATATGAAATGGTATGCATGCCGTCAATTTTAGATGTAAAGAAAGTTTGTCTTTTAAAAACGAATGCAATGTTTGTAAAACATATCATATAGAGGTCAAATACCACGCGATGTAATCAACTATTGTGAATCGTTTATAATGTATATGAACGGGTCCTTTCATTAATATACTTAATGATATGTTTACTTATCATAATATCATGTTAACTATATATATAACCATATATATGTCATCATATAGTTTTTACATGTTTTTAACGTTCGTGAATCACCGGTCAACTTGGGTGGTCAATTGTCTATATGAAACCTATTTCAATTAATCAAGTCTTAACAAGTTTGATTGCTTAACATGTTGGAAACACTTAATCATGTAAATAACAATTTCATTTAATATATATATAAATATGGAAAAGTTCGGGTCACTACAGTACCTACCCGTTAAATAAATTTCGTCCCGAAATTTTAAGCAGTTGGAGGTGTTGACGTATCTTCTGGAAATAAATGCGGGTATTTCTTCTTCATCTGATCTTCTCGTTCCCAGGTGAACTCAGGTCCTCTACGAGCATTCCATCGAACCTTAACAATTGGTATCTTGTTTTGCTTAAGTCTTTTAACCTCACGATCCATTATTTCAACGGGTTCTTAGATGAATTGAAGTTTTTCGTTGATTTGGATTTCATCTAACGGAATAGTGAGATCTTCTTTAGTAAAACATTTCTTCAAATTCGAGACGTGGAAAGTGTTATGTACAGCCGCGAGTAGTTGAGGTAACTCAAGTCGGTAAGCTACTGGTCCGACACGATCAATAATCTTGAATGGTCCGATATACCTTGGATTTAATTTCCTTCATTTACCAAATTGAACAACGCCTTTCCAAGGTGAAACTTTAAGCATGACCATCTCTCCAATTTCAAATTCTATATCTTTTCTTTTAATGTCAGCGTAGCTCTTTTGTCGACTTTGGGCGGTTTTCAACCGTTGTTGAATTTGGATGATCTTCTCAGTAGTTTCTTGTATTATCTCCGGACCCGTAATCTGTCTATCCCCCACTTCACTCCAACAAATCGGAGACCTGCACTTTCTACCATAAAGTGCTTCAAACGGCGCCATTTCAATGCTTGAATGATAGCTGTTGTTGTAGGAAAATTCTGCTAACGGTAGATGTCGATCCCAACTGTTTCTGAAATCAATAACACATGATCGTAGCATGTATTTAAGCGTTTGTATCGTCCTTTCACTCTGCCCATCAGTTTGTGGATGATAGGCAGTACTCATGTCTAGACGAGTTCCTAATGCTTGCTGTAATGTCTGCCAGAATCTTGAAATAAATCTGCCATCCCTATCAGAGATAATAGAGATTGGTATTCCATGTCTGGAGACTACTTCCTTCAAATACAGTCGTGCTAACTTCTCCATCTTGTCATCTTCTCTTATTGGCAGGAAGTGTGCTGATTTGGTGAGACGATCAACTATTACCCAAATAGTATCAAAACCACTTGCAGTCCTTAGCAATTTAGTGATGAAATCCATGGTAATGTTTTCCCATTTCCATTCCGGGATTTTGGGTTGTTGAAGTAGACCTGATGGTTTCTGATGCTCAGCTTTGACCTTAGAACACGTCAAACATTCTTCTACGTATTTAGCAAACATCGGCTTTCATACTCGGCCACCAAAAATGTTTCTTGAGATCCTTGTACATCTTCCCCGTTCCAGGATGTATTGAGTATCTGGTTTTATGAGCTTCTCTAAGTACCATTTCTCTCATATCTCCAAATTTTGGTACCCAAATCCTTTCAGCCCTATACCGGGTTCCGTCTTCCCAAATATTAAGATGCTTCTCCGATCCTTTGGGTATTTCATCCTTTAAATTTTCCTCTTTTAAAACTCCTTGTTGCGCCTCCTTTATTTGCGTAGTAAGGTTATTGTGAATCATTATATTCATAGATTTTACTCGAATGGGTTCTCTGTCCTTCCTGCTCAAGGCGTCGGCTATCACATTTGCCTTCCTCGGGTGGTAACGTATCTCAAAGTCGTAATCATTCAACAATTCAATCCACCTACGCTGCCTCATATTCAGTTGTTTCGGATTAAATATGTGTTGAAGACTTTTGTGGTCGGTATATATAATACTTTTGACCCCATATAAGTAGTGCCTCCAAGTCTTTAATGCAAAAACAACAGCGCCTAATTCCAAATCATGCGTCGTATAATTTTGTTTTTGAATCTTCAATTGTCTAGACGCATAAGCAATCACCTTCGTTCGTTGCATTAATACACAACCGAGACCTTGCTTTGATGAGTCACAATAAATCACAAAATCATCATTCCCTACAGGCAATGACAATATAGGTGCCGTAGTTAGCTTTTTCTTCAATAACTGAAATGCTTTCTCTTGTTCATCCTTCCATTCAAATTTCTTCCCTTTATGCGTTAATGCAGTCAAGAGTTTTGCTATTCTAGAAAAGTCTTGGATGAACCTTCTGTAGTAACCAGCTAGTCCTAAAAACTGGCTTATGTGTTTCGGAGTTTTCGGAGTTTCCCACTTTTCAACAGTTTCTATCTTTGCCGGATCTACCTTAATACCTTCTTTGTTCACTATGTGACCGAGGAATTGAACTTCTTCTAACCAAAATGCACACTTTGAAAACTTAGTGTACAATTCTTCCTTCCTCAATACTTCTAACACCTTTCTCAAATGTTCACCGTCTTGGTAATTCTTTGAGTAAATAAGTATGTCATCAATGAAAACAACGACAAAATTGTCAAGGTATGGTCCACACACTCGGTTCATAAGGTCCATGAACACAGCTGGTGCATTAGTTAAACCAAACGGCATGACCATAAACTCGTAATGACCGTAACATGTTCTGAAATCAGTCTTTGGAATATCATCTTCTTTCACCCGTATTTGATGATACCCGAAACATAAGTCAATCTTTGAATAAACAGACGAGCCTTGTAGTTGATCAAATAAGTCGACGATTCTCGGTAGTGGGTAGCGGTTCTTGATGGTAAGTTTGTTCAACTCTTGGTAGTCGATACACAACCTGAATGTACCATCTTTCTTCTTGACAAACAAAACAGGAGCTCCCCACGGTGATGTGCTTGGTCGAATGAAACCACGCTCTAAAAGTTCTTGTAATTGGCCTTGTAGTTCTTTCATCTCACTGGGTGCGAGTCTGTAAGGAGCACGAGCTATTGGTGCAGCTCCTGGTACAAGATCTATTTGAAATTCAACGGATCGATGTGGGGGTAATCCCGGTAATTCTTTGGAAAATACATCGAGAAATTCTTTTGCGACGCGAACATCATTGATGCTCTTTTCTTTAGTTTGTACTTTCTCGACGTGTGCTAGAACAGCATAGCAACCTTTTCTTATTAGTTTTTGTGCCTTCAAATTACTAATAAGATGTAGCTTCGTGTTGCCCTTTTCTCCGTACACCATTAAGGGTTTTCCTTTTTCTCGTATAATGCGAATTGCATTTTTGTAACAAACAATCTCTGCTTTCACTTCTTTCAACCAGTCCATACCGATTATCAGATCAAAACTCCCTAACTCTACGGGTATCAAGTCAATCTTAAATGTTTCGCTAACCAGTTTAATTTCTCGATTCCGACATATATTATCTGCTGAAATTAATTTACCATTTGCTAATTCGAGTAAAAATTTACTATCCAAAGGCGTCAATGGACAACTTAATTTAGCACAAAAATTGAAAGGACCCGTCCTAATCCACCTGGAAGAAGTCATCAACATTTGGTCCCATTGCGATGATCGGCTCCAAGTAATGTCCTTATATTGAGCAAATGCACAGCGGAAGACTTAATTCGTACCTGAGAATAAACATGCTTTAAAGTGTCAACCAAAAGGTTGGTGAGTTCATAGGTTTATCATAACAATCATTTCAATATTTTAATAGACCACAAGATTTCATCATCATAAACATAATACACTCGCAAGTGTATGTAAAGCATTCTAAGTAGTTGAGCACCTGGTAACCATACTTAACATTTAATCACGTCGCATATTCCCTTTATTATGAAATCTCACTACACCGTACCAAGTGTAGTCACCGAAACGAAGTACTGTGCAACCGTTGAATACTGGTCGTCCAGTCCGGTTGGGGTTGTCAGGCCCGATAGATCTATCAACAGGATTCGCGTTTACAATACCCATGTAAATAGCAGTTACCAAGCTACAGGGAAATATGCCAGTGGTACAACTCAACATAAAATATATTTTTAAGTACTTGTGTCTATTTTGTAAACATTTATAAAAGCAGCGCATGTATTCTCAGCCCAAAAATATATATTGCAAAAGCAATTAAAAAGGAAGCAAATGAAACTCACTTTTGCCTTGAAGGTATTTAATTCGACTTGGTCTCCGATAGATATCACGAACCTAACCATATATATAATATATCAACATATTTTCTTTTTAAGTAATCGTTACATATATATATACTTTTAATACTTTTAATATTTTCTTAGTCCATAGTTAGCAGTCCGATGTTAGTGGTCCACAATTAGTTGCTTAAATAAAATAAATAAAGACCCCATCATATTTGTATTGATCAGAATTAATCTCGACCCATGGTACCATGTTGTCAAATGACGTGTTGCGTACATAAAGTACCGTATTGTCAAATGACGTGTTGCGTACAATCATGAGGTCTTATAATTAATCTTCTCGTGTTGTTTACGGGTGGTCCTGAAATATATAAAATCAAATCATAAGTAATTATATATAAAATATCATATTAATTAGAAAAGATAAGATTAATTTACTTGTTCTCCAAATATTTTCGTAGCTAAACTAGCTTCGGATACCCAATCTTGTTTTAGTCGTAGTTTCTTCATTACAACTCCGTTTTTGTTGGTTCAGCTTGCCACTTCCTTGGATCGAGTCAAATTTTAAGAATATGAACTGAAAATACCTTAGTTTGTATTCAAAATCATAGGTTATAGGTCAAACTTTGGTGAAACTTATGAAAGTGATCATTTTCCATCATAAAAACAACATTTAATGATCATTTTTCTAAAAATACTTACACTTTGAGTTAAACCATGAAATTTTTATGTGTTAACATATTCATAAGAAATATCATTTTTCTAGAACATGAACTTCCAATTCAAAGTTCAAGATGGTTTTTAATTATCCAACCCAAAACAGCCCCCGGTTGCACTCCGACGACGTAGATTCAGTTTTTAAGATGTTCTTTGTAAAACCAAGTTATATCTTGTTAGGTTAGCATATCATTATGATATATTACAGGTCTTGAAGTGTTTTAAAAGTCAAGTTAGAAGGATCTATTTAGTTTGCGAACAAGTTTGAAATCATTCAAACTATGTTCTTGTTGTTAAAATTTTATACCACAAAATAAGATAGCTATATAAATATGAATTGAATAAGATTATGAACAAGGTTACTACCTCAAGTTACTTGGACAAAGTTACTGCAAAAGATAAGAAATAATCTTGGAATCAAAGAGTGGTGGAGTTAGATCAAAAGGTTGGAAGTAAACTTCTTCAAATGGGTGGTTATTTTGATGTGTTCTTGAAAGAGTTTTATTATGGTGTTTAAGGCTTGTAATTGAAGCTAAATGATGGGGAAAATACTTGGTGATTGTAACGACCCGTCCTTATCCACCTGGACGAAGGCATCAACATTTGGTCCTATTGCGATGATCGACTCCAAGTAATGTCCTTAAATTGAGCAAATGCACAGCGGAAGACTTAATTCGTACCTGAGAATAAACATGCTTTAAAGTGTCAACCAAAAGGTTGGTGAGTTCATAGGTTTATCATAACAATCATTTCAATATTTTAATAGACCACAAGATTTCATCATCATAAACATAATACACTCGCAAGTGTATGTAAAGCATTCTAAGTAGTTGAGCACCTGGTAACCATACTTAACATTTAATCACGTCGCATATTCCCTTTATTATGAAATCTCACTACACCGTACCAAGTGTAGTCACCGAAACGAAGTACTGTGCAACCGTTGAATACTGGTCGTCCAGTCCGGTTGGGGTTGTCAGGCCCGATAGATCTATCAACAGGATTCGCGTTTACAATACCCATGTAAATAGCAGTTACCAAGCTACAGGGAAGTATGCCAGTGGTACAACTCAACGTAGAATGTATTTTTAAGTACTTGTGTCTATTTTGTAAACATTTATAAAAGCAACGCATGTATTCTCAGCCCAAAAATATATATTGCAAAAGCAATTAAAAAGGGAGCAAATGAAACTCACGATACGATATTTTGTAGTAAAAATATGCATACGACGGAACTGAACAATGCAGGGTTGGCCTCGGATTCACGAACCTATATCATTTATTTATATGTTAACACATATAATGGTAATCCAACAACGTTATATATATTTAGTTATGTATTAAGATTAATATTCATATATAATATTATTAATACTTATAATATATCAAAATGCTTATTTGATATATGATTTAATTAACGTTATATCAATATATATAATATTATATTAGTTAAAACATAATATTATGTAATATTAGTATACCTAAATATATTTTTATATAAATATCTTATGTTTGCAAAAATTAATAATTGTAATCATACTAAGTTAAGGATAATAATAATGATAGTAATAATAGTAATAATAATAATAAAAATGTTATTTTTTTTTTAATAATGAGAATTTTAAAAAAAGAAATTGGTAATTTTTTAATGATAACAAAATAATAATTTTAGTAGGAATGATACTTATAATATTAACAGTAGTTTTTAAATAAAATATAAGTTTAATGATAATGAAAATGATAATTTTGATAATAATACGTAACACTTAATAATAATAATAATAATAATAATAATAATAATGATAATAATAATAATAATAATAAAAGTAATTGTGCATACCCTTAAAGTTTTGTCTAAAAAGAATGCTCTAGACAGGACTCGAACCCAAGACCTCAAGCTAACCCAAATACTCTCCTAACCACTCATCCATTTCAATTTATCTATTTTATAACCCAATCGAATTTATTTAATCCCTTTCTTGTTTCACCTTCTTCAACTTATTCTCATTATCATCATCATTCGTTAATTGCCCAAATGCAAATGGGTCTCGGCCAATTAATACAACCGTTTCACGGCCCAATTTTCAGTCCAATATCAGGTTTTAATAGGATAGGATTGCTCGATGGATTTTTGTGGGTGTGGGGTTTATGTGGAAATAGGAACAACAATTACGTCCTCATCTCTTAACATATTATCATTAAAATCATAATCAATATCATAATCGTTCTCTTTTCATCTTGTCACCATCATAAATTCACTATTCATTGTCTTCCTCGATTCACCATCATTATTTACATCCAGGTGCTTTCGATGTTGTGTTGGTTTTCGAATAGTAACAGTGAAAACAGTGAGACAAAGCATCGAACAGGAATATAACAAATAACAAGTGGTTTAGCTGCTGTTTTCGAATAGTTTGGCAGCAGAAACAGAACAAACGAGCTGCAGCAGCTTTGAACACTAAAACAGTAGCAGCAGCGATGTATTTGCAGTTGAACGGGGGTGGTGATGGATTTTAATGACTTCACGATGGTGAGGGTTTCACGAGAAAGAAACCAAAAAAAATATGGTGGTCTCGGCTTTAGGTGGTGGAGGGTTTGCCTTGGTGATTCACGACAGAATTTAATCAAAACATATGGTGCAGGAGGTGGTGGTTTGTGATTCACGATCAAAATTTTAGAGAGAGAGGAAACGAAAGATGACGAGTTATGGTGGTTTTAGATGGCGGTTTAGGTTGTTCATGATGGTGGAAGTGGTCTCCGGGGTAGTGGTGATTAGGGTGATCATTTAGTGTGGAAGGTGACGGATCACGATTGAAGATATGAGGGAGAGAGAGAGAAGGCATGAGAGAGAGAGGTAGTTCACAGCGGTTTATGGCGGTTGTAGGTGAAGGTGATGGTGGCGGCTGAATGGTGACCGTGGTGGTTTGGACAATCTCGCAGCTGGGTCGAGCAAAAGAAAAGAAATATGATGTTTAAATGTTGCTTGCTAATTCTCTGTTTGTTAACAATATATCTTGATGATAATATATAAATATAAATACTAATATAAATATTACAATAAGTAAAAGGTGTCAAACAAAGAAAAAAAAAATGATTCCGGAGTGAATCCAGCTGTGTTCTTGTTTTAAGAATATCAACAATTACATGTGAAAGCACAGTTGCCATCTATTATTGTGCCGAAAGTTCTAG
Organism: Rutidosis leptorrhynchoides; assembly: GCF_046630445.1. Taxonomy (NCBI): domain Eukaryota; kingdom Viridiplantae; phylum Streptophyta; class Magnoliopsida; order Asterales; family Asteraceae; genus Rutidosis; species Rutidosis leptorrhynchoides. Next base: position 435,043,976 of record NC_092336.1, read on the forward strand.
AGGGACTGGCTATATCGGGCTCCGTTGTAAATTAGTGACGGATAAGAGTCTTCAGAAAAATCTCATATTTTTAAATTAACTTTATTTATTTATTTTGGTCATTATGGTATAAAATTTAATCATTAATTTAATAAATAAAAATTACATCAACCGTCCCCCTCATTTATGGGTAAAATATAAAAAGTATTAAATCTTAACAAATAGTTCCTAAGTCCATTTTTAATAAGTCTAAAATTTATAGAACTCATTTTTGAATCATCGATTATTTTAAAATCATATATGTTCCTTTTTAACTCGTTAACTATCAACCAAAAGACAATTGAGCGTTGTCGTCGTTTACTAAATAACTTGGAAATCCTACATATATATTCTATATACTTTATTTATAGATACTTTGTAAATAAAATTTATTATTTAAAAAAAAATTAATTATAACAATTACAATAAATAATATTTCATATTATTATACACACACACACACACACACACACATATATATATACATATATATATATACATTTAAATATATGCATATCTATTTACAAGCAATCGTATCGTGAGTCATCAGAAATAATCAAATGTCAAATGGATTCATAAGAATAGTTCAAAGATTTTTAGACTCAACCTAACAGACTATGCTTATTGTGTCAGAAATACTAAATTGTATCGAGAGTTTGGTTTAGAATTAGACGAAATTTTCCGGGTCGTGACAGTACCTACCCGTTAAAGAAATTTCGTCCCGAAATTTGATCGAGGTGGTCATGGCTAACAATAAGATTGTTTTTATGATGAATATGAGTTAATAACTAGAGTTTTATCATTACTGATTAGTATAGATAAAACGATTCGATGATGTGAAGCTTACGAGTAAAGCTATCACAAAAGATTGAGATAGAGATTTAACTTTTGATGTAGTCACGGTGGATTTTCGGAATTCAAGGAATTTATAAAAATCTTCTAATTAGCAAGAAAATGTGATAGCATGATTTATTAGCAACCGTTGGAATTACAAAAGAACAGAAATATCAAGGAAATATTTCCGTGATATACTTAGAGTTTAAATAGAATGAAAGATTTATGTAATATGACACATGATGAGGGCAAGATTTGTGAACCATCATCACATTCCATTAGAAATTTAGCATGACTTACTGTAATATAATCACGTTGGCCTGACGTCATTATATTATACTAACTCATGCTTCAATTCCCAACACTTCTCTAGAAAATCATTCATAATTTAACTTAAATTTTAAATAATATAGAAACTAAAACAGTTTCTTTTAGGATGTAACACAGATAGTACGAAGAGATAGACAATTTCGGACAAAAATATTTATGAATATATCTTCAGAAATATCGAAGATATTTATGACGATATTTTGGAATTTCTAAAATCAAAGGTTAATGAAGAAAGATTTTCCGCAAAATTTTTAACATGACTTCGGAGCAAGATATTTTCTAAAGATTTCGTCGGATCCCGAATTACCTGGATACTTTGAATATAGGGTTTGGTCCTTGTATTTGTTCTTTGTTTCCTTCACGGTTAACTCAATCCGTTTTTCAGTACCAAATTTTCTATCGAGCGTTCCCAACACTCCATTCTTTTATCTTCACTTTTGGCCATTAAGACCAGTTACTACATGCTGCTTCATCAGCATTTTCAAAGTTAACGGATCTGAATCATTGGTTATCAAACTGAGGTGGTTTCAAGAGAATTGTGCTTTTAGATGATTAAACGCTGATGGTAATATGGTGGAATATAAAAGGTTCCCCGGTAACGATAAAAGAATACGCATATACATATAAAGGTTATAATAAGGTTGATTCGAACGAAAAGTCGAAGTTGACTTGCTGGAGCTGAGACAAAATTGGCTACTTTGGAAAGGAATTGCAAAGTGGTTTTCGGTAGTAACATCGCCAATGGAGCTAGTGCATATACGTGTTAAACCTCTACTCAGGTTCCAAGAGTTTTTCAGGTGCATAACTATATGCATAGATCTTTTCTTCCGTAGATGAAGTGCGGTTGATTCATCCTCTCGATTGAGGTGTTTTCAAGAATCATGAAAGGTTTGAACGCAAATTGGAATCGTCAAGATACAAATGAGGTTTAAGATGAAATCAAGTGGCAAACTTGAAGAAATGTTTAGTTTCATATGTTATAATCAATATTTTAATTCATTTTAATTATCCAATATTATTAGTCCACAGTCGATAGTCCACAGTTAACAATCCAATAATTCATATATAGTTTAATATATAATATTCGAATTAATTAATACGTTTCGTGACCCGTATACGTCTCAGACTCGATCACAACTCAAACTATATATATTATTGTAGAATCAACCTCAACCCTGTATAGCTAACTCCCGCATTACTGCATATAGAGTGTCTATGGTTATTCCAAATAATATATATAGATGCGTCGATATGATATGTCAAAACCTTGTATACGTGTCCCGATATTAAAAATGCGTAAAAATAAATAACAAAAATTAAATGACGATAAATAAAGTGCGTAAAGTAAATAACATAAATTAAATGACGATAAGTAAAATTGCGAGAATGTAAATTGCGATAAATAAAATGTAACCAGTTAGCTAGGAACAGTTAGCTAGGAACAGTTAGCGTGGATTCTTAACAATATTTCAATTAGTTAGTTCATTTGTTTCTAACAAATTTTACTTTGTCCGATGTTTTCTTCATTATGCCACTTGTTGGATTCTGATAGATCAAAATCCAAATATGAAATTGAATGAAAATGGTTATTCTGTGGTGAACGGATACGTATATCGGTGGATGTAAGTAGGATAGTAAACGACTGTTGAATCAGCTTCGAAGAATGTACATTGTAACTTATTAATGTGAAATCTGAATATTCCTCGGGTATTACCTACCCGTTAAAATATTTTCACAATTAACACTTTGTACTAAAGAATTTTTAATTACAATCTTTATGAAAACATATATACATATATATTTTCTTCAGATGCAATCATGGATTTAATGAGTTAATATGATATTAACTCATCTAATTTACCGTTAGAACAAGAATATATAATCTCTAAAACATTAGAGGTTACATAATCACTATGTTGAACTAAGATAAATGATGTAGAACGTCATGTAGAACGATGATTATACTCGAGGTACAGAATGAAATGTCGAAGCTGGTGACGCGGATGTTGTTCTTGGTGGTACTAGTGCTGTTGGTGCTGAGGCTGGTGATGTTACTGGTGTTGATGATACTGCTAGTGCTTGCAAATTGTGTACCGTGCTCTCTAAAGTTAACACCCGAGCTCGGAGTTCTTTAACTTCTTCTACTAACCCTGGTTGGTTATCAGTGTGAGGTAGAGGTCGGATATCTTCTCTAGTTCCGTTAATGGTAGCCTCAAGACGAAAAATTCTTGCAAAAAGGGTATAAACGGTGTTGCGAACAGGTTCGCCGGTGAGCGGGTCGAGCACTCCGACGTTAGGTGGTAAGTTCGGCTCGTGATATGGAGTACCTTCTTCATTTCTCCATAGGGTAAGTATTTCGCGAACCCATCCCCACTTTCTAAAGAAATCACGGTAGTTGATCGGTTGGTGCGCTCCCGTCACGCTATCTTCGGAGTCAGAAGAACTTGGTCGATTCGTAGAGGCCATCGTACGCGATCACAGAAAAGATTTTTGGTATGAAAAGCTTAGTGACAGCAAATGATAGTTGGATGGTATTCTCAATGCATAATATGCCTAGATATATATAGTACCAGGATCCCTTAAATTACGGAGAAATTTACGGAAGATATCAGGCAAAGTTTACCGTAATAGATACGCTAAGATATAAATTTGTCTATACACTATCTATGCAATAAAGGCAGTAAGGCATGTCTAGACTTAGGAATGATTACCAGGAAATTTTTCACTAGGAATGATATACAATACTTATAATATGCAGCTAAGGTCGAAGTCCAGACTCGCTAATGCATCCTAACAACTATCAGTTAGACACACTAATGCAAGACCTGGTTCGCTAGGACCAACGCTCTGATACCACCTGTAACGACCCGTCCTTATCCACCTGGACGAAGTCATCAACATTTGGTCCCATTGCGATGATCGACTCCAAGTAATGTCCTTAAATTGAGCAAATGCACAGCGGAAGACTTAATTCGTACCTGAGAATAAACATGCTTTAAAGTGTCAACCAAAAGGTTGGTGAGTTCATAGGTTTATCATAACAATCATTTCAATATTTTAATAGATCACAAGATTTCATCATCATAAACATAATACACTCGCAAGTGTATGTAAAGCATTCTAAGTAGTTGAGCACCTGGTAACCATACTTAACATTTAATCACGTCGCATATTCCCTTTATTATGAAATCTCACTACACCGTACCAAGTGTAGTCACCGAAACGAAGTACTGTGCAACCGTTGAATACTGGTCGTCCAGTCCGGTTGGGGTTGTCAGGCCCGATAGATCTATCAACAGGATTCGCGTTTACAATACCCATGTAAATAGCAGTTACCAAGCTACAGGGAAGTATGCCAGTGGTACAACTCAACGTAGAATGTATTTTTAAGTACTTGTGTCTATTTTGTAAACATTTATAAAAGCAACGCATGTATTCTCAGCCCAAAAATATATATTGCAAAAGCAATTAAAAAGGGAGCAAATGAAACTCACGATACGATATTTTGTAGTAAAAATATGCATACGACGGAACTGAACAATGCAGGGTTGGCCTCGGATTCACGAACCTATATCATTTATTTATATGTTAACACATATAATGGTAATCCAACAACGTTATATATATTTAGTTATGTATTAAGATTAATATTCATATATAATATTATTAATACTTATAATATATCAAAATGCTTATTTGATATATGATTTAATTAACGTTATATCAATATATATAATATTATATTAGTTAAAACATAATATTATATAATATTAGTATACCTAAATATATTTTTATATAAATATCTTATGTTTGCAAAAATTAATAATTGTAATCATACTAAGTTAAGGATAATAATAATGATAGTAATAATAGTAATAATAATAATAAAAATGTTATTTTTTTTTTAATAATGAGAATTTTAAAAAAAGAAATTGGTAATTTTTTAATGATAACAAAATAATAATTTTAGTAGGAATGATACTTATAATATTAACAGTAGTTTTTAAATAAAATATAAGTTTAATGATAATGAAAATGATAATTTTGATAATAATACGTAACACTTAATAATAATAATAATAATAATAATAATAATAATAATGATAATAATAATAATAATAATAATAATAATAATAATAATAATAATAATAATAATAATAATAATAATAATAATAAAAGTAATTGTGCATACCCTTAAAGTTTTGTCTAAAAAGAATGCTCTAGACAGGACTCGAACCCAAGACCTCAAGCTAACCCAAATACTCTCCTAACCACTCATCCATTTCAATTTATCTATTTTATAACACAATCGAATTTATTTAATCCCTTTCTTGTTTCACCTTCTTCAACTTATTCTCATTATCATCATCATTCGTTAATTGCCCAAATGCAAATGGGTCTCGGCCAATTAATACAACCGTTTCACGGCCCAATTTTCAGTCCAATATCAAGTTTTAATAGGATAGGATTGCTCGATGGATTTTTGTGGGTGTGGGGTTTATGTGGAAATAGGAACAACAATTACGTCCTCATCTCTTAACATATTATCATTAAAATCATAATCAATATCATAATCGTTCTCTTTTCATCTTGTCACCATCATAAATTCACTATTCATTGTCTTCCTCGATTCACCATCATTATTTACATCCAGGTGCTTTCGATGTTGTGTTGGTTTTCGAATAGTAACAGTGAAAACAGTGAGACAAAGCATCGAACAGGAATATAACAAATAACAAGTGGTTTAGCGGCTGTTTTCGAATAGTTTGGCAGCAGAAACAGAACAAACGAGCAGCAGCAGCTTTGAACACTAAAACAGTAGCAGCAGCGATGTATTTGCAGTTGAACGGGGGTGGTGATGGATTTTAATGACTTCACGATGGTGAGGGTTTCACGAGAAAGAAACCAAAAAAAATATGGTGGTCTCGGCTTTAGGTGGTGGAGGGTTTGCCTTGGTGATTCACGACAGAACTTAATCAAAACATATGGTGCAGGAGGTGGTGATTCACGATCAAAATTTTAGAGAGAGAGGAAACGAAAGATGACGAGTTATGGTGGTTTTAGATGGCGGTTTAGGTTGTTCATGATGGTGGAAGTGGTCTCCGGGGTAGTGGTGATTAGGGTGATCATTTAGTGTGGAAGGTGACGGATCACGATTGAAGATATGAGGGAGAGAGAGAGAAGGCATGAGAGAGAGAGGTAGTTCACAGCGGTTTATGGCGGTTGTAGGTGAAGGTGATGGTGGCGGCTGAATGGTGACCGTGGTGGTTTGGACAATCTCGCAGCTGGGTCGAGCAAAAGAAAAGAAATATGATGTTTAAATGTTGCTTGCTAATTCTCTGTTTGTTAACAATATATCTTGATGATAATATATAAATATAAATACTAATATAAATATTACAATAAGTAAAAGGTGTCAAACAAAGAAAAAAAAATGATTCCAGAGTGAATCCAGCTGTGTTCTTGTTTTAAGAATATCAACAATTACATGTGAAAGCACAGTTGCCATCTATTATTGTGCCGAAAGTTCTAGAGGGACTGGCTATATCGGGCTCCGTTGTAAATTAGTGACGGATAAGAGTCTTCAGAAAAATCTCATATTTTTAAATTAACTTTATTTATTTATTTTGGTCATTATGGTATAAAATTTAATCATTAATTTAATAAATAAAAATTACATCAACCGTCCCCCTCATTTATGGTTAAAATATAAAAAGTATTAAATCTTAAAAAATAGTTCCTAAATCCATTTTTAATAAGTCTAAAATTTATAGAACTCATTTTTGAATCATCGATTATTTTAAAATCATATATGTTCCTTTTTAACTCGTTAACTATCAACCAAAAGACAATTTAGCATTGTCGTCGTTTACTAAATAACTTCGAAATCCTACATATATATTCTATATACTTTATTTATAGATACTTTGTAAATAAAATTTATTATTTAAAAAAAAAATTAATTATAACAATTACAATAAATAATATTTCATATTATTATACACACACACACACACATATATATACATATATATATACATTTAAATATATGCATATCTATTTACAAGCAATCGTATCGTGAGTCGTCAGAAATAATCAAATGTCAAATGGATTCATAAGAATAGTTCAAAGATTTTGAGACTCAACCTAACAGACTATACTTATTGTGTCAGAAATACTAAATTGTATCGAGAGTTTGGTTTAGAATTAGACGAAATTTTCCGGGTCATGACAGAGATGATCAAGTATGAAGTTAGGAGTATTTTGAGCCAGAAATTAGGGTGTAGGTATGAGAAAATGGAGTGAAGAAATGGTGTTCATTTATAAAAACGTTTTTAGTTTATAAAGAAAGAAAAGGATTCCTAATTTTGTTTTCTTACTAATAATTCATACTACTTGACAAATTCTAGTTACCTCATATCTAGGGCAGTAATAATGTTGATTAAGATGTTGATTTAATATGTATATACCAATAGTAAATACGTATAGAAGCTGGGTATGATACGGGTACATATACCCTAGATATACGTATAGAAATCTTGAGGAAACGGAATGAGAATTCAAATATAGCTATCTTTTGTGAATATACTTATATTGTTTTATGTATTTAAGTCCTTAAAAAGTGATTAAATACATTATATATATGATACATGTATAAGCATTATAGATTATAAGTATATATATCAAAGAATGTTACGTATAGTTATCGTTTTGAAAACTTAAGTTAGTAGTTTCAAAATATACTTATAACTCATTGTCATTAGTACACAATGAGATGTTAAACCATCCTTAGATAATGTTAAATATATATAAATACATATATATACACAAACGTATAATTATCGTATGTTATATAGTTCGTGATATCATCGGTCATATTGGACGGTCAAACGTTGTGTAAAACTCTTTTCAAAAACACAAGTCTCAACAATTTGGATTGCTTATCATGTTGGTATGGTTTAATTTATGTAAATATTAATCTCATAAGTATAATTTGGTCGGAAAATTCCGGGTCATTACAGTACCTACCCGTTAAAGAAATTTCGTCCCCGAAATTTGATAGAGGTTGTTATGGATAACAATAAGAAGGTTTTCATGAAAAATATAAGGTGATAATGGAGTTTTATCATCATTGATTAATGTAGATAAAACGATTCGATTATGCGAAGAATATAAATGAGACTATCGTAAAAGAGTGAGATGAGTAAAATATATTCGTCTTAACCGATGACGTAGTTATGATTGATTTTCGGGATTTAAGGGATTTAAAAAGAATATTATGTAATAAGATTTGGTTCTTTGGTGATTAAGGAAATCAGGATCTTCTTTGATTATATGCAATAATCTGTTTCGATTGCTCTGTCAGATATTTCACTATAAATTCTGAAATGTCCCGTTCTTATTGATTAAAAACGTTCCATATTAATTGATTTTGTTGCGAGGTTTTGACCTCTATATGAGACATTTTTCAAAGACTGCATTCATTTTTAAAACAAACCATAACCTTTATGTAATGACCCGGACTTTTTCGATCGATCTATACTTATAAGATTAATATTTACATAAATTAAACCTTACCAACATGATAAGCAATCCAAATTGTTGAGACTTATGTTTTTAAAAAGAGTTTTACACAACGTTTGACCGTCTAGTTTACCAATGATATCACGAACTATATAACATATGATAATTATACGTTTGTGTATATATATGTATATATACATATTTAACATGATCTAAGGATGTTTTAATATTTCATTTTGTATTAATAACAATAAGATATATGTATATTTTGAAACTACTAACTTAAGTTTTCAAAACAATAACCATACGTAACGTTCTTTGATATAAATACTTATAACCTATAATGTTTATACATATATCGTATATGTAATGTATTTAATCACTTTTTAAGAACTTAAATACATAAAACAATATAAGTATATTCACAAAAGATAACTATATTTGAATCCTCGTTCCGTTTTCACAAGATTTCTATACGTATATTTAGAGTATATGTACTCGTAACATACCTAGCTTCTATACGTATTTACTATTAGTATATACACATCAAATCACCACCAACCAGCCCTTGTTCATGCTTTATGTATAAGGTAATTACTTTTGTATGATTGTATGACTAATTACACAAGATTACAACATGTGAACTTGTCCTTGTATACCATAAATCACGCCACCACCACCTTAAATACTTCCATCCATTTTCAATTTTTAGCACATTACTTCTCTAGTTAGGAACACATACTTACTAGCTTCATGTATCTCTAAGAACTCCAGCAAAAATCCTCTCAAGAATCACCTTAAACACCACCATAACAAGATCAAACAAAAACACTACAAAAATACAACTTTCATTTCAAGTTTATGTCTTAAGTTGCTTCCAATCTTTCATCCAACTCCATCACTCTTTTGGTTCTAGGTTTTTACTCCTCTTTTACAGCAATCTTGTCCAAGTAACTCGAGGTAGTAACTTTGTTCATAACCTTATTCGATTCATATATATATAGTTATCTTATTTTATGGTATACAATTTTAACAACAAGAACATAGTTTGAATGATTTCAAACTTGTTTGCAAACTAAATAGATCCTTCTAACTTAACTTTTAAAATACTTCAAGACCTGTAATATATCATAAGGATATGCTAACTTAACATGGTATAACTTGGTTTTTCAAAGAACACCTTAAAAACTGAATTTACGACGTCGGAGTGCAACCGGGGGCTGTTTTGGGTTGGATAATTAAAAACTATTTTGAACCTTGAATTGGAGGTTTATTTTCTGGAAAAATTATATTTACTATGAGTATGATAACACATAAAAATTTCATGATTTAACTCAAAGTATAAGTATTTTTAGAAAAATAATCATTTAATGTTGTTTGCATAAGGGAAAATGATTAACTTCATAAGTTTCACCAAAATTTGACCTATGACCTGTGATTTCGAATACAAACTAAGGTATTTGCAGTTCATATTCTTAAAGAAGGACTCGATCCAAGGAAGTGGCAAGTTGAACCAACGAAAACGGAGTTGTAACGAAGAAACCATGACCAAAACAAAATCGGATATCCAAAACTAGTTTAGCCACGAAAATAATTGGAGAAAAATTAAATAAATCACATCTTTTTAAAATAACATGATATTTTATATATATGTACTCATAATTTAATTTTATATATTTCAGGATCACCCGTAAACAATACGAGAAGATTAATCATAAGATCCCATGATTGTACACAATACGTCTTCTAGACAATATAGGTACCATGGGTCAAGATTAATCCCGACCAATACGAATACGATGGGGGTTTTATTTATTTATTAAACACCTAAATATGAACCATTAAAATTGAATTGCTAACTACGGACTAAGAAGACATTAAAAGTATTATAAGTATATATACGTGACGATTGTTTAAAATGAACATATATTGATATATTATATATGGATAGGTTCGTGATATCAACCGGAGACCAAGTCAAAATATATATATCTTCAAGGCAAAAGTGAGTATATAGTCCCACTTTTAAACTCTAAGTATTTCGGGATGAGAATACATGTATTTTATGTTTTACGTTATGGACACAAGTAACTGAAAAATATATTCTACGTTGAGTTGTACCACTGGCATACTTCCCTGTAGCTTGGTAACTACTATTTACAGCGGTATTGTAAACGCGAATCCTGTTGATAGATCTATTGGGCTTGACAACCCCAACCGGACTGGACGACCAGTATTCAACGGTTGCACAGTACTTCGTTTCGTGACTACACTTAGTACAGTGTAGTAAGATTTCATAATAAAGGGAATATGCGACGTGATTAAATGTTAAGTATGGTTACCAAGTGCTCAACCACTTAGAATATTTTTATTAAAATGTTTACATATGAAATCTTGTGGTCTATATTTATATCGCTGCTGGCATTAAACCTATATCTCACCAACTTTATGTTGACGTTTTAAACATGTCTATTCTCAGGTGATAACTAAAAGCTTCCGCTGCAACATGTTGAATTTAAGCAAGATCTTGTGTATGCATATTTGTGTCAAAAACAAAACTGCATATCCGAGGAGTTGTAATGTAAAATATGCTAGAAATCGTATTGTTATCATCACATGTAAAGTTTGTAAGTCTAAGATTATCGCTAAACGATAATCATCTTTATATTGTCTAAAGCTTGTATTATCATAAGAGTTATGGTTTGTAATGTAAAATAAATGCAGTTGTTCTTTTAAAAATGTCGCATATAGAGGTCAATACCTCGCAATGAAATCATACGTTATCTAACTTGTTCTTATGGTTAAGGACGGGTTATGATATGTGGTATCAGAGCGGTGGTCTTAGCGAACCAGGTTTGCATTAGTGTGTCTAACTGATAAGTTGTTAGGATACATTAGTAAGTCTGGACTTTGACCGGGTCTGATTTAAAAACCATTGCTTATCATTGTTGGTTAAAATTTATATGTAAATATTATGTAATACTAATGGGTTAGTTGTTGTGTGATAGATGTCGGGCTCAAAACTTATTATCACATTCAGCGACTCCGAACCAGAATCTTCAGATGGTGTTCCACTCATTAACCTATCCGATGACGAAAATAATATCTTTGGGGAAGACTCACAAATTACGGATGAACCAACTATAGAGAACCTGGAAAGTGAACCCGAGGAGGAAAGTGAACCCGAGGAGGAAAGTGAACCCGAGGAGGAAGATATACAGGAAATTACAGAAGACAAGTTTGAACGAGGAAAGAAACGAAAGGCTAATGAATTAGAAAATCCAAATCCCGAGTTTAGCGAGGATGATGTAGCACCAACTCCACTAGACACTACCACCCCTATTCCCGCTATCCCTATTCGTTCTATCCCGGCATCTAGTTCTTCGGCCCCTCAGCCAAAATATAGGGAGACACCGCCAAAATATAGGCAGACAGCCAGGATAAGCGTTAAGCGATTCTTTGAACCTAAACGTCCTAGAAAATAGACCAAACGATGCGCTGCCGTATTAAACCATGGGATCATATAATGTTTTGTATAATATTATTAGTGTGGTTTGTTTAATGTTCGATGTAAGATAAGCATATGTAAAATAGTGAAGTATGAAATGCAATAATTTTCCATGGTTAAGTATTATTTAGATGGTAGTAATTGGTTCTGTACTAAGCTATTAAGTATGGACATTAACGGGTAGGTACTACCCTAGATATAATTATAAAACGCTAATAAGAAGAAAAGGCTTTTATAATAATACCTGGTTCATATTATTAATAAGCTATAATGTACTGTAAATATACACTACATCTATAATATTCCATGTGAATAATTATTTTCTTTTCATTCTTATAGAAGAATATGGCGCGATTGAATCGAATGACGGAACAAGAAGTCGAGGAATTCATCAACCAGCGAGTGAACGACAGAATGTTATGGGTCGAGGCTGCAAGAGCTGCTGCAGTTAACCCAAATCCTCGTGTAGGATGCACCTACAAAACTTTTCAAGCTTGCAAGCCCTCATCATTCAGTGGAACAGAAGGACCGATCGGTTTAACCCGGTGGATAGAAAAGATGGAGACTGTGTTTAAAATCAGTGGTTGTGTTGAAAAGGACATGACCTATTATGCATCGTGCACTTTACAAGATAGTGCACTCACGTGGTGGAAAAATTTTGTGAAGGCTGTAGGAGGAGATGTAGCTTATGATACTCCATGGGAAGAATTCAAAATAATGTTAATCAACGAGTATTGTCCAAGGAACGAGGTTAGGAAGCTGGAAGATGAATTACGAAGCCTGAAGGTTGTTGGTACTGAAATCACCAACTACAATCAGCGATTCATGGAATTAGTTTTGCTATGTCCTGAATTGGTTCCAACCGAAGAACGGAAGATTGAAATGTACAAAGATGGTTTGCCCAAAAAGGTCAAGGCAAATGTTACAGCATCGAAACCTAAGACAATTCATGAAGCTGTAACCATGGCAAATGAGCTAATGGATCAGGTCATCATGGATAAGAAAGTATCCAATACTGATGTGAAGGTATCAGGTAACAAAAGAAAGTGGAATGGAAATTATGATCGAGGTAACCAACAACAATCTTTTAAGAAACAAGAAATCACGCAAGGTGCGGGTAGTAGTTTAAGCTTTGGTTACAAAGGACAAAATCGTTTATGTAACCGATGCCACAAACATCACTCTGGCTACTGTAATGTGGTATGCAACAAATGTAATCGAAAGGGTCATCTTGCTGAAGATTGTAGGGCTCTCGTTACAAATACAAATGGTACCAAGACTCCTGCCACCAATGCAAATAGAACTGCTTTGGCTACCATTACTTGTTATGGGTGTGGAAAACAAGGTCACTATAAGAGCCAGTGCCCGAATCCTGAGAAGAATATCGGACCTGCACGTGGGAGAGCATTTATTATTAATGCTAGAGAGGCATGTGAAGACCCGGAGCTTGTTACGGGTACGTTTACCATTAATAACTTATCAGCATCTATTATATTTGATACTGGTGCCGATAGAAGTTACGTGTGTAGAAATTTTTACACTAAATTGAATTGTTCATCATTACCTCTAGATGCTAAGTACATGATTGAGTTAGCTAATGGTAAACTAATTAAAGCCGATAAAATTTGTCGTGATTGTAAAATAAATTTAGCCGGTGAAACGTTTAAAATTGACTTGATACCCGTAGAATTAGGAAGTTTTGATGTAATAGTCGGCATGGACTGGATGTCCAAAGTAGGAGCTGAAGTTGTGTGTGCCAAGAAGGTAATTCGCATTCCTTGTAAGGATAAAATGCCGGTGATGATTTATGGAGAGAAGGGTAACTCAAAGCTAAAACTCATTAGCTGTTTGAAAGCCAAGAAGTGTTTAGAAAAGGGATGTTATGCTATTCTAGCACATGTTAATAAAGTTGAAAAGAAAGAAAAAGAGAAGTGCATCAACGACGTGCCTGTGGCAAGAGATTTTCCTGAAGTTTTTCCGGAAGAGTTGCCGGGATTACCTCCATTTAGATCTGTAGAATTTCAAATAGATTTAGTACCAGGAGCTGCACCAGTTGCCCGTGCTCCATATAGACTTGCATCGTCCGAGTTAAAAGAACTTCAGAGTCAGTTAAAAGAATTACTGGATCGTGGATTCATACGACCAAGTACTTCACCGTGGGGAGCTCCGATTCTATTTGTTAAAAAGAAAGATGGATCTTTTAGGATGTGTATAGATTATCGTGAATTAAATAAGTTAACTATCAAGAATCGGTATCCACTACCGAGAATTGACGACTTATTTGATCAACTGCAAGGATCATGTGTGTACTCGAAAATTGACCTAAGGTCGGGCTATCATCAATTACGTGTCAAAGAAGAGGACATTCCGAAAACTGCTTTTCGGACACGTTATGGTCATTACAAATTTTTGGTCATGCCGTTTGGGTTGACAAATGCGCCAGCTGTATTCATGGACCTCATGAATCGAGTTTGTAGTCCGTATTTAGATAAGTTTGTTATCGTTTTCATTGATGATATTCTTATCTATTCTAAGAGTGAGCAAGAGCATGAGCAGCATTTAAGGTTGATATTAGAGTTGTTGAGAAAAGAACAGCTATATGCTAAATTTTCTAAATGTGCTTTCTGGTTGAAAGAAGTGCAATTTCTTGGCCACGTTGTTAGTAGCAAAGGAATTCAGGTTGATCCAGCAAAAATTGAAGCCATTGAAAAATGGGAGACTCCTAAGACACCAATACAGATACGCCAATTTTTGGGTTTAGCCGGTTATTATAGAAGGTTTATTCAAGATTTTTCCCGAATAGCTAAGCCGTTGACAGCGTTAACGCAAAAAGGGAAGAAATATGAATGGACCTCTGAGCAGGAGAGTGCATTTCAATTACTGAAAAAGAAGTTGACTACGGCGCCTATTTTATTGTTACCAGAAGGGAACGATGATTTTGAAATATATTGTGACGCGTCGCGACAAGGTTTTGGTTGCGTTCTTATGCAACGGAAGAAAGTTATTGCATACGCATCCCGACAATTGAAGATTCACGAGCGGAATTATACGATGCATGACCTAGAACTGGGAGCAGTCGTGTTTGCATTAAAGATATGGAGACACTACTTGTATGGAGTTAAATGCACTGTATTTACTGATCATAAAAGCCTTCAACATATTTTTGATCAGAAACAGCTGAACATGAGGCAACGTAGGTGGGTCGAGTTAATAAACGACTATGATTGTGAAATTCGTTATCATCCTGGGAAAGCGAATGTGGTGGCTGACGCACTAAGCAGAAAGGAACGAGAATCAATTCGAGTACGAGCGATGAACATAAAAATTCGCATGAATCTCAACTCACAAATCAAAGAGGCTCAACGAGAAGCACTTACTAAAGAAAATATAGGAAATGAAATAATGAAGAAGTATGAGAAGCAACTCGTTATACGGGAAGATGGAACTCGATATTTTGCAAATCGTATTTGGGTACCGAAGTTGGGTGGATTAAGGAAGTTGATATTGAACGAGGCACATAAGACAAGATACTCGATACATCCTGTAGTTGGAAAGATGTATCAAGATCTTAAGACGCATTATTGGTGGCCTAATTTAAAGACAGACGTTGCAACATATGTTGGGGAATGTTTAACTTGTTCCAAAGTCAAAGCAGAACACCAGAAGCCGTCAGGGTTACTTCAACAACCAGAAATCCCAGAATGGAAATGGGACGGTATTACCATGGATTTCATCATGAAGTTACCAAAGACTGCCTGGGGATACGACACCATTTGGGTGATTGTTGATCGTCTCACCAAGTCTGCACATTTCTTGCCTATAAAGGAAACGGATAGAATGGAGAAACTATTACGATTGTATATAAAGGAAATTATTTCAAGGCATGGAATACCTATTTCCATTATATCCGATCGTGATAGTAGATTTACATCAAAGTTCTGGCAATCACTACAAGAGGCCCTAGGAACTCGTTTGGATATGAGCACCGCATATCATCCGCAAACTGACGGGCAGAGTGAAAGAACAATTCAGACTCTTCAAGACATGCTCAGGGCATGTGTGATCGATTTTGGAAACGGATGGGATAAGTATTTACCGTTAGCAGAATTCTCGTATAATAATAGTTATCATGCGAGCATTAAAGCTGCACCATTCGAAGCACTGTATGGAAGGAAGTGTAGATCTCCTATCTGTTGGAATGAAGTAGGAGATCGACAATTAACTGGTCCCGAGATCATACATGAAACTACTGAAAAGATAGTACAAATCAAGGAGAGATTGAGAACGGCCCGTAGTCGCCAAAAGAGCTACGCTGATGTCCGAAAGAAACCATTAGAGTTTCAGATCGGTGACATGGTTATGCTAAAGGTGTCACCTTGGAAAGGTGTAATACGTTTTGGAAAAAGGGGTAAACTAAACCCAAGGTATGTAGGCCCGTTCAAGATTATTGAACGCATCGGACCGGTAGCTTATCGACTCGAGTTACCGCAACAACTCGCCGGAGTACATAATACATTTCACGTCTCGAACCTTAAAAAGTGTCTAGCAAAGGAAGACCTCACCATTCCTCTTGAAGAAATTCAAGTTGACGAGAAACTACAATTCATAGAAGAACCAGTCGAGATCATGGACCGTGAAATTAAACGGCTCAAGCAGAGCAACATACCGATCGTTAAAGTTCGTTGGAATGCACGAAGAGGTCCCGAGTTTACTTGGGAGCGAGAGGATCAAATGAAACAAAAGTACCCGCATTTGTTTCCCGATGACGCAAAATAGGTACGATTTTAAAATTTCGGGACGAAATTTATTTAACGGGTAGGTACTGTAATGACCCGGACTTTTTCGATCGATCTATACTTATAAGATTAATATTTACATAAATTAAACCTTACCAACATGATAAGCAATCCAAATTGTTGAGACTTATGTTTTTAAAAAGAGTTTTACACAACGTTTGACCGTCTAGTTGACCGATGATATCACGAACTATATAACATATGATAATTATACGTTTGTGTATAAATATTTATGTATACATATTTAACATGATCTAAGGATGTTTTAATATTTCATTTTGTATTAATAACAATAAGATATATGTATATTTTGAAACTACTAACTTAAGTTTTTAAAACAATAACCATACGTAACGTTCTTTGATATAAATACTTATAACCTATAATGTTTATACATATATCGTATATGTAATGTATTTAATCACTTTTTAAGAACTTAAATACATAAAAAAATATAAGTATATTCACAAAAGATAACTATATTTGAATCCTCGTTCCGTTTTCACAAGATTTCTATACGTATATTTAGAGTATATGTACTCGTAACATACCTAGCTTCTATACGTATTTACTATTAGTATATACACATCAAATCACCACCAACCAGCCCTTGTTCATGCCTTATGTATAAGGTAATTACTTTTGTATGATTGTATGACTAATTACACAAGATTACAACATGTGAACTTGTCCTTGTATACCATAAATCACGCCACCACCACCTTAAATACTTCCATCCATTTTCAATTTTTACCACATTACTTCTCTAGTTAGGAACACATACTTACTAGCTTCATGTATCTCTAAGAACTCCAGCAAAAATCCTCTCAAGAATCACCTTAAACACCACCATAACAAGATCAAACAAAAACACTACAAAAATACAACTTTCATTTCAAGTTTATGTCTTAAGTTGCTTCCAATCTTTCATCCAACTCCATCACTCTTTTGGTTCTAGGTTTTTACTCCTCTTTTACAGCAATCTTGTCCAAGTAACTCGAGGTAGTAACTTTGTTCATAACCTTATTCGATTCATATATGTATAGTTATCTTATTTTATGGTATACAATTTTAACAACAAGAACATAGTTTGAATGATTTCAAACTTGTTTGCAAACTAAATAGATCCTTCTAACTTAACTTTTAAAATACTTCAAGACCTGTAATATATCATAAGGATATGCTAACTTAACAAGGTATAACTTGGTTTTTTAAAGAACACCTTAAAAACTGAATTTACGACGTCGGAGTGCAACCGGGGGCTGTTTTGGGTTGGATAATTAAAAACTATTTTGAACCTTGAATTGGAGGTTTATTTTCTGGAAAAATGATATTTACTATGAGTATGATAACACATAAAAATTTCATGATTTAACTCAAAGTATAAGTATTTTTAGAAAAATAATCATTTAATGTTGTTTGCATAAGGGAAAATGATTAACTTCATAAGTTTCACCAAAATTTGACCTATGACCTGTGATTTCGAATACAAACTAAGGTATTTGCAGTTCATATTCTTAAAGAAGGACTCGATCCAAGGAAGTGGCAAGTTGAACCAACGAAAACGGAGTTGTAACGAAGAAACCATGACCAAAACAAAATCGGATATCCAAAACTAGTTTAGCCACGAAAATAATTGGAGAAAAATTAAATAAATCACATCTTTTTAAAATAACATGATATTTTATATATATGTACTCATAATTTAATTTTATATATTTCAGGATCACCCGTAAACAATACGAGAAGATTAATCATAAGATCCCATGATTGTACGCAATACGTCTTCTAGACAATATAGGTACCATGGGTCAAGATTAATCCCGACCAATACGAATACGATGGGGGTTTTATTTATTTCGATGGGGGTTTTATTTATTTATTAAACACCTAAATATGAACCATTAAAATTGAATTGCTAACTACGGACTAAGAAGACATTAAAAGTATTATAAGTATATATACGTGACGATTGTTTAAAATGAACATATATTGATATATTATATATGGATAGGTTCGTGATATCAACCGGAGACCAAGTCAAAATATATATATCTTCAAGGCAAAAGTGAGTATATAGTCCGACTTTTAAACTCTAAGTATTTCGGGATGAGAATACATGTATTTTATGTTTTACGTTATGGACACAAGTAACTGAAAAATATATTCTACGTTGAGTTGTACCACTGGCATACTTCCCTGTAGCTTGGTAACTACTATTTACAGCGGTATTGTAAACGCGAATCCTGTTGATAGATCTATTGGGCTTGACAACCTCAACCGGACTGGACGACCAGTATTCAACGGTTGCACAGTACTTCGTTTCGTGACTACACTTGGTACAGTGTAGTAAGATTTCATAATAAAGGGAATATGCAACGTGATTAAATGTTAAGTATGGTTACCAAGTGCTCAACCACTTAGAATATTTTTATTAAAATGTTTACATATGAAATCTTGTGGTCTATATTTATATCGCTGCCGGCATTAAACCTATATCTCACCAACTTTATGTTGACGTTTTAAACATGTCTATTCTCAGGTGATAACTAAAAGCTTCCGCTGCAACATGTTGAATTTAAGCAAGATCTTGTGTATGCATATTTGTGTCAAAAACAAAACTGCATATCCGAGGAGTTGTAATGTAAAATATGCTAGAAATCGTATTGTTATCATCACATGTAAAGTTTGTAAGTCTAAGATTATCGCTAAACGATAATCATCTTTATATTGTCTAAAGCTTGTATTATCATAAGAGTTATGGTTTGTAATGTAAAATAAATGCAGTTGTTCTTTTAAAAATGTCGCATATAGAGGTCAATACCTCGCAATGAAATCATACGTTATCTAACTTGTTCTTATGGTTAAGGACGGGTTATGACACTTTATTTCATAAATAAAGGTTTAAAAAGCTTTACGTAGATTATCAAATAATGATAATCTAAAATATCCTGTTTACACACGACCATTACATAATGGTTTACAATACAAATATGTTACATCGAAATCAGTTTCTTGAATGCAGTTTTTACACAATATCATACAAACATGGACTCTAAATCTTGTCCTTATTTTAGTATGCAACAGCGAAAGCTCTTAGTATTCACCTGAGAATAAACATGCTTTAAACGTCAACAAAAATGTTGGTGAGTTATAGGTTTAACCTATATATATCAAATCGTAACAATAGACCACAAGATTTCATATTTCAATACACATCCCATACATAGAGATAAAAATCATTCATATGGTGAACACCTGGTAACCGACATTAACAAGATGCATATATAAGAATATCCCCATCATTCCGGGACACCCTTCGGATATGATATAAATTTCGAAGTACTAAAGCATCCGGTACTTTGGATGGGGTTTGTTAGGCCCAATAGATCTATCTTTAGGATTCGCGTCAATTAGGGTGTCTGTTCCCTAATTCTTAGATTACCAGACTTAATAAAAAGGGGCATATTCGATTTCGATAATTCAACCATAGAATGTAGTTTCACGTACTTGTGTCTATTTTGTAAATCATTTATAAAACCTGCATGTATTCTCATCCCAAAAATATTAGATTTTAAAAGTGGGACTATAACTCACTTTCACAGATTTTTACTTCGTCGGGAAGTAAGACTTGGCCACTGGTTGATTCACGAACCTATAACAATATATACATATATATCAAAGTATGTTCAAAATATATTTACAACACTTCTAATATATTTTGATGTTTTAAGTTTATTAAGTCAGCTGTCCTCGTTAGTAACCTACAACTAGTTGTCCACAGTTAGATGTACATAAATAAATCGATAAATATTATCTTGAATCAATCCACGACCCAGTGTATACGTATCTCAGTATTGATCACAACTCAAACTATATATATTTTGGAATCAACCTCAACCCTGTATAGCTAACTCCAACATTCACATATAGAGTGTCTATGGTTGTTCCGAAATATATATAGATGTGTCGACATGATAGGTCGAAACATTGTATACGTGTCTATGGTATCTCAAGATTACATAATATACAATACAAGTTGATTAAGTTATGGTTGGAATAGATTTGTTACCAATTTTCACGTAGCTAAAATGAGAAAAATTATCCAATCTTGTTTTACCCATAACTTATTCATTTTAAATCTGTTTTGAGTGAATCAAATTGCTATGGTTTCATATTGAAATCTATTTTATGAATCTAAACAGAAAAAGTATAGGTTTATAGTCAGAAAAAATAAGTTACAAGTCATTTTTGTAAAGGTAGTCATTTCAGTCGAAAGAACGACGTCTAGATGACCATTTTAGAAAACATACTTCCACTTTGAGTTTAACCATAATTTTTGGATATAGTTTCATGTTCATAATAAAAATCATTTTCCCAGAATAACAACTTTTAAATCAAAGTTTATCATAGTTTTTAATTAACTAACCCAAAACAGCCCGTGGTGTTACTACGGCGGCGTAAATCCGGTTTTACGGTGTTTTTCGTGTTTTCAGGTTTTAAATCATTAAGTTAGCATATCATATAGATATAGAACATGTGTTTAGTTTATTTTAAAAGTCAAGTTAGAAGGATTAACTTTTATTTGCGAACAAGTTTAGAATTAACTAAACTATGTTCTAGTGATTACAAGTTTAAACCTTCGAATAAGATAGCTTTATATGTATGAATTGAATGATGTTATGAACATCATTACTACCTCAAGTTCCTTGGATAAACCTACTGGAAATGAGAAAAATAGATCTAGCTTCAAAGGATCCTTGGATGGCTTGAAAGTTCTTGAAGCAGAATCATGACACGAAAACAATTTCAAGTAAGATTTCCACTCGAAATAAGATTGTTATAGTTATAGATATAGAAATTGAATTAAAGTTTGAATATGATTATTACCTTGTATTAGAAAGATAACCTACTGTAAGTAACAAAGGTTTCTTGATCTTGGATGATTACTTGGAATGGATTTAGAAAACTTGGAAGTAAACTTGCAATCTTGGAAGTATTCTTGATTTTATGAAACTAGAACTTTTGGAATTTATGAAGAACACTTAGAACTTGAAGATAGAACTTGAGAGAGATCAATTATATGAAGAAAATTGAAGAATGAAAGTGTTTGTAGGTGTTTTTGGTCGTTGGTGTATGGATTAGATATAAAGGATATGTAATTTTGTTTTCATGTAAATAAGTCATGAATGATTACTCATATTTTTGTAATTTTATGAGATATTTCATGCTAGTTGCCAAATGATGGTTCCCACATGTGTTAGTTGGCTCACATGGGATGCTAATAGATTATCATTGGAGTGTATATACCAATAGTACATACATCTAAAAGCTGTGTATTGTACGAGTACGAATACGGGTGCATACGAGTAGAATTGTTGATGAAACTGAACGAGGATGTAATTGTAAGCATTTTTGTTAAGTAGAAGTATTTTGATAAGTGTCTTGAAGTCTTTCAAAAGTGTATGAATACATATTAAAACACTACATGTATATACATTTTAACTGAGTCGTTCAGTCATCGTTAGTCGTTACATGTAAATGTTGTTTTGAAACCTTTAGGTTAACGATCTTGTTGAATGTTGTTAACCCATTGTTTATTATAACAAATGAGATGTTAAATTGTTATATTATCATGATATTATGATATATAATATATCTTAGTATGATATATATACAGTTAAATGTCGTTACAACGATAATCGTTACATATATGTCTCATTTCGAAATAATTAAGTTAGTAGTCTTATTTTTACATATGTATTTCATTGTTAGTACACTTAATAATATATTTAATTAT